>NW_005370397.1:1253378-1282526 GCF_000412655.1 Myotis brandtii
TAATCTCCAACATTTATAGGGAACTCATACAACTTAACAAAAGGAAGATAATCCAATCAAAAATGGGTAAAGGACCTAAATAGACACTTTTCAAAAGAGGACATTCAGAAAGCCAAGAGACATATGAAAACATGCTCAGTCACTAATCATCTGAGAAATGCAAATCAAAACAACCATGATGTATCATCTCACACCTGTCAGAATAGCTATCATCAACAAATCAACAAACGCAAGTGCTGGAGACGATGCGGAAAAAAGGGGAACACTCGTGCACTGGTGGTGGGAATGCAGACTGGTGCAGCAACTGTGGAAAACAGTATGGAGTTTCCTCAAAAAGTTAAAAATGGAACTCCTATTTGACCCAGTGATCCCACTTCTAGGAATACATCCCAAGAAACCAGAAACACCAATCAGAAAGGATATAAGCTCTTGATTCTTAACTGTGACTTTCACTTTCCAGCACAATCACTCTCCAGCTCCAGCTGAAAAGGCGGAATGCACCCGCCTGAGTGCAGAGGGCACGACTGGCATGGAGAATGCGGTACTTTTATCAACACACATGGCTAAGTGTGTCCCCAGCCTTACCTTTAGCAAGTTAAATAATCTTAGCCCTTTAACCCTATCAATTATATTCTTGGCTTTTGCGTAAGGCTCCTTCAAATGGTCCATGCTGCTTTTTTGAAAGCTGGAGTCCAGAAACAAGGACAAATAGATGAAGTCTTCAATATAAGAGAAATCCCATCAAGCAAAGTATTGGAAAATCTTATAAGCCCATGGAAATCAACGAAACCTCTATGCAAAAGAAGCAACATTCAACACAATAATATTTTCAGATAGAATTACTTGTAGACTTGAGGAATAAACTAACGAGAAAACATCAAGTGAGTCTTAAAAATAGTTTCCAGAACAAACCCAAGCACAGTCCATTAGACATTGTTTAATTCGGCAGCTCTAACCATGTAGCTAAACAAGAGGAGGTTGGCCTAAGAGATAAAAGCCAGGGATGTCCAAGCTAATCCCTTAAATATTGACAGAACAAACTTAAAAAGAAGGAAGGTGAGTGGGTTATGGAAAATATAAATAGGAATTCCATTTCCTACAATGTAAAGAAAGAAAATTAAATAAAAATCCTGACTGAGCTAGCAGAGTGTGTTTAGAAAAAAAATAGTAGTTGGGTGTGTGCTCGAGGTGTAGAGTCTTGAAAATAATAAGGCTATTAAATTGCAAGCATCAGGGTAGTGGAGCACTCGCTCACAAGATTATGAAAATTGAGCTTTCCAAAGTGAATTTGAAAAGGAAACAGGTAAAAGGAGGTCAGCTCATCACAGGCAAGGAGGAAGCGTCTATTATTTGGCTGGCTGTTTTAAATTAATATCCTGGAACATTAGCAGGTTAAAGAGCTCTATAAAAATGACAGAGAGAGAAGCAAATGGGGTAGAAACAATAGTGTTTACACCTTAGTAATAGAAAGGTATTACAAGTAGGATTTACAAGGTGCTAACATGACATATATCAAAGTCAAAGGCTAGCTTTAAAAAATGATGAGAAAGGCATTAGGCATGGAAGGAAAGCCGAGGACCTGAGAAAATCCATCTATGCACATGGCAGATTTTAAACCAGGGAAGCTACCCCAAGACCCATGAACGGTCATGTTCTATTATTCCCCAGCTGGCAGAATTCCCACTGCATCCAAAGAGTGAGAAGAATAGAAAACACTTGCCCTTTCTTTTTCTTTTTTAAACTAATTTTTAGAGAGAGACGAAGGTAGAGGGAAAGAAACATCAACGTGAGAGAGAAACATCAATCAGCTGCCTCCTGCATGCCCCCTACTTTCTAGCCCAAGACCCTGTCATGTGCCCTGAACGAGAATCAAAGCAGCAATCTTGCGGTTCATGGGGCAATGCCCAGCCAATTGAGCCACACTGGCCAGGGCAACATTCGTCCTTTCTGAGATAGTTACATATGCTGAGAGATAACCGACATCTTCCAAGTTAGCACACACACACATCGGCTTGGTGATGTCCTCAACACTGACCTGGCCTCCTCTGGGGATAGCACTCTTATCATCCCTCAATCTGTACCTTAGATGTAGGATTTCTACTTCTCAAAAGATCACATCTTGTTAGGGACCGAATGTTTGTGTCACCCACAAAATTCGTATGTTAAAGCCTTACCTCCCAATATGAATATATTTAGAGAAGGTGCCTCAAAGGAAGTAATTAAGACTTAGTGAGGCCACAGCCCTGATCCAATAGGATTAGTGTCCTTATAAGAAGAGACACCAGAGAGAGCATGTTCTCTCTCTCAAGAGTACACAGGAGGACAAGCCACGCGAGGACACAGCAAAAGAGCAGCCGCACAGGAGTAAAAAGGAAAGTCCTCACCAAAAATCAAATTGGCTGGAACCTTGATCTTAGACTTGTAGACCCCAGAACTCTGAGAAAACCAATGTCTGCTGTTTAGACCAGGCGTCTGTGGCATTTTGTTAGCGCAGTCTGAGCTAAGAACACCTGCTCTATCAGTGTTTAACAGTGATTTCCCGACTGGCAGGAATGAGAGTTTTGTCTAATGCTTTGTGAGTCTGGGTGCTCTGAAATGCATTATGAATATAATAATGGCTTAACAACAACATTGACCATAACACCCACCATTTTCTATAAACACAGTTAGCATTACAAGCTGAGATATCATTTTTACAGGCTAACAAATTTTTCTCCCTATTAAAAAGCAGACTGTAGAATGTTCACCATTTCTTCACGCACTACTAAAAATTGTCAATAGCAATTCAAGCACTATAACTTCTTTTTGAGAAATAGAAACACAACAAATGAAATATCTCCTGCAACGCTAGTTTATATGCACAAGTGTGCTGAAAATACTACAAAGAATTTCTGTTGCAATTTTTATACAAATAAGATACTTCAGTTCCATGATTATGTGCCAATTCACCTAAATATTAACAAATGTTGGACCGTTCACGCCAGGCTCAGAGAATACCAAGTCATAGTCACAGAATCACAAAACCATAGAAGCACAGATGTCGGCTCATTAAGGTCAACCTCACTTCCTTAACTGAGGAAAGCACAGCTCAGTAATATGAGCGCCTTACTCAAGGCAACGTAAACAGATCCTTAATGCCCAGAACTGTGCTGTTCTCCTGTGATGGTAAGGAATAATGTTTTTGCAAGTAAAATGAATCTCAAAATACTCTGTTGAATATGCTATTAAAATATACATTCATATAACAAGAAGAGACACATGAAAAGCAGGAGAGATAAAACTATCTTAAAGACTCAGGAGAGGCTAAGGGAGTGTTTTTAAGTGGATCTGTTCTGGGGATCATCTCAACGGCCTCCCTGTGACGGGCCTCAATCATTTAATGCTGCCCGTCTCTGCAGAGCGGCAAGCAGAGAAGGGGCCGACGTACACCCTCAGTTTATTGGCATTTGTATCCGGGCAGCACTCTGTGGTTTTAAGACAAATTGAAACTCCATCACGTGCTGCTTTTAAAGACCAAATGGCCAGAATAAAACTCGCAGGCCCAGCCAAGGCAGGATGCAGCCAATTGTGTGTGCTTAGGAGAAAATGGAGCTCCAAAAGCAGTGTAATTCTTTCCTTCTTTCCTTCTCTTTACAAGATTTTTTTAAACAGAACTGACAAGGTAACAAACAAGGGGAAGTGTGGAGCCAAGTTTAAAGTCAGGATCGGGTTCTTTGTGGAGCCTAATTTACTTCTGGAAACCTACATTAAACACAACTCCCAGCTGAGCAATGGTCTCAAAGGACAGGTAAGATAGACTGACCCTCCAATGCATAGCTATGGAGACCAAAAGACCTGAATTCAAGCCCCAGCTCACACGTGCTGAGTGTGAGGCCTTGAATAAGTAGCATAGCCTCTCTGAACTGGTTTCCTCAAAGTAACACCTCACAAGGCTGATGTGAGGATTAAATAAAATAGTGCACACAAAGCAGGACACAGAGCCTGGCACAATCTCAAAAGCTTAACATAAACTTTTAAAAGAGTAGACAGAGGGGAGGAGTAGCTGAAGCACAGAATGAGTTTCTAGCGTGAAATGCATTAATTTAAATTAACAAGACTAAGTAAAACATACCAAAGTTTTCTCTCTCCTACCAAAACAAATAATAATAATAATAAATAATAACAGAAGATAGCCATGGTCCTAATTTTCAACTTGTTCTTCAGCTATTATTTGTCTCTAACAACTTTTTGGAAGGATTATGGTGTTTCAAGGGTCCAAGGGCAAAGTAGAACCGGACGGGGAAGGCAAGAGAAAACAGAGGTAGAGCTAGAACGAACAATCTCAGGGAAGCGCAATGAGGTCTTCCTCCTAATGCCAGCACAGAGCACCATGCGATACTCCACAGGTCAGCTCTCAATACGGGCGGCCCTGGGTTTGAGGTAGCAATCCACCCACACCCCACACACTGAATACCCTGCCGGGTGCAGAGAAACTGTGGAGAGAGGAGAAAGCTCTCCTCACAGCTCATTCTGGATACCACTGTTTTGCACACGAGAGTTTACGTGGCTTGTTACCAACTAGAGAAACACAATCCGCCAGTTCTCCATCTGCCATGGTCTGGTGTGTGGTTTTCAGATTCCTTGTCCTGGATCATTCATGATCCATCCTCATTGGCTGGACCCACAAATAACAGTTCTGCCTAAAACCATCACCACAAGTTAGAGTGAAAAAATGCCAGGACCCTAGGCTAGTGGGTAAAAAAAACCAACGTCTTCCCTCAGGATTAACCTTGGGAGGCTTTAACTGATTATATAAGCGTTTTGGTTTCTCCAGAGGGAGGATGCATTTTTAGAACATCTTGAGGCACAGAAATCAGTTATCTATTTAAAAGAGAATAAAATTTAAACAATATTTATTAAATGTAAATAATGGTGGAAGGTGTATCTAAATATTAAAAAAATGGCTCTGAAAAGAATGAGACAACATCAATTGTTTAAAACCAAAAGAATTGGGGGGAACTGGAATATTGCCCTGAGCAAGAGGAGGCCGAGAGGTCTTCACGGGTCCTGGGTCTGTGCGACCACTCATTCCTGAATGTCTTCAAGCCTCAGCTTCCTCCCCTACATCTGCCCAGGACCCCACTGGGTTCTCGTGAGGATCAAATCTAGTAACGTAGCCATTCTTAAACCCTGGCTCTCCCACCAGCAGCATCAGCAGCCCGGGAACTTCCAAATGCACAGTCTCAAGCCCCACCCAGACCTACTAAATCAGAAACTCCAGCAACCTGTACCTCTGGTGCACCCTAAAGTTTGAGAGCCACTGCAAAAACATATGTAAAAGTAATTTTTAAAATCTTAAGATGCTAAATAGAAAGTTTTTGTTATGGAAAAATTAAGAATGTTACATTTGTTTGAAGATTCTAAGAACTTTCATTTGCACATCATTGAATATAGACAAACCTGTGTATGCCCAGATTCACAGTACATTTGTTTCTTTAGTAAATGTTACTATAAAATAAAATATCTGTAATTACAGCACCTATCAATGTTAAAATGTACTATTATTTAGTCATAACTTCAAAAGGACTGGGGGAAAAGAAATAAAATTAATAACCATTACATATTCTTTAAAAGTAAATATTGGGCTACATTGATTTAAACCCAGTTATTAGTAAATTAGAAGATAAATTTGAGATTAGCACCTCTGACTGTGTGCTAACCTCTCCTGAATGTCTGGCAAAGGTTTGGATTAAAAATTACATAAAATTGTTGCACCTGTGAAATAATACTGCCGTTTCCAGGAAGTTCACTGCCTCAGGAGGTGCAACTCCCAGGGCAAGGGCAGAGTAAAGCTAATGTTACTGAGGTTTTGCTTCAGCCCAGGAGATAGGAAGGACAGTTGTGACTATGAAGTAAGCACGTGCTAATAACTTCATGTTTTTAAAAATATTTTAATGGAAATGTAAAATATATTTAAATGAGTACAATATCATTATCAAACAAAACACACACAAAAGGAGTGGGGAGGGCTCTACTTGAAACAGAGTTCCATTTTAGAGTTAGGTTTCCTTTCCGGTCCAACAGCAGCACCGCAGTGGCCACAGGGGCTCTGTGACAAAAGGCACATTTTCATAAACGCTTCAGCGCATCTGGACTCGACTCCAGTGCCCTGCCAGGCACACCATTCTGTCAGTGGCGCAGGCATCCTCACCTCCTGCCTCCGAAACCCAAAATGGCCCAGAAGGCCCCAGACCTTGTGACACAGAGCTCAAGAAAAAATACAGAGAGGAAAACAAAAGCTAAAACCACGTTCTACTAGCTCGCCTTCCTCTGATTTTACCCTCTGTGGTTCAGACTCCCCAGCCCTGGCACAGGACACCTCTCTCTAGGCTACTACTGCGCAGGTCACTGACACATCACATATGCCCGGATGGTTACAATGGGTGAGTGGTTCTCCCATAGAACTCAGCAGCAGGTTGGGAAGCTCTATAACAGGGGTGGGCAAATTTTTTGACTCGAGGGCCACAATGGGTTCTTAAACTGGACCGGAGGGCCGGAACAAAAGCATAGATGGAGTGTTTGTGTGAACTAATATAAATTCAAAGTAAACATCATTACATAAAAGGGTACGGTCTTTTTTTTTTTAGTTTTATTCATTTCAAACGGGCCGGATCCGGCCTGCGGGCCGTAGTTTGCCCACGGCTGCTCTATAAAAACTCTGATTGTGCTGCATCTTTCACCGAAGAACTCAGAGCTTGTTGATGTCAGCTGTTGCAGTGGCTGCTGCCTGTGATCATAGGCTATCTTTTACCCGGAAAGAATGAGGAAGGCTTTCTCAGGGTAATTTACTAGCAAACAGAGGACAACACTGTCTGAAAAGCTAGAGAAAATAAAGGTTATTGTCACTCGTGTGTTTTAAAAAACTTCCCTGAAATATCGCTGATATTGAAGACATTTATTCCCTATTATTTATAAGCCAAGAGATTGCAGGCCTAGCAGCTCCATAAGCCTGGGAGGGGGACCTGGGAGGGGGACGTCTGTCCTGGACGCAGCATATGAGCTCCTGGCTGTCCCCGGCCACCCTGTTCCAGGTGGTCAATGCTACGCAGCGCCAGCAGCCACATATTCTCCCAGTCACAACTGGCACAGACGCTGAAGTGTGCCTTTTAGTTTTCATGGTGTAACAAGCACAGTAAATGCCCAGCATCCGACCTCACTTGCTGGCCTGTCTGCATCTGCATCTCTAACGCAGATGAAACTACTGGAAAGGCCCCTAAAGGAAAAGCACACAGGCACTCCCCCGGCACAGCCAGGAAATCGTGGCTTTGTTACACTCATCAGAAGTGACCCTGGAAAATCATACAGGCACATGTACGGAGACAAACACGCAATTCTAAGGCAAGGGTGCAAGTTCTTACAAAGTATGTGTTCCTTTTAAATCTTATTTTTGGCAATTCTTAACCGTAGCTACAACAGAACATTCTCCTTGGGAAAAAACAATTAAAACCATCCTATCATACTTTGGTTACTGACACTGAAAAGCAATAGGACTGCTCAGTAAGACGCTCAAGCAACTTAAAAAGTTAGTTAAAACTCTTACAGGGAGCCGAGCAGCAAAGACTCCCCAGCAGCAACAAGCTGAACGGGCATCCTCTCTGTTTCCATCCTCTAAGAAACCCTGCTCCTGGTACAAAGGCGGATTCTAGAAAGAGACCAGGAAATACACAAGATGCGCCTGGAGCATCCTGCAGTGCGGGAGGTAGGAAGTGCTGAGAACAAACAAAAACCCCACAAAGGCGGGAAGACAAAGGGCCACGGGAGCCAGCTGAACGAGCTCCCAGGTCTCAAAGCTAGAAGCTTCCAGCAACAACACAAACAGAGCAGCATCAGGTTAGCACCCAACATGCAAAATAAACATCCGAGAGTCCATATGGATATAAATAGATGACCTGGTCAATTAATTAACTAGTTAGTGAGTCGATTGATCTTAGGGAGATGAGACAAATCTATGCATCAGAATCACATATAATTTATGTAAATACTATTCCTTCAAGGAGGTAGGTCAGAGCTCCTCACTGCTTCTGTGTGGGTGGCACATAGCAACTTCCTTTTAAGAGGACGGTATGGAAGAGGGGGGAGAATGAGCATGCAGTGGAGAAACTTCACAAACACTGCTCAGCCAGGAGATCAAGGTCACACCAACAATGTCATGTTGACAATGCATGCCTGTCACATGATGTGATGAAAATGGCACGTGACCTCTGTGGTCTTCCTCTTCAAAACCCCACACCCCACCCTAATCATGACAGAACTTCAGATAAACCTTAGTTTCTTTCTACTTATGGGACATTCTATGAAACACCTGACGAGTTCTCCTAAAAACTGCCAATATCCTCAAAAACCAGGTCTGAGAAACTGTCAGAGAGGAGCCTGAGGCCACAGGAGGACTGAGGGTAACATGGTACCTGGGTGGGATCCTGGTACAGAAAAGGCATCAGGTACAAAGAAAGGAATCTGAATAAAGTATGGACTTTAGTCAACAATAGTGCCTCAACATTGGTTCAATGACTGTACCAACGGCAGCATGCTAATGTAAAGTGTTAATAACAGGGAAAACTGCGTGCAAGGCATGTGTGAACTCTGAACTGTCTTCACAATGTTACTGTCAATCTAAGCTGTTCTAAAATTAAATGTTTATTTATAAAATCTTTCCAATACTAAATCATATCACATACCACTTTTGGTTTGTTGTAAAATATTCATTTGCTTGTTTGACGTTGTGATTGTGGTGAAGAGTGTGGACTGGGATCAAACTGCTTGGATCTGAATCCAGTTGAACTGTCTCCATCGATTTTTAGTGGCTTTGTGCTTGGCCTGCGCACAGAACACAGCTCCCAGGGCCCAACATGATTTCAGTGACCGTCAGCACAATCTCTGCTCTTCCAACAAGAAGAAATGAGACAAATAAGGCCCCATCAGCAAGGCCGCTATCACAGGGTAGCCATGTCTGGTGGTGACCAGGCCAATGTGCTGCTCTGAAGGGCACTGGGGTACAAAGCCTTTGGCAGCGTGGCCCCCATTCCCAGTGAAGGCCGGCTCTCTGTCCCAAGAACAGATGTAGCCGCGACGTGATTAATGCCTCTGTGAAGAGCAGGACTGATTTTCGGAGCTGTCAGCAGTTCCCCGTGATGTGAACCCTGCCTGTGCATTGCTAATATTCAGATGAGGCTACTCAGACCTATTTTCTTTCCATCAGCAAAGAGTATAAGAAAAAGGTGCAAAATGAATTTGATGAAAACATCTGAAGATGCTTTTAATAACAAAATCGCCAGGGTTACAGAGTTATTTGTTGTGTGTTTTTAAAGCTTACATGTAAAGCTTATAAGATTTACAACTTCTTCCCTACCAATAAATGCTTCTCACATGAATATTCATGCACAATTGCCGTGGCTTTTACCATCTAAGGTAGTCATTAAAGGCTTGTCATCTTGGTCCAACAATGCCTCTGGCACTTCTAAATTATTAAATCTTAGTCTACAGCTTTGAATGCTATAATAGCAACATAAAACAGAGAAATAAATTACCAGTATGACTAATCAAAGGTCACAATTTTCAGCCAAAGCTCAAAACTTTCTAGTGTCACCTACTTTTTAATATAAAACTATTAAGACTTTTTTCTTGACCACACTGAATGAATAAAAAGATGACATTAAGTGAAATAAATGAAAAGACTGAGAGTAGTAGCTACTCTTTAGATATACTATCCCTAGCTAACGGGCAGAAGAGGTTTTAGAATTGCACTGACTGTCACAGTGCCTAATACCAAGTTTAATTTGGGATTACGCCAGGCTGTGCTGCCTGGGAGCTACCCTGCCTGGACCGCAAGCCCTCTGTGAAGCTACTGACTGGAGAGCCCAGGGTAGGAAACCTGTGCTGTCTCTTCTTTGAATGCACTGAGCACTGGATGTGCAAAGAAAAAGGTTATCAGTGAACAAATGACTGTATCTGCTTGTGAAATTACTCCCAATCAAGTGTGCGAGTCAGGGGACTTTGGGTGTAAGCAACACAAACAACCCCGCTCATTTCCGGTGGGTGGTGGTGGTGGTGGTGGTGGTGGTGGTGGTGATGGTGGTTGTTGGTGATGGTGATGGTGATGGTGATGGTGATGGTGGTGGTGGTGGTGGTGGTGGTGGTGGGCGTTGGTGGTGGTTGCTGTTATTGTAGTTATTATTGTTGTAAGTGTGTACTCTAAGGGACCACAGCAGTTGCAAGGTTCTAAATAGCAGCAACTCCTGGTCAGTCCTTCCCTCAGGACAGGATTCCACACATCTGCAGCATTATGCCACTCAGTTCAAGAGTCAGAAGAGCACATCTGATAGCTGGCTTGGGTTGTATGCTCACCAGGGGATCTTGATTGACAATTACACCAAGCCTTTATCAAAAGGGGGAATACAAGTTACAAAAGCAAATGTGGAAGGTGCGGATACTGGGCAGACATGAGTACGGATGCCCACTATGATGTGGAACAGGGGTCCTCAAACTACTGCCCGCGGGCCACATGCGGCCCGCTGAAAACATTTATCCGCCCCCCCGGGTGTTTTTGCCGCCGCTGCCTGTCCTGCTTAGCAGCCGAGTCGTCCCGGGCCCGCAGTGCGCCTGTGTGGAATGTCTGAGGGACAGCGAACTGGCCCCCTGATTAAAAAGTTTGAGGACCTCTGATGCGGAAGAACAGGGATAGGAACAACCAACTCATCTCCAGGATGTGGTGGGCATTTTGCTTTCTCATACATCTGACTCACTTCTCCAAACAACCTTGAGAGGTGGGTATTATAAGCTCCATTTTACTAGAGTTCAAATTGAAGTTCACGGAGTTTAAATTTCTTTGCTGAAGTCACATAGAATCAAGCCTAGGTTTTTCTATTCTCTTCTACCTCCCAATGGAAATAGCAGTGAAACAGAAGTGTCAAGATGTGAAACAAATCCATTTATAGTTTCAGAAATGCAAGTCTCTTGAAAACAACAATCTTGATGATAAGGACTTCTTGGCCTTATGTTTTCACCTAATATACACAGAATCCTATTCATTCAATAAAAACATGTTATTTGCATATTTATAAGCCTGCAGTGTCCATGGCTAACGACAGAATATGGCAACACCAAGGTAATAAATACAATTCTTAGAAACAAGTTAATGAATTTGCTCATCTTGACAATCTCAGAATGCTCCTCCAACTATTTGTGTCAGGCATTATATATGGCACTGGTGACAAGGGATACCAGGTAGGAATATAAACATACCAACAGAAGCCACTAATCCCTAATGGCAAATCGTCAGCCCTATTAACAGCGGGCCAGGGAGCATTGTTTAAACCAGTGCAAGCCCAGCGTTTTCCACCACAGGGAACACGTGGGTTCCTCTCTAGATCAGCCCCAGCACACACAGGCAAGTCCGTCCATTATTTGGGTCCCTATGTCTGTAACCTGAGCAGATGATAGACGCGCTTTATGTGAAATATTTAATTAGGCCATCAGGAACGTGGTGGTACCAGCGCTCTGGCCCGCTGACCTAGAGGAAGAGATCGCAGCAAAATGATGACAGCGCTCAGATGAAGCCCAGGAATGGAGACGGTTCATGAAAACATCAGCGGCTCTCACTCTGCCGCACTGCAGGCTGAGAAATGTCAGCTCAGCACAGCAATCCGGCTCCTATCACTCACCGTCAGGCGCTGGGTTTATTAACAATCATTCTGACATGATTTCTACTAACACATACGGAGCAAAAGTTCTGGAAATGTGTACTTCAAAACAGTAATGATTGTTATTTCTAGACGGTGAGCTTATGGATGAATTTTATTTTCTATTTCTTACCAGTATTTTCTACAATGTTCTTTCATGATTTAAAGTATTTTGAGTTAAAAAACTAAGGACTTACACACGTCTTTGTATATAGTATCTGAGGCCTGAAGCATTGCCATAGAAACCCGTTTTTTCTTACAAATAAGGAACTCTATCCTTTCGCATTTAAGCAGTTTTTCATCTTTCATATTCGACCCACCCGATAGGCCTATGACTCCTCCTAATGTCTCAGTGCTCAGCTCCTCCAGCCAGTCCTTATGCTCCTGCTGTGGCCAGGCCCTGGCTGGGCCGAGAGCCTGCCTGCCTCCACCACACCGACTCCTTCCCCTCCTGCTCAAAGGCCTTCCAGAGACGCTCCCCTTCCTCTAACCGTGACCTCTCTTCAATCAGACTACCAGGATGTGAAGCACTGAATTCACACAGCCTCAGAAATGCAGGTCCTCCTTGGAAACAGCAGTTGATACAAGAACTTCTTGCCCTCACGCATCTAACAAAATACAGGCGACGCCTCTTCCACCCAATAAATGCATGAGACTTGCTTACACAGAAGCCGGGGGTCTCCACGGCCAGTGACACGTATGTTGCTACCAAGGCAACAAATCAACCCAACTGCTCCTCGACCTCCTCACACAGGAAATGGGTACCGAGAGCTCCCTGTTTCCCTTCGTGTTTCCAGAGCAGATCTCGGAGCCTGGGCTGTCTCCCTTTTCCTGATGAGTCAGTTACATTAATTCAATAAACATCCAAGGCGCTCTGAGCCAGATGTGGACCAAGTACTGCAGACTTTTCTAGACAACCATCAGAGGTCCCTGCCCTCACAGACCCAACAGTCTCGCTACTTCCATCATCCTCTCCTTCTCCTCCTGCCGGGGACGCTGCCATCAAAGAACCAAGACAAGACTGAACGTGTTAAACAGCATTTCTTTTCTCTCAGCTCTGGAGGCTGGAACTCCGAGGCCAAGGTGTTTGCAGGCGTGGTTTCCCCTGAGGCCTCTGCTTGGCTGGCAGGTGGCGGTCTTCCTGCCCGGGCCTCACATGTCCATCCCTCTGCGCATGCCCTGCCCTGCTGTCCCTCCCTCTTTCATAAGGACACGAGTCACACTGGGTTAGGACTTTACTCTAAAGGTCTCACTTTTACTCAGTCGCCTCTTTTTAAGGCCTCACCTCCAAGTTCACACTGCGAGGTAACTGGGGGTTGAGACTTCAAATATAAATTTTGGAAGAACACAATCTGGCCCTCACACCCCCACCACGCCCTCCTCTCCCCCTCAGGCTCTCGCTTAACCTTGGCTCTCCTCCCTCAGAAAGTCACACCCTCAAACCCTTTTCCTATCTAAACCCCAACAAGCTGCCCCAGCCCACATCCTCCCCTCTTCCATCTGGCTGCTTCCCTTCACTGCCAAGATGTGAAAACGCCCCGAACTCAGAGTCTCCGGCCCAAATCAGAGGGGCAGACCATCATGGGCAGGTGGAAACCCAGAGGGCGCCAGTCCCCTCGCATGGTGACCCCCCGGCTCAGGGCCAGCTAACTGCAGTCAGGTGTGAAAACTGCTCTGACTTTCCAGAAAACCTAGAAACGTGCTAATGTAAAATGCCCCGCGTTTTATATGACAGTAACAAAAACAAAAAATTCTAGGTGGGCCAAATAAATTGGGCCCACAATCTCCATTTCCCCCCTTTTTTTTCTAATTCTTTTCCTACCATCTCTCACCTTCCCCCTTTCCTACCTGCCATTCATTCCTCACATTCTGAAGTCAGGCTTCTCTGCACCAATGCCTCTCCCCATCCGCCATGGAAACGGCTGTTACTGAAGTCCCCAGGGCTCACCTGTCACACTCCCATCTTGAACAGGAGCGCCTTGAAGACAAATGGCGTGCATTTTATCTCTATGTTCCAAATGCTTAGCCCTGTGTCCAGCGTAGAGAGTGAGCTCAATAAATGATTGTTGAATAAACTATTGGTTCCTCTCTTTAGAATGACCCAAATGCACTGAAGGAACTGTAAATCAAAGAATCCTCCCTTGAATGATTTTGTAAAGGCTCACCACTTATTTATTCATCTGCTTCACAGTGTTAGCAAGACTCCTGACTATCATGTCATGGATACGTTCCTACGTGGAACAAGAGCTTAAATCCTCACTATTCTTCCAAATGGCAAAATTTAGCTTCTTAAAAGGAAAATTCTGATATAATTCTATCTCATTTATTCAAAGGTCATTTATCTACATGTGTAACATTTTGAAACACAGTCAAGCATCAGGAGTTAAAAATTCTATGAGCATCAAAATAGGTGGGTAATGTTCATTCATTTCACTCATAAGTGAACCTTGCAGGCCTTCATTCAGAATAACTGGCTTTTACCTTTCAAAGATAATTTTACTTGGAGGGTAAGTATATCTGGCCAGAACTATCTTCCACTGTATTAGCCTGGGAGCCAGCGATTCATCTCATTGCACATAAACTAATTACTAAAACTCTGTGCACACCCAAAATATATTTTGTGCCGATTTAACCAAAAAGAATAGGTATAAATATGATTAATTCACACCAGATGATGATTACTGTGTTAGCTGCTGTTATTTTTTTACTTGACAATCTAAGGGAAAAGAGGTCAGTGCCCGGGACTAAATAGTCAGCTATTGCATGTTTTAAAAAACTTGTGGCAACCCGGCTGGAAATCACTGCCCTAGGATATCAGTGTGTTGTCTTTGGAGCGCCCTCTGGACTAGACTGAATCACCCTCCCCGCCCCTCACGTGCCACTCTGTTGTGAAAGGTCTAAGTGCTCCAGGAGGGTAGGATCTGTGAAAATTACAACGAGAGCACCTTGTACTTACAAGGAGGTGGTGACATCAGTGGACATCCAGCCCCCAATGTCCAGCCTCAGCACATCTCCCCCCTGGAAAGTGGAGGTGCCACTGTGTACCCTCACACAGCTCTGCCACTGTTCATTCCCGCACAACAGGAATCAGATAAAATGGACTAACACCCCCAGCGCCACTGCTGTGTTAAGCCAAGTTACTTCACTTTTTGGTCTCAGTTTCGTCAACTGAGGAAAATAGGGATCATGTTAAATTAAAACCTACAACATTTGAAAAAAACATTCCATTTAAACAACGTGATGAGTTCCTAACATCCCATCCTATCTTCACTTTAATTTCAAAAGAAAAACCAAAGCTCCCACATATTAGAGTTATAGTCCCAGCTAAAGTTTTCATATCAGACTCGGAAAGTCGCCCTGGTGTGACAGTCAAGGTAAGAATCAGATTTGCTATTGAAAATCTTGCAGGAAGTAATAGTCTTTAACTATTCTTAGGATAATTTCAATTACATGCAGAAATAATAGGAAAAATAGAAAACTCCAAAAATATGTTTTCTAAAAAACTGGAAACAATTTAAACTCAAAATGAATAATAAAAAGAAATAGTTATGGCAAAAAAACAACAACACGTACCTAATTTTACTTGCCCCCCCCCTTTTTTTAATGTTGGGCCTTTCTAGGAATCTGTATTATGTCTCCTCCAGTGTTTAGCTACATTTTTTTAAAAATCAGAAAACTGTCATTGACCAAAACTACTAGAAAATAACTATCATAAATTGAAAAACAAAGAATCAGTCCAGATAATACATAACCAAACATCAAAATGGGGGTGGGGAGCAGAATCTAAATTGAAGTCAATATTCTACCATAAACCAACATGAAACTTTCTTGTAAGAAGTAAATAAAAAGCTCTAAATTATTGTTTTGTTTTTAAGATTCTTTTTTTAATCTATATTATGGAAAGTATGTCCCCTTTTTCCCCCATTGACCTCTCCCACCCCCCATAGGCCCTCACGACCCTATTGTCTGTGCCCATGGGTTACGCATAAACACATAGGAGTTCATTAGTTGATCTCCCCCCTCCCCACCCCCTTCCTTCCCTCTGAGGTTGGACAGTCTGTTCCAAGTTTCTATGTCTCTGGGTCTATTTTTGTAAAAGCACATGAATCCTGCGGGTACTCAAAGCAGCTGAATAAATTAGAAGGGTATCCGGGCGTACTGAGCACCACATACAGGGAGCAAATCGAGTTAGCATTAGGTGGAAAGTTCCAGTGGTACGAAAAGCCACACAAAACCAACAGAGGAAAACTGCACAGAACTCACATGGTTGAAAGGCTGAACGTGTAATTTTTCTCTTGCTACAAATGCAAAACAAGCAAAATCAATAACCAATTTTATTTCTAGGTTTTTATCACTGTAGTGCATAAAGGCAATTTGGGGACCACCTGAACAGAACTGTAATTCAGCATCTTCTCAGACAGTGAATCTGTCGTTCTGACCAACACGTAACTATTCATAGAGTGGCAAAGAGAGCACTTCACATTTAATGCTTTAATAAAACCCAGAAAAGGTTGGGAAAAGCTTAAAACCTTAGCTGCTTTAGAAAAATCATATTATATTTTAATAGAGTTTTAGAAACTTTATCATTCAACTGACTTAACAACCATAAAAGCCAAATTTAGCGTAATATAATCCATGTTAATTTTTCAATTCAATTTTCAGAAATAGCAATTTGCCAAAAGTGCTGGCAGACACAGAAGAAACCAGATTGAGCTGCCTGAACATTTCATACTGGTCATTAGCAGGGCATGCGTTTCAAGGCCACAGCACCAAGGCAGGTTAGGATATCGGATCACCTCAAACAAGCATAAGGACAGTGGACATACACAGATGATGGGCAATGGGCACAAAAATTAGATTTCAAATAGTTGCCATACCCAGGCTGTATGAATAAATGTTCACAAGAAACATCACAAAATATGAATTTCTGGGTATAAGCCATTCATATGTTTCTCTTCCTTTTAAATGATTCTTCACCACCATTAGGTTCTCCTTACCTTTTACCTGGGTGGACATTTTCCTTTCTTATTTCCCTTGCACCTTCTTTCACGTGACAGACTTTATAACTGGAAACTTACACCATTTGACCGCCTTCACCCATTTCACCCAAACCCCAAACCCGCCTCTGGCAACCACCAACCTGCTCTCTGTATCCATGCAGCTGTCACCTTTCATATTCATCTATTTAAGTACAAATTCCTATTTTCAGTGCTATTAACTATGCTTGTACATTTAGGGAAGTTTTAGGGCATTTTATCTTTTTTTCCTTTTTTCTATTGATTTTAGAGAGGGAGAGAAAGAGAGAAAAAAAGAGAGAGAAACCTCAATGCAAGAGAGAAGCATTGATCAGCCACCTCCCGCATGCACCCAACCAGGGGCCGAGTCTGCAATGTCCGGGCATGTGCCTGACCAGCAAGAGCCTGCCACCTCCCCGTACATGAGATGACGCCCAACCACTGAGCCACACCGGCCACGGCAAGGAGTTTTTTAAACTACACAAGCATCTCATTAAAACCACAAAACTGAACTTGAATAATTTATAGACTAAGAAACGTAATTTTCCAATTTTCTGAGATGAGCGATCAATAATTGCCCTGCACCTATTTGTTAAGTCAAAATCCCCGTCTCACGTAAATCCAGCTGCAGCTGCGCGTCCCTCCGTGACCCTGGCTCACAAAGAGCGCAGGCCAGGCTTCCCAGGTGACCTCCAGCGCAGCTCACTGAGCCACCTTTCCTCCAGGAGGCCAGCTGTAACAATAAGCCCAGCTATTGGGGAGCTGTCGTGTCTCATTAGAAAAATTATTATTTCCCTATACAGCTGTGACTTCTAAAGTCTCAAGAGACTCCAAGCATTCTTAAATGTGATATTGCCAATACCTTGGTGTAATGGCTTTTTATCTAGATGAATATCTCTGTAGCAAGAAAATATAAAGAAAAATCAATTCAGTACACAAACACGCCAGTGCCAAGGAATTTTAACAAGCATCTAGTCTACGAAGATGATACATTTTTGTTCTGTGTCCCTCTGACATGAAATACTGCTGAAATGACAGTCACCCCTACCTCACAGGCTGATGTGAAGCACAGCCACCTCCCGGCGTTCACTTTTTGTATCTGCAAAGAACTGTCTTAAGAGCCATTGTAACCCCAGCAAATTCAACGGGGGGTGTGAGAGGCCCAGGCCCTGTGAACGGGGTGGAGACTCCTGCGTGGACTTCCTGTGGTCAAGTGTGTTACCAGGGAGGGGCTATGCCTGTCAGATGCACGCAGATACCATTAAGCTCAAATGAATCTGAACCTGTGGCTAGTTCCCTTTTTACTAACACTTCATTGATAATAGAGTTCAATATTCTGAATGGCTCATTTCCAAGGGATTACTGCACACTTCCCCAGGCCTCAGTCATTTATGTCTTTCAACTTATCTGAAAGGTTCACTAATAACTCCTCAAATATCCGCTGCTGTCATTTCTCAATACTGAGTTCCGGGATGCAAATGCACAGGCCCCATTGGAGCGAATGGAAATGAATATCTGCACCAGGATGCTCTCTGCCTCTTGCGGGCACTCGCGCTGCATTTGCTCTTGGGGACAAAATAAAAATGCATTGCTATTTATGTGGAACCACTCAGGTGTTACAGGCACCTCTATACCATCCAAGAATGCATTAGCCAAAACCAACTAAAGACGTCTTTTGACTCATCATCATTCAAGCTGAATTAATAATATTACACAGCATGTGGGATGAGGGAAAGCACAGTGCAGAGCAACATTAAAATCCCTTTCCACTCAAGCATAATTCACTTTGATCTTTACTACTTGATTCAGCTAAAGGTCAAACCATATACGATGGTTTAGATTCAGAAAATATATTATTTCGCTGCTGAGTATGGTCTGAAATGAGGGCAACTAATTTAAAAATGGAAGCAATTTGGAAAATATAAATGTAATGAAAAATGTCTCCATTATAAAGCATATAAATTAAGTTCTATTGATTACTGTCAACGTTTTCAACCTCCCCACTCATACTGGTAATGCCTTTAGTGCAAGTTAATTTTCCTCCTATTGTGCTGTACACATTCAATGAGCATCATTCCGGTGAGGGACCAAGAAAAAGGTCAGAAATGTTAGTGATGATAAATTGCAGGCCTTATTAACTTTTGAACAGTTTTAAATGTACAAGTCATCTCTAAGTCATTTAGCTTGATAAACGAATGGTTAACGAACTACATCAACTAATAAGAACCATGTGTTAGCCCAGCCAGCGTGGCTCAGGGGTTGAGCGTCGACCTATGAACCAGGAGGTCACTGTTCGATACTTGGTCAGGGCACATGCCCGGGTTGCAGGCTCAATCCCTACTGTGGGGCATGCAGGAGGCAGCCGATCAATGAGCTCTCTCTTCATTAATGTTTCTATCTCTCTCTCCCTCTCTCTCTCAAATAAAAATATTTTCTTTTAAAAAAAGAACCATATGTTAGTCTATACTACTACAAGGTATGAGGGCAAGATCTTAAACATGGTCTAATTAAGACCAAAATTGAGATTTGGAGCATATATAACTGAAGAAAGAAGAATTATCTTATTAAAAGACTACATAAGCAATAATCACTCGTTACTTTATGCAAACAATTTACTAGCACACAGGTTTTATTAAAGGATTAGCCAGATTCACAATGGACAGACCACTGGAAGGTTAGCAGCTTTAGGGTAAAACAAAGGTGACCAGTGAGCTCAGGTATTTGCTTCTTCATTTGTTTTTAGTTTTCAGTGAAGGGCAGTTTAACAACGTAGTCTCTGAGGTCTGCACTGCAGATTATTTGGGTCAAGGCTGGGTACTTTGTGTATGTACACCCATTTCTCACTCTTGGGTGAGTCACAAGCAGTGATGGGGGACTGTCCCTCAACATCCTCCATAGGGACATTCACAGAGCAAGTTCTGAAGGGAACCCAGGCTAGTGTAATTCTACTGACCCCAAGGCAGTGCTACCAGGGAGAGACGTAAGAATCAAGCAGGAAGAGGCACAGGCTGAACAGATAAACCACAGCAAGTGGTCCCCCGTTCCTGAATGAAACTGGCACGTGATGACATCCTCATCATCCATCAGGTCAGCTTCTCAGAATGGTCCTCCTACACCAGGATCAGAGCCGCCCTAGAGCTTGTTTAAATGCACATTCCGAAATTACCTCCCAGGCCTCGGAACAGGACCACCAGGAATGGGGCGAGAGATCTTTTAACAAGCTGCCCAGGAGACTACCATGTGCCCTAAAGCCTGAGCACGACAGCCTAGGAGGAGCCCTGGGCCATCTCCACCCGCTGCAATGGCACCTCTGAGTCCCCACCATCACCTACAGGGCACGTGCCGGCAATGCCAGAGACACCAGACTCTTAAGAGCAGCACGGGGCCTTGATTATTGGCTAAATAACCATGTGAACGTAGGCCTGCTCTAATGGATAAATGCATGAATGGGAAATTAATAGTATCTCTGAAATAAAAAAAGGAATTCCGGTTCCTTTCGAGTCGGCTCTATAAATCCATCCATGGCTCTCTAAAAACCCCCAAACTGCTCCAAATTTTTTTAGTCTACATATTTGAAATTATAATCTTAACTTCTCGAAGACTGATCACAGAAAATGTGAGGCTGCCGGGCCGGTGTGGCTCAGTGCTTGACCTATGAACCAGGAGGTCACGGTTCGATTCCCAGTCAGGGCACACGCTTGGGTTGCGGGCTTGATACCCAGTGTGCAGGAAGCAGCCGATCCATGATTCTCTCCCATCACTGATGTTTCTATCTCTCTCTCCCTCTCCCTTCCTCTCTGAAATAAATAAAAATATTTAAAAAGAAAAAAAATGTGAGGAAAGAATAAATGCAAGGCTCTCTTCAGATTTCTGGAAACATCCGAGCTGCACTGCTCCTACCCTGCACAGTGTGCTGGTTCATACCACCACTGTCCCTTGCACATCTGCTGGGAAAGCTGTTGCTTAGCAACAGCAATCAATGCTGTATTTCGAAATGCAAGGCTCTCTTCTGATTTCTGGAAACATCCGAGCTGCACTGCCCCTACCCTGCACAGTGTGCTGGCTCATACCACCACTGTCCCTTGCACATCTGCTGGGAAGCTGTTGCTTAGCAACAGCAATCAATGCTGTATTTCCTCTTTACCATTTTCCTGAAGATTGAGGCACTGCTCCCATGTATTATTTTTAAATACCTTCTGTTTCACTGCTTGAACATGTTTGTTATTTTATATTATGAAAAAAACAATCAGGAACCAAATCAGCATAAGGATCCAAGAAGGAAGAGTGAGAAAAGGTCAGTACAGCAGGGTGCTTTGGGACTTGTTTGATGAAAAGAAAATTCTTTGACAGCTCATTGACTTTATTTGCTCTACCCTTTCATTCTGCCATTTTAGAACTGATTTCTGCTACCTCATGGGAGATGAAAGCCATTAGCATGAATTATCATTCCCAATGCAAATCCACAAGGTACTGTTATAAAACACAAAAAGCAAATGATCTCCAGGAACTGGTTTAATACACATCTCACATCTCTGTTAAAGCTCATGTCTTGGTTACATTCCTGCTAACCACCAGCAGCATTTGCCAGTGTCTCTCCATTGAGAGTACAAGATAGGGTTCGTTCTGAAGGGCAGTGCTTACCAGCTCAATTACTTAGTACTTCTGGTATAACTTACCAGTACAAGCTGAAGTACATACAATGACAACATTTGGGAGAAGGGGATAAAAATTCTAAATACACCAATATGTCCTACAAATAAACGGAATCTTCACACAAAAGCAAGAATGAGAGCCAGGAACTTTATGTAACACTTTCCAATAAAAAAGTTGATATTTTCTTAAAGCATATGTACAGATATGTTAGTAAGGGGTGGAATCCATCTAGGTGGGTATTGCATTATAATTATTTCCCACTTTTATTGAGCACCTACTATATACAAATCTCTGTGGGCTGCATAAAGATGAGTAAAATGTGATCCCTGTACAATCTTGTGGTAGAAACTGTCACATCAATAAGTAATACGGAAGAATATAGATAGAACCTCAGGTATCTGTTTAGTTACCGCCAATGTCACAGTTCATACGGATCAAGTCAGAGTCCAAAGCCTTTAGTTTTCATGACATTACACAGTGTTGATGAGGATGCAGTAGTCAGATAAAAATGGCATCATGCATTACTCAGGCGGGTAAACTAAATCAACCTTTATGAAGATACTGGCAGTATGTAACAAAAATATGCACGTTTAAAATTTTGATATAGTAATTTATGTTTAAGGACCAACCCAGAAGTCAACAAATTAGCACGCTGCAGTAAATAAAGAAACACACACTCAACATGCGCCCAGTAAGTAGGGCTGAGATAGAAACTGTTTTAGACCATTGGGTCCTGCAAAGAGATGGTTCCATTCTAGCCAACACTTTCCATAATGGTCACTGAAAATATTTAAAAACCTTCCAAAGACAGATACTGGGATATTTAGGTTTAAAAATCAAGAAACAGAACCTTCTGATTACCAAGGAATGAAATAAATATCAAAGGGATGGAGAAAAGTCATTTTGCAGCTAAACTAGCTGAACTCCCAAAATTACATGGCTATGCTTATGTTAGCAGTACTACAAAAGTAGATAGATAGATAGATAGATAGATAGATAGATAGATAGATAGATAGATAGAGGTACAGATACAGATATATAGAGATAGAGATAGATAAAATATAGAGATATAGAGATAGAGATATGCACACAGATTCTATTATCGAAGTCATTTTCCCACTATCTAGTAAGTTAAGATTCATAAATATACCTAACTTTCTTTATCTTTTTCCACACCTTTCCCTCTCTAAAGAATGCTTCTGCTGCGCTTCCATTTCTTATTCACTGGAATTAAAATGCAGTGATTCACTGGTTATTACGACAATAGCCACACAGTTGAGGAGAAGCTCATGATTATAATCTGCACCATCACTGACTCTAGGTCGCCTGCTTTAACGGTGTTTGAAAAAGCACTTCATTTCCGATGGAGATCAGGACAGGAATAAAACACTTTCACAATCTCATCACGAAATACATCTTTGTTTACACGGTCAATGTGTATTGTCAGGGGGCAGGTGCAGGAAAATATAAAATATAAATATTTAAAATCCTACTGAGCTGCTATGAAGTCAGTGGCAAAGAAAAATACAAACATGGTGCTTCATGTGTGTAGCTAAACACATAAATAACAGTGAAATCATCAAAAAAGTGCGTCCATATTTCTTACTTGATGCTTATTATTATTCAACAGCAATAGATTTTTGTCATCCTGAGCCATCTTAAAACTATGTCAAGCAACACTAAATTCCTCAAGTCTTAAGCTCAAAGAAACTGACTAGTACTGAGCAGCAACATTAGGTGAGCTCTGCGTTTAAGAAGAAATCCTTACGTGGCTGTCTTCTCCCCATGAAGTAGTTTGGACCCTCTGAGTCTTCATCATTCTCTGTACTATGGTCATGAGCTGGGTTGACCAACAGAAGCACACAATAGGGGTCAGCAGAATTCAGCTGGCCAAAGTCAAGCCCAAAAACAAACTGTTTTTTTTTTTTCTAGAAAGCCAAATGTCTTAAAGGATGCCCACAGGTGGAATCCTGGGTGAGATCAGCACACTTACCTGGCAAAACTTAAAATGTGTTACTATCAATGAACTAAGCATCTTTGTGTCTTCCATTTGAGAGGTATAATTCTTTAAAAATGATATAAAAATATTTTTCAATTACATTACAGAACATCTTCACTTAACGTCATTGACAGGTTCTGTGACTTTAAGTGAAATGGCATATAATGAAACAAATTTTACCATAGGCTAGTTGACATAAATAAGAGTTAAGTTCCTGTGGTATCGCATCAACATTATAACATTATTCAAGGACCTGCTGCATAGTCCTCTCACTGCACACCCGAATGACCAGCAACTCACAAGGAAAGTGAATAGAGAGCAAAAGACAGAGCAGTGCTGGCTACTCGGAAGAACCAGGTCAAGAGCAGACTTCAGACAAGGCCAAACAATGTATTCCCAAGGCTGAGAGTGGTGAGGCACATCACCCAATAGCCCTGCTAACAAACATCTTTTAAAATGCATTATTTGTATTCTCATTTGGAGGGGGGGCAGGGGACGGGGGAGAAGAACTGGGAAATTTGAAAATTGTCTAGGTGACAGATAAAATATTAGAGAATTTTTATTCATTGTCTACAGCATGTTACAGTATTGTGGTTATAAAGGAGAATTTTCTTAATTTTAGAAGACTCACAGAAAAACACCCAGGGTCAAGTGTCATCATATCTGCAAATGACTTCCAAATGGTGTGTACACACACACACACACACACACACACACACACACACACACGGCAATACTAACAATTAAGAAATCTACGTGGCAAACTTCATATCCTATCCTTCCTCTTTCCTGCATGAAAATGTTTATAATTTTAAAATATTAAGAAAACGAAAGCATATACGTTCTAGTAAAAGAGAAAATTGAAAAATAAATAAGTTATTCAGATGACAAAAGAGAAAAATATGCTTAGGTAATTACATCGGAACAAAAGCAGTGACCCAGAGAGGTGAGTTAACTCTCATGCCAGCTCTCCCCTGGAGATATTTAGCCAATCTGGGGCCCTGAAGTTTCACTTTTGACAGCCACCGAGCACAAAGCTCCACTAGAGCCTGTGCTGGGGCCACGTGCAGACGCAGACTCTAAAACCAAACTCCAGAACAGACCCAGATTCCAAAGGATTGGACCCTTAGAGTGAATTAGAATGAACCTATTCCACAGAAGGGACAGCAAGAACGCTGCCAACCTAGATCTTAGCAGTGGATAGGAAGGGATAACTTTTTCCAGAGAATTCATGAGCATAACTTGGCAACTGACCGAACTTGCTACTTAAATTCACACTGTATTTCTGGTCCAAGAAGCCTCAAGCACAGAAATTAACCAGAAGGAACCCGGGGCTGTTAATGCACTAGGTGGCCACCAGAGCAAAAGGCAAATTCAGTCCAGCCCCCAAAGAATTTCAAAAGAGCATAAGCTTACAGTTTTTCGAAAATCATAATACAACAAGGAAACAGAGACTAGTGAGCAAAACTCAACAGAAATATCCCATAGCTGAATCAAACTCACAAAGATCTCAAAATTTGAATGTCAGAATTTAAAATAAATGTTTAAAGAAATAGATTGGAAATATGAGGGAAAAAATTATAATGTCTAAGCCAAATTAAACCTCCTAGAACTGCAAAATATAATTATAATTAAAAATTTGGCAACAATCCTTAAATCCTACCATGTCAAATGTTGGCAAAGTCTGGAAACAATGCAAACTCTGATGCACAAATGGTTCAGTATAAATACACAGTCTCCTTCGAAAACAATTTGACATTATCTAGTGAAGCTAAGATAAGCATAGTCATGGCCCAACAATTCCATTACAAGTTATATACCCTAGAAAAACTCCTGTACATGTTCAACAGGAGATAATTTCATGAATGTTCATGGCAGTGAAGTGTGTAATAGGTAAAAACGAAAGCAAATAAACTACGATATATTCACATAATAGAAAACTATGCAGCAGTGAAACTGAATGAGATACATCATGATGGATAAATCATAAAATACCGGGTCAAAATGGAACTAGAAAAAATAAGCAGCCCGGCCAACGTGGCTCAGTGATTGAGCGTACACTCATGAACCAAGAGGTCACAGGTTCGACTCCCAGTCAGGGTAAATACTGGGTGGCAGGCTTGATCCCCAGTGAGGGGTGTGTAGGAAGCAACCAATCAATGATTCTCTTTCATCATTGATCTTTCTATCTCTCTCTCCCTCTCCCTTTCTCTCTGAAATCAATAAAAATATAAAGCATAATCTGACTTCATTTAAATAAAGTTAAAAATAATAAAACTAATCTTACCTTTTGTAACAGACAGATCTAGAGAATATTATGCTAAGTGAAATGAGCCAGTTAGAGAAAGACAAATGCCATATGATTCCACTTTTATGTGTAATCTAATGAGAAAATAAATAAACAACAAAGATAAAAACAGACCCATAGATACAGAAAACAGACTGATAGCTGTCAGAGGGGAGAGGGTTTGGGAGGCTGGGTAAAAAAGGTGAAGGGAATAAGCCAAAACAAAACAAAAAACACCCTCATAGACACAGACAAAAGTATGGCGATTACCAGAGGAAAAGGTGGATGGAGGTAGATGGAGGGCAAAGGGGGAATAAATGGTGACGGAAGGAGACTTGACTTTGAGTGGTGAACACACAATACAGTATACAGATGATGAATTATAGATGTATACTTGGAACATATATAATTTTATTAAACAATGTCACCCCAATAAATTCAATAAGATTTTAAAATAAAAAATATCTAAAACTAAACCAAATGTTGATTGCAATATGTATGTGGAGAAGTATAAAGAAAAGCCAGTGAAAGATAACACAAAATGTGAGGTAGTGTTTGCTTCACGGGGTAGACAGAGAGATGAGATAAAGGAGCAGTGAGGGACCTTCAGAAGTAGTGGCAATATTCTATCTCTTAGGCTGTTTGACTGCTATACAAGGTTTTGTTTACTGTTATATGTGCCTTATACTCATGTTATAAACATTTTTCCTATTTGTTCAATGATACAGTTTTTTAGCAAAATAAAACACAGTAATACGCATAAATGTCCTAGCCAAAAGCATAAAGGTTATACTAGTTCTGCAAGCAAAAAACATGCTTTAGAAAAAAGGAAACTAGCAACGCTCGGATGATCACAGCAAAACATCCATGTGCTACAAGAATATACCAGTGATGGGTAACTGACCATCTTCTCAAGTGGACACCCTTCCTCCAGAACACCAACAGCCTCCCTCAAATGTCTAGGAGTTGTCAGCCTCTATGCGACACAGGCTGGGGTTAAGCTAACTAATTAGTGATTTTTTCCTCCTACTATTCTGTTCATTCAATTCCAACTCTAACAATATCTGTAGGTGCAATTTGTAGCATTTCTTTACTGTCCTAAACCCACTCTTCAATGTATATGATAAAAATCTTTGAGTTTTCCCAGAATGATGCTGCCTCTTCCCACATCTCTTGACTGTGACATGACATATTCTGTGTTATATTGTCTCATCATAATTCACGTTAGAGACGAATCTGCTATTTTGACTGTGCTGTTTTGGCTACCAGCTGAACAGATGGATAGTTTTTCTTCAGTAGGAATATTTGCCAACAATCAGGAGGGTGTAAAACTCATTCTCAAAGAAACCCAAACATAACCACGAGGAGTCTAACAAACAATTAAAATATCCACTGTTACAGATATAAGTCTTCACAGATCACAACATATATTTAGAAATCTTGGAATAAAATGACAGTTAATTAAAAGAACACATTGGCAATGTTAAATTAATGTTACTAATAATCATAAAAGAGCCTGGAATTTGTATAGGTATTGTGTGCATATTCATCTGGTTCTCATAGTTCTACAAGAAAAATATTGAGGCACTATTATGCTGACTTTATAACAGACAAAGACTAAGGATAAGGAGATACCCACTTTATCATAGAAAATGGACTGATCTCAGAAGTCAGACCTGGAATTTGAGCTCTTCTGTGTCTCAGCTGCAAAAACTTTGAGCAAATAACTGAATTTTTCAGAGCCTCCATCCCCTCATTTGTAAACAGGAACAATACTACTTAGTTACCAAGCAGTGGTGAAGGAGAACCAAGATGGCAGTGTAGGCAAATGCCTGTACTCGCTCCTCCCACAACCACATAATAATTACAACTAAAATACAGAACCATCACCCAGAACCACCAGAAAGCTGGATGAATGGAAGTCGGGCAACTAGAGAAGTAAAGAAGAAAGCACACTGAGACTGGTAGGAGGTGCAGAGGCTCCGAACGGCTGGTCCAGCACCCATGTGAGCCGCTTTTTTTTTTTTTTAAATATATTTTATTGATATTTTGCAGAGAGGAAGGGAGAGAGATAGAGAGTCAGAAACATCGATGAGAGAGAAACATCGATCAGCTGCCTCCTGCACATCTCCCACTGGGGATGTGCCCGCAACCAAGGTACATGCCCTTGACCGGAATCGAACCCGGGACCTTTCAGTCCGCAGGCCGACGCTCTATCCACTGAGCCAAACCGGTTTCGGCTGTGAGCCGCTTTTTTAATCGGGAGGGAGATCACCTCTGTGGAGGCTGCCCTGGAGGAGCGAGGGGTCCCAGCCCCACACCAGACGCCCAGCCCGGGTCCCAGCGCTGGGAAAAGAAGTCCCTAAGGGCAGTAAGAACTACGAGCTGTAAAAACCAGTGCGGATTGGGGCTGAGTGACACACAGGCTGCTAGAGACCCAGCTGCTCCTTTTAAAAAGCTGGCACTAGGAAGTGAATTTACAAGCTCCCACTTCCTCTGAACTCCAGTGCTGGGCAAGGCTCTGGGGGATCCAGACACATACGAGTAGAAACTGGACTGTCTGGCATCTAGGCAGGAACCCGTGGGCTGCTTTCTTCCAGACAGAGGTGCTCACAGCAGTTATTGTTCCCGTGTTGGGACCTCCATGGTTGTAGGGCTGAATGGCAGCCATTTCTGTATGCTCGGCCCTGGTGATTCCCTGAGACCCCACCCCACCCAATTTACAACCCCACCCAAGCTGTGTCCAGCGGCTTTTGCATATGAATGGCCTGTCCTTTCTCAGGCTAAAAAACTGTCAAACAAGCTGCAGCTGGCTCAGGGAACCCCAAACCTATCAATCAAAGGCCCAAGACCTGGCACCAGCACCAGCCTGCGTTGCTTCAAAGCTGGACCTCGTCTGGGCACTTCCAAACCTGATACAACGGGGAGGAATTTGTAGATCCCTTTGTAGCTCCTGCTGGGTGGACTCAGGCAGTGGCTGACTTTGAACTACCCTGGAGACCCAAGAGCCAGTGTACCCAGTGGTCAGTGTCAGACCATACCACATTACAACTCTTCACATCCATAAGCGACACATTCAAGGGGCAGACTCAGTGAGCACCAAAGCCCCACTGAAGCAAGTCCTGCTCCATAAAGGTGTCTCCTGCACAGCAGCTCTCCCAATGTAGCCGCAGCTGATCCTCACAGCCAATTGGCCTGGAGGTCAATTCCTGCCAGTGACACCAACAGTAATCAAGGCTCAACTACAACAAGACTGTGCACACAGACCACAAAGGAGTGCACCTAGAGCAGCCGTGGGCAAACTACAGCCCGCGGGCATGTAGCCGCAGCTGATCCTCACAGCCAATTGGCCTGGAGGTCAATTCCTGCCAGTGACACCAACAGTAATCAAGGCTCAACTACAACAAGACTGTGCACACAGACCACAAAGGAGTGCACCTAGAGCAGCCGTGGGCAAACTACAGCCCGCGGGCCGCCGGA
>NW_005370397.1:1282936-1283774 GCF_000412655.1 Myotis brandtii
CCCTACCTGGTGAAAGAAATAGACTTACAAGTCCAGGAAGCACAGAGAACCCCAAACAAGAGGAACCCAAAGAGGACCACACCAAGACACATCATCATTAAAATGCCAAGGGCAAAAGACAAACAGAGAATCTTAAAAGCAGCAAGAGAAAAGCAGTTAGTTACATACAAGGGAGTACCCATACGACTGTCAGCTGATTTCTCAACAGAAACTGTGCAGGCCAAAAGGGAGTGGCAAGAAATATTCAAAGTGATGAATAGTGAGAACCTACAACCAAGATTCCTCTACCCAGCAAAGCTATCATTTAGAATTGAAGTGGCAATAAATACATATCTGTCAACAATTAAATCTAAAAATCAAATGAATAAAAAATCTGATGAACAGAATAAACTGGTGAATGGAATAAAATCAGTGGCATGAAAATGGAACAGACTGACGATTCTCAGAGGGAAGGGGAGTGGTGGGGGAGGGCTGGGGAAGAGATTAGACAAAGATCTTATATGCATGTATGCAGTACCTATGGACATAGACAATAGGTTGGTGAGGGCCTGGGGCATGGTGCGAACCGGGTGGAGGGGAGCTATGGGGGGAAAAAAGAGGGACATCTGTAATAATCTCAACAATAAGGATTAATTTAAAATAATAATAATACTTGGTTCCTGATGTTCCTCTGAGAATTACATAAAATTTTTTAAAGTTCCTAACTAGAGTTCCTATCAGAAAGTAGGTTCTTAATGAATATATCCTTCCCTAATTAATGAAGTCTCACTTGACAAGAGAAAAGTCAAAATGTTCATGTTTACTCTTTATTTATTTATTTATTTATTTTTTTAATATA
>NW_005370397.1:1285624-1292810 GCF_000412655.1 Myotis brandtii
GTAATTGCTGCCAGCACCTCTGAGGGAAAGCCGCCCTCAAGTTCCGAGTTCTGCCTGCTGCCAGACCGTCCAGTTTCTCCCCGTATGAGCCCTGGGACCCCAGAGGTTTCCAGAACCGGAGTTCAGAGCAGTCGGGAGCTTGTGACTCCCTCCCGATTCAAAAAGACAGCAGCGTCCTCAGGTGCCCGCCCCTTTCCGCGCGCGCCGGAGCCTCCGTACCTCTGCACTTTACTTTCGTAGCTCCTCTGAGTCTGTGTGCTCTTCTCTTTCCTTCTAGTTGTAGAATTTCCACTCAGCCAGCCTTCCTGTGGTTCTGGATGATGACCGTTCTGTCTTTTAGTTGTATTTTTGAAGTTGTTGTCGGAGGCAGCAATTTCCGGCGTTTTCCTATGCCGCCATCTTGGTCTCTCTATTCCATGTTTACTCTTTTCAAAAAACCTCAGAAGTGACTGAGGTTTAGGGCAAAAGTTTACACCTGACACATCCATATAAACTACAGGTTGCCTTGAACTCAACATTCTACCATCACATTTCAGTGGCTTCTCAAACACATCCTGAAGGAACCACCAGACTCTACTGAGCAGGTAATGAGTAGTTAAAGGGACAGAGCCACCCTGTCGTCATGATCGTGACTCATCTGATACCAATGCGTATGTGCCCTAATGTTGTTATGTGACATCTAATACGTGTAGGTATTTTCCACACAGTTAAGAAGTTCACTCCATGTCACACAGCGATGGCCCTGGACATCCATCCACAGATTCCCTGCTTCCGATGCTGGCCACTCAGAGCTTCTTCCTGGAACTTGAAGCAAACGCCTCTCTGCCCAACTCCTCCGGTTCCTGACAAGGGAAGAGTCTCTTGTAGCCAGGGAAGAGGAGGAAGGTGGGCACAGGGAAGCCAAGGGCTGCAGACACGGATCCACCCACAACTGACTCATCAGGCAAAGAAGACAGAAGCGCTGGCAGGCAGTGACCGTGGGGGCTGTTCCCAGGTCAACTTCACGGCCTGGTTTCCCGTAAAAATCTCAGAAACCTTCCAATCTGCGTGACTGCAGCTTCTTGTCCCCTATTTCCTGCTTGAGGGTGACATACAGCACCTCACAAAGTACTGATTTGCTCTTTTCCATATTTCTAAGAAATACTGAAAATGGAGTCACGGTGACTAGAGAGGACGCCCAGGAGCCCCTGCTCATCATTATGCCAGAGCTTTGGGACTCAAAGATGTGACCTAACAGTGTCACTTCAGCATGACAGCTCCTTCTACATCCCCTTCTCCTCCATCCATCTATCGTTTCCTCTTACCTGACAAGCACAGTTGATTGGAATTGTGCATTTTGAATGTCCCTTTAGGATAAAGAAGACTTCAGTAATTATAATCTACAGGAATTGTTAAATTCTATAATTTCACTCACATGAACTTAATCACATCATAACATTGAGTCTGACTTGTTTCCAAGTTTAATTTTGATTACAACCTGAATAGAACTAAAATTTTCTTTTGGCTGTAAAAACCTCTCATTTGTAAGAGGAGTTTAATCCTTTTATTTCCAAGAGAATTCATTCAAGCATCTTTCATTTAACACATGAGGGTTTTCTGCATACTGCTACCACAGTGAACAAGACTGGCAAAACTGTCTTCCTGCAGTAAAGAGATGATGAACAAGTAAACAAATAAGTGACCAACAAATTTAAGACAATGCTAAATGCTCCACAGAGAAGATAATATAATAGATTTAACTGGGTGTTCCTTTACATTGAGGGCTCAAGAAAGAGCCCTGAGACTCAAGACCATTCCAGCAGAAAAACTAGCAATCGCAAGGAGTAGACACCATATTTTTCCGTGTATAATACGCCCCCATGTAGAAGACACCCCCCACTTTTCCAACCCCAAATTAAGAAATCAATATTTTAAACATTTTGCTGGTTTTCCTCTCAAGGCTTTCTTCTTTTTTGGCATCTTAAGGAGTTGTTCTTCCTGTTTTCTCCACCATCTGATCATACACTCAGTGGGAGGAGCTCCAAACTGTCTCTCTGCAGCTCTGTTTCCATGCTCTTTTGCACAGCTGATTGCATTCAGTTTGAATTTTGCAAAGTAAGGCAATCGCTTACTGGTATTTATCTTTTTATTTTTTGGCATCTTTATGGGCTCAGAACACTCCGGTCCCTGTTGCATCTGCACACTCTCCACCTCCACCTCCTATTATGGCATCAGCTGATGTCAGTAAAAATAAGGCTCGTGATTGGAAGAAGCCTGTTTGATAAGGTATGGGCAGCTATGCACCTGCACAGCTCCCTCTTCGGCTGACTTCTGTGTATAAGACGCCCCTCGATTTTCAGTCTAATGATTTTTCTAAAAAAATAGCATCTTATACAGGAAAAATTCGGTATGTTAGCACTGAAGTAGCACAAGGAATTCACATTTTATTCAAAGTGTGTTAGTAATCAATAAAAGGTGGGGATGGCAGGTATGTACTAATTTACATTTTAAAAGGTCACTCTAGTTGCTACCTGGAAAGATTACTGAGGAGCAGGAAAGGAAGGAGAAAGACCACCATATTGTTCAGGCAAGGTATGACGCTGCTCTGACTACAGTGGTTAGAGGAAGGCGAAGGGGGCAAAAACAGATCTTAGACATTTTGGAGGAAGTGTTAACAAGACTTACTGATGCATTGGAGATGGAGGATAGTGATAGAAAAAATTAATCAAAAGTGATTATGAGATTTTTGTCCTGAGCTACTGAACAGAGGGTAACTCTAATTACTGAGGTGAGGAAGGTAGAGGAAAGGACAGTAGGTAGGACAGGAGGTGGGAGAATCAGGAGTTCCTCTCTGGCGATGTTGGGTTTGAGCTTTTCAGATTTCCAGGTGGAATATCCAGTAGGAAGCTGGATACCCAAATCCAGAGTTCAGTGTGGAGGTCAGCGCTGGGGATAAAAATGTTGGAGTACACAGGCATACAAGAGGGCATTTAAAGCCATGGAACTACATGAGAATCCTTTAAGAAGAGAGTTTAATTAGAAAGAAAAGAGAAGAATGCCTAGGAGTGAGCCTTTGGGAATTCCAATATTTAAAGGTTAATAAGAGAAGCAAAAGCCATCAAAAAGAGTTGGAAAGAAATGGCTGTCCAGTGACAGAAAATCGAGGAGAGTGTGGGATGCGGGAGCCAAAGATATGAGAGTCTGTTAAAGAAAAGGGAGCAGTCAGCTGTGTGGAAGGCCGCTGAAAAGTCCAGAGGACAGAGAGAAGACACTGAACCTGGCAAGATTAAAGGTCCTTGATGCCTTAGTAGTACAGTTTCAGTGAATTATGCAGGATGAAAATCCCATCAGAATGGGCTAAGAGTATGGGAGGCAAGGAAGAAAAGGTGAGAAGGAAGGAAAAAAAAAAGTCTTTTAAAAAGTTTCACTATTTTGGCCCCAAACATTGTTCACTTCAGACCAGGCTCAAAGCAGCTCGCTCTCTCTTTAAGGAAGTGGTTGAGTTATTTGAATTTATCCACCCAAGGTTTACCCATCAGAGTTACCTGAAAACAAGAGTTGGGTGTAGGGCTCCATGAATCTTCACTTCATGCTTCTGACAGGAAGGCAAAGAGAAAGAGAGGCTGATGCTCTGCATATCAGGAAAGCAGCAGAAATGACGAAATGAAGGCATCTGTGGCTCTTTTAAAAGGCAAGATTTCTTGCAGCAAAATACATCTTTCTTTGCTCTGACATCAGTGGGAGGAGAAGGCTGTTCTCACCACCTGTTAGACACGGCTCTTTGTTTCCTTGTTAGGAGCAATAAGCGATTCGTGTGATATTTCAAAATTGGGGCCCTCTCCCCTGAAAGCATGGGCCACAATAGGGTCAAAGCAGAGAATTCCAACTAGACACAAAGTAAATATTAGTGCCTTTTAAAAAGTAGATATTGTTTGAATTATTTATTCTTCAGAGTGATTTAACTAATAACTACCAGCTTTTGTTTCCCGAAACACGTTTTCTCACAGGAACTAGAAAAGAGGGGCTGATGCAGACCACCCCATAAACCCTAACCACATCAGAAAAAAAAACACACATCTTTTTCACTACACATAAAAACACAGCAGCAGCTACAAAGAACCTAAGTCAACAGGGTGTGTGTGTGTGTGTGTGTGTGTTTGTGTGTATGTGCCCGCGTTACTGGAATAGACGTTACTGGAAGAAACAGAACATATTTAATCCTTTCCCATTGTTTTCCTACTCAAGTAAACCTGATTCTAAAAAACATCTTTCATGAGTAAACTATATGCACCCACAACACAGATAACTCTTCAGCCCAATATCTCTTTTATTCAGCCTCTCTACCTATAACATTGTTCTTCCAAATCTAATATTTTTCTATTTTCCAAATCTAATTTTCTTCTAAATCAAGTCTGAGCTTTGAGGATGGATTAGGATCAATGACATTTTTCATTTTTCTAAACAAGTGCAAATCAGCAGCATTTTGTATTAAGCGACTGCAAGGATAGGCCTCCCTCATAGGGAGGATTGTCTGGTTCCAATAACGAACGCCAATCTATGTTGCAGCCACCTTTCACAAGAGAAGTCTCCATGACATATTTGCTCCTTTTTACACTCTCCAGATCTCATTTTGTTCTAGAAAGTTTCCTCTTACCTGAAATAAACTTCCATGCATCTGTTCTTTGAAACTGAACTGAACGGGCAGCACCCCTATATCCATAAATGGTTTGGACACTGTCCTCAAAGCCAGTAGGATTAAATGACTGGAAGTCCCTGTCACTCACCTCACGCTCCCTCCTAAATGCCTTTCCACTGACTTCTCAGAGGACCTTCTTTTCCACCGAGCACACTTGACGTACATTTTTAAATTTCTCCAATTTACGTGAAGACAAGTTAACGAGGGCACCATGTACTACAGATTTATTTAGTCTACACAGGACTTAGGGTATATTTTCATCAATGATTGTTGCAAGGATAATGATAAATTATATGAAAACAAAACCCTCAGTGAGCAGTAGTATGGTTTGCTTAGATTCCACCATTTGATGCTGATTACACATGGCACTAACCTATGAGAAGTCTTTCATTCAAGTCATGGACTATAGCCCCAGTCACCATTTGTGTTACCATTGATACTTACACATGACCAATCTCTGATGTGCCCAATTTATTTCAATTATGAGCTATTTAGAGTGGAATTGGGAAACAGAGTGATTTCTAGTCCCTGAACAACTTCACTGTTCTGATTTTTTAAATCTATATTTGGAATAAAAAGTAGAAACTCTGTTATAAGAATATCAAACTAAACTTTTAATAAACTGGAGACTGCACAGCAAAAGAAACCATCAACAAAACAACGAGAAAACCCACTGCGTGGGAAAACATATTTGCCAGTGTCATATCTGATAAGGGCCTAATCTCCAAAATTTATAGGGAACTCATACAACTTAACAAAAGGAAGATAAACAATCCAATCAAAAAATGGGCAAAGGACCTAAATAGACACCTTTCAAAAGAGGACATTCAGAAAGCCAAGAGACATATGAAAACATGCTCAAAGTCACTAATCATCCGAGAGATGCAAATCAAAACAACAATGAGGTACCATCTCACACCTGTCAGAATGGCTATCATCAACAAATCAACAAACGACAAGTGCTGGAGAGGATGTGGAGAAAAAGGAACACTCGTGCACTGCTGGTGGGAATGCAGACTGGTGCAGCCACTATGGAAGACAGTATGGAGTTTCCTCAAAAAACAAAACATGGAACTCCCATTTGACCCTGTGATCCCACTTCTAGGAATATATCCCAAGAAACCAAAAACACCAATCAGAAAGGATATATGCACCCATATGTTCATAGCAGCACAATTCACCATAGCTAAGATCTGGAAACAGCCTAAGTGCCCATCAGTAGATGAATGGATTAGAAAACTGTGGTACATCTACACGATGGAATACTATGCTGCTGTAAAAAAGAAGGAACTCTTACCATTTGCAACAGCATGGATGGAACTGGAGAGCATTATGCTAAGTGAAATAAGCCAGTCAATGAAGGAAAAATACCACATGATCTCACTCATTCTCTCAGTTATTCAGCTCTCCAATTCAGACAAAACTATTTTTAATATCAGGTATATTTTGACCTAAACACTTTGCATTTCTAACTAATACATTTTATTCAAGAGAATGTTTCAAATGATGGATTCAGTATTCTCTGGCCCAGTGGGTTCCCTGGGTGTTGCTAAGCACACTATTTGATGTACCTGACTGGGATTTTCATTCATTCCTGAAAGCAGTCTTTCATTCTCTTAAACCATCAATCATTCTTACCCTTCTCTCACTCCAGCTAACATTCCACATTCAAAAAGGTGTTGTCACCCTGTTTTCTGCTTCTCTGACATGCTGTGGACACATGCAGAGTATACTAAATAGGCCTCCAGAACACAGCTTCTGGAGTCACTGGGCAGGTGACATCAGCACCAGCAGTACACGGGTTTCATTAAATACATATCCCTACTCCAGGGAACAGTGTAACACACAGAATGGAGCTGTGATATTTTTCCAGTGCTCAGACAAGCACCAGCATAATAATTCTAAACTCCACATTTAAAACTTGTTTTTGATAGTTATAAAATACACACACACACACACACACTGGTATTCAATACTGTTTTAAGAAAGCACTGCTTTAAATAGGGGGAGGAGGGGAGACACCAAAATAAGATCATAAGACATTTTAAAATATCCAAGGGATAATATCCCTTACATTTCAAAACCGCCTTCGTCATCTGGGCGCCAGTTGTTCATCAGATACAGCCCTTGCCACGCAAAAGCATGGCATGAATGACAATTACTGTTTTGGGTACAAATCTGCACGGATCACACACAAAACCCAATACCAGTTCACTTCCCATAGCAAATCAATTTTTCAAAATGAAGGGTACACTCAATGTTTATTTTGGGTTAAGAATGGAAAATCCAATGAAAGAGGAACACTGACATTAACATCCTTATGTCCCAGTTTAGTTTTTCCTTGGAAGAAATAAGCAGATTTTAATAAATTTAACCTAACTTTGCTATGGCAACAGTTGTATCACTTGAGATTGTACTCTAGAGAAACACAGTATTTCCTCTCTTCTCCTAGCACTTTGATCTCCCCATACTTTATAGTTTTTAATGCAATCTATATATATTTTTGCATAT
>NW_005370397.1:1292902-1296574 GCF_000412655.1 Myotis brandtii
TTGAGATTTAGAGTGATTAGAACATTTATATTTATAATACATCCAATGTATGCCTTTTTCTGTGGAAGCTATTCTGTGACATGAAGCTGACTCAGTGGTTAGGGGGTTAATGAATGAAATGGATCACTGGACTGAAAATAAAAATCACTATTAAAAAGTGCTGCACCAAGAGAATTAGGCCCTACATAGTACTGTTACCACTGAGAATTCTCAACAGTAAAATAAAGCCTTGTAGTCCTGCATTTTCATTAGTTTTCCAGTAGCGCTGGATGCAGTGTGAATTACAATGAGGGGCACAGCAATGGCTGCTCCCTTCAAGCACAGACACTACACAGAGGGAAGGCACCCCTTCAACTCGCACGGGACCTTATGGGCCGACCACCCCACTGTGGGTTTTAAATTTTAATACCTTAAAACAGCTCATGGCAACAGCATATTGCAGTTAACTTTGCACGCTAATACATGCTGAAGAGTGAGCCATGCTGCATTGTAAATGTCAATTTAAAAACACAGAATTCTATAAATCTGTTAAAACATGCAAGAAACCTTTGTAACTACACAATTTGGAGTTAGAATTGTTTAAATTGTGTGTCTATGCAAATGTAACATAAAGAATGACTAACCCAACAGTGGGTGGAAACTCCTGTTATTGCCTATGAGACTATTTAGGTTCAAAAAGAGAAAGAGTGCAGAGATGCACAGAGTACTGCAAAGTGACATTGAATCTGATCTTGCAACACAAACGTATTTCACTTTGCATTAGGTTCCTATTTTCCTAGTTTTAAAAATAGTGGGTTTTTTGAACTACTAACTTGGAAAAAAAAAATTAAGTCAAACATCTCATTAACAAACCAGCTCTTCCGTGTAAGGCTGAGGCAGAAAGTGTGCGATGATAGGAAAAAACAAACAAAAAAACAGAATTCACACTGTTTTTTATCCACTATACTTGGAAAGTACCATAAGCTCTTCACTAGTTTCTAATCATCCTATATTTAATCCTTTCCAATTCACTAAAGTTGAAGAATTATTCTCCATTTCTACTGGAATATGAATAACATGTGCTCTTCAAGCGTGATAATAATTCTATTCCTATACACATTACTAAACAGTGTTATTCACTGAGGAGGACACAGAATTAAAAACTACAATCCCTGCTCTCAAGTTACTTACAGTCTAGCCGGGGACACATAACCACACATAAGTCTTCGGTGAATTAAACGCAGTGTGATCTCGGGCTCTGGGGGAAATTCACGTCTAGAGTGAGCCATCTCCAGTCCTGGGCAGCCGGGCTCCTGGCAATGCCACCTGCCATCAGAGCCTCCCTCTGCAGGGTTCTAGAGTCTCACACTGACCTAGAACCTGTGCTTAGACTTCTCTTCTAGAGCAAATTCCTAGTCCCTAGGCAGGGCCGTGATCAGGAAAGGGTGTGTGGAGTCACTGCAAGGGGTCACAAATCCTTACGAGCTCCAGCCTCTCTCTGCACTGCGTGTCCATCGTGGGAGCCGTGGGCCACTGAGCAGCTACTGCACACTTGAAGTATGCCTAGTACAACCGAGAAACGGATTTGTGTATTTCACTTGATGAGATTAAAGTTAAATAGCCACTTCACCACCAGAGAGGTTTATTGGGCAGCCCCACTCTGTAAGCTAAACTAGAGGTTTATAACTGGATGGATGCATTCCTGAAAAATCTCAGGGTGGGTAAGATCTTGCACTGTGAGGGATTATAAGGCAGAACACTCGAAACCTATACAATATTGTAACCAGAGCCCTTAACAGAGGAAAAACAAAAACAAAAAACTAGCATCATTAAAACAAGACATTAATTTCTTTTTTAAATTTAAATTTATTTTTATTTTATTGATTAAGGTATACTGCAGTAAATATACAACAGAACTTTTAAAGTAAAGGTAGCCTGAAAGAAGGGAGTTTGTAAGAAAGGCATTTACGTTGTTGAAATGCACCAAAACCAGAGCAGAACAGCAGGTGAAGGGCCTCGGGTTCAGGGCCATGTTCCTCATCACTCGCGGGGCTCTGACCCCAGGTGACTGCGCTTGGGGTTCAGCTGCTGTTAGTTGGGGACCAACACCATTAACATGCCAAGAAAAGTCACTTATAAACCAAGAGACTGTCCATCAACTCAGTGTCATACCCTATTATCAAGTGTAAGTGAATTCATTCTTATGATAGAAACATGACTAGGAACAGAACAGACTGCATTTGTCTCACAAGATGGTTTTGGGTGCCCTTGCAGGACCGGAATAAACTGGCCAGGGCCAGCTCAGGGGGGTCTGTCAAAAACCACGCTCACTGGCCAGGCTTCGCTCACTTGCCACCTCCTTTGTTAAAGCCTTCCTCAGTCACCGCCACCGCCCCCGGCATGCCAGGGGCACAGACTCGTTTCTTCCTGAAGGTGCTTTTATTCACACTTTACATACAGTTTAACACGTGTTTGTCCTTATCATTATTGTTGTTACTATTGTTACTATTATTATTATTAGGGGTCGCTTAGGAGGGCTGATAGAAATTTGGAGGAGGCTAAAATGTCCCAAGCTTTGGTAACATGCCTACTAGGTGGATTTTAGTCCTGACTCTGCCACTTGCTTCCTGGCTGATCTTGAACAAGTCTTCCCCTTCTCTGGGCTTCAAACAATCTCATTCTTCAAATTATCTTTATTGAGTGTCATACCATATTTTTCCGTGTATAAAACGCTATTTTTTTCTAAAATTGTTAGACTGAAAATTGAGTGGCGTCTTATACACAGAAGTCAGCCGAGGAGGGAGCCGCACTGGTGCATAGCTGCCCATACCTTGTCAAACAGGCTTCCTCCAATCACGAGCCTTATTGTTACTGACTTCAGCTGGTGCCCTAATTGGAGCTGGAGGTGGAGAGTGCCAGGTGCAACAGGGACCAGAGCATTCTGAGCCCATAAGGAAGTCAAAAAATAAAAAGATAAATACAGGTAAGCGATGGCCTTACTCTGCAAAATTCAAACTGAATGTAATCAGCTGTGCAAAAGAGCATGGAAATAGAGCTGCAGAGAGACAATGTGGACCTTCTCCCACTGAGTGTATGATCAGATGGTGGAGAAAACAGGAAGAACAACTCCTAAAGATGCCAAAAAAGAAGAAGGCCTTCAGAGGGAGACCAGCAAAATGTTTAAAATATTTATTTCTTACTTTGGGTTGGAAAAGTGGGGGGCATCTTATACACAGGAAAATATAGTAATTGTAAAAGTGATTTTTAAAAAGCCCCTATAAGCCTTTAAGCAAGTACAGAACTGAAAAAAAGAAGTGAGAGTAGTTATATAGGCTTTTACATTTTTTGCATGAATATATAAACATAAAACCATTTTAACCTAAATTATATCATGCCATCCATATCTTACAAAAATTTAGTTTATTTTGCTCACTTAAAATCTTGATTTCTGTACACATATAAATATTCCTCATTTATGAAAGCGCCCAATCAAATTTTTAAGATTTTCTTAAAACTATAAAGTATAGGCACATATTTTTTAAGTATACAATGAAAATTTTCCTTTCTCCAATAGAACTCTCTCTGAAAAACAAAATACTTTTTAAAAATATATTCTTTTATTGATTTCAGAGAGGAAGGGAGAGGGAGAGAGAGATAGAAACATCAATGATAGAGAATCATTGATCGGCTGCC
>NW_005370397.1:1298077-1320322 GCF_000412655.1 Myotis brandtii
GGAAAAAAAAAAAAAAAAATACTTTTAAAAAGTATTTTTTAATTTTTCTAATGGATATCATCATAGTTTTAAATAATGTATTCCTATATTTCTTGATTTTTTATAAAGTATTATTTTATATCATCAGGGTTTATTTATAAACCATTAAATTTGTCTTCATAATTTGATCTCAGTCCTCTGATTCCTCAATAGTTGATTTTAGGAGACTAAAAACCAGTAGACAGCATTTATAACATTATAATTAAATAAATATTATTAACCAAAGAACCATAGAACTGTGGACAGACCCACCACGGAGGAAATGCCATCCTGTGTCTTTAAGTCTCTCTTGTTTGATCCCAAGAATCAAAGTCAAAAGGTTCCATTTTTTACTGCTGTTGCTTTGCGTCACTTTACCTACAACTCTTTCTTACATCTCAAGTGCTCCTTTTTCTTGAATTCCTTTATCACTTCATTGAAGTAACTTCCCAAATATTTCTTTTCCATATAGAAGCTTGGGAAGAAGTAGCTTATATCCATGCATATTTGAATATATTTATATTTTATTGTTGCCTTCTTACCTAACAAATACTTTAGGCTGCAGGAGATTTTTCATCCAAAGTTATTTTCTCTCCAAACTTTGAAAGTCATGCTTCATTATCTACTAGAATCCAATGCGGCTTATGAGAAATGTGGTTTTAGTCTAGTCTGATATCTTTTGTAACTCGTTTTCCTCTCGGAAGTATTAGGTATGTATGCATTTTTAATCCACGAAGATCTGAGAATTGGAAAAGCTGAGTATTAGATTTTTTTTAGCTGACACAACACATAGTCTTCTCTATCTGAAGCTGCGTGGCTTTTTCAGATTCGGGAAGAATTCTTCTATTTCACTGATTATTTCCATCGATGTTTTGACATTATCTGCTTCTGAAAATCCTAAAGATGTCGATCTTCCTACATGTTAACTTTTTATTTCCCAAACTGTTCATTACTTAGTCTTTTTTCCCCCTACACATTCTGGGAGTTTTCCCAAACTTTACTTTGAAAATCAGTCCTTTGGCTATATTTATTGCATTAGTTGGTCCATATACTAATTTTTTTTGTTTGTTTTTTAAATCATACTGTAATTCTTGGGAAAATTTGTAATTGTTTCAATATGGTTTTGATTTCTACTTGGAAAACTGGTGAAGAAAGAATTCTTAGTTCATAGAAAATGAACACAACAGATTGAGAAATAACACTTTCGAGGTTTTTTAATGTTTTTTCCTCTCTTAATTGGAGGTAAAAGATAATTTTTAAAGTGTAAAGCAAACCAATCCCCCAATCTAATGTGAAATATAACCTAAAATGTAGTCAGTCATCAATAAAAAACTTTGTACTCCATACATGCAGACTTTTGGACCAGCAAACTTAAAAATGTGTGTTCAGGCAACCACAGATTCAACCAGCCACTGTGACAAATTTTGCCTAGCCCTGTGGTTTAGGAAAAGAATGGAGAGGAAAGAAAGGAGGGAAGGAGGGAAGAAGGGAAGGAGGGAAGGAGGGAGGGAGGGAAGGAAGGGGGGAGGGGAGGGAGGGAGGCATGAAGAGAATCCCTGCTAATTTAATTTCCATGTTTAAAAAATATCTTATTTCATTGTCATCTCTTACACATGAGAAACACTAAAACAAAATAATTTTCTCATTTTTTTATTGGACTCTAAAATGCACTATAAGAGGAGATAGCTACTGAATCAGTACTCATCACTTTTCCTCCACTCCTAAGAGTCCAAGGACACTTATATGCAAATTCATTGCACTTTTCACTTTCTTGAGTGACCTCATTTTGAAATGCATCTTGGGACTATTTATGTACATAATAGAAATTTAAATTCTGAGGTGCTGACTCACTTCATTAGAGAGAATGAAGCTTCTACCTAAAAATGTGAAGAAGTCCTGATTTTCTAGATCATTCCCCCCCCCCCCCCCCCCCCCCCCAAAAAAAACAATGACACCTTATAAGTAGGATTTAATTCATGCAAAACAACAAACTGAAAGCAGCAGTGGTATATATAATAATCTTTTTTTCACATTTTTAAATGCCTTAATATTAATGGCAAATAGCTTTAAAGCCATCATGATATAAACCACAGCTAACTCAGTTTGACATTGAAAGATGCTATCTTGGTTGGTAATGGCAGGTATAAAATATACACCATAAGAGCAGATCTTCTGTATATATAATCAAATTTTTTTATCTTCATGCTTTTGGTACTATAAAAAGGGACAGAAAGCACCTCTAATACTGCTTTTACTGGATTTTTCCACAGTATTTTCTGTTACCTACTATAAGTCTACTTTCACTGTCTAATGGCAATAGCTTTCTGCAGAGAAAAATGTATTTCAGTTGTAATACGAAGTGGGTTTATATGGACTCCATCTAAACATTATTCATGAAATATTCCAGACACGTACAAAAATGGCATCTCACTGATCTTCAAAATGCTGAGTTTCAAGTCTCTATAATTTTACTATCAGCACAGGCAATGCATTCATCTCTTTTGGGCAGCCTGCCTTTCAGGCATCATTAATGTTTTAGATTTTCGTAAATTCTGCTTTGACCAAACAGGCCAAGAACTAGAACTCTGTAAAGTTCCTAATGAAATTAAGCAGCTACTAGCTTTTATTTTTCCTTTTACTTTCATCTCCAAACAAAATGAAGTGTAAAGAATAAAAATTGAGCCCTAGCCGGTTTGCTCAGTGGATAGAGCTTGTGGACTGAAGCATCCTGGGTTTAATTCCAGTCAAGGGCACATGCCCAGATTGCGGGCACGATCCCCAGTAGGGGTCATGCAGGAGACAGCCAATCAATGATTCTCTCTCATCATTGCTGTTTCTAGCTCTCTCTCACTCTCCTTTCTGAAGTCAATAAAAATATATTTTTTTAAAAAGGTGTTCCTACCACAATAAAATAAATTTTTAAAAAAGAATAAAAATCGAGGACAACAATATTTGGGAACGTGCTGGAATATATAGTTTCTACTATATTAAGAAAGAAGCAGACACTCAACATGCTCAGGAGGATAATCCCCACCCCCAAAAGGGAGAGAGACGTGAAATAGATATTTTACAAATAAAAACAAAAGCTAAAACACCCCACCTAAATAATGGAGACTTTTATCTAACAAATTAAATCACAAATGTTTGAAAAATTCTGTGGTTCTGAATAAGCCTACAACACTCGGTATCGTTCTTGGCTAAGGACCTGTTTCCCTGACTTAACATTCACTGCACACCAAGAACCACTGAGGGCCTGAATCCTCAAGAATACAAAAGTGATTTTTTTCATGCTCAATTTTTGCTATGAATACTCCAAACTGTATGAAAAGTTACCCCTACATTTTTTATTCAATTCTGTAAGTGCAAGTTTAACAAGAATGCAATCATATATAATATAGAAGGCCAAGGTCTCAGTCAATTGCTAACTTTGCCATGTTTTCCAGGACATTCATTAGCTTTGGGTGATGGTGATGATAATTTTTTTAATTTATTCATTTATTGTTTTTCATTTGCTTACTTAATCATATTTACACTCCTGTTTTTCCCATGAAGGATTTTAGAACACTTACATATGTAAAATCACATATGATGCATTAAAAATATCCAGGACAAGGAAAATATAATTAATTATAAAACCAAAACTATAAGAAATTCCAAAGCTCAAAGACACAGGATCTCAATTCATCAAGTACGTCGTTCTGATAAATGAGATGTTGCCTGCTACCAGACAATGACTCCACCTCCTTTCCAGCTGCTGGGAAACTCAGGACAAAGGTCTATATTCAATTCTTACGACTTTCCTTTGTCAAAAAGAAGTGTTTCCCCAACCTTTCCTTTCCCTTTTACTACCTGGCTCTGTCTTTGTCCTGGTGGCATGACCCTTGACCTCACTGTGCCTGCAGTTTCCCTGTAAGTCAGAGAGAAGAATCTGAACACAGCACACCCCTGTTCCAAGGTCACCCCAAGGCTGTGAGCTACCGTACCCCCCGGCACAGCCTGACAGGAGACGCTCAGTGACTGACAGGGAGGCTGGCAGGCGTGGAGACATGTAAAAAGGTCCTAAGTCCAGGTGCCAATGCCTTCACCCCAACCCCATCCCAGGGCCCCTTTTCTTGCTAGCTCCCTTTTCCTGAAATAGTGATGCAAATGCCCCAGGGCTGGCATTCCTCTTTTTACTTGTGACTTTTTGCAAATATCGCAGTCTTCAAGTCCCCTGAGTGTTTTCCTGCAGCTAGCATATGAGCAGTCCACTTCGTAGACCCCGAATGTGCCTTGGAATTCTAGGGCACAACCAAGTCAATAAATGGTCATTGTCAGACTAATTCGATTCTCAGTTCAACCCACCGTGTATTGTTACCTCTTCAGACCAATGCACAATACAGGTCTGATGGGGTAGGTGGGAGGGAAGAGAAGACACAAACACAGAAAGCTGAGTGTGTACTGCAGAATAAAGAGTGCCCGATGTAAGACGGGTGACGTGCTGTGGACGCAGGAGACCTGTGATTCTCACTCAGGGTCAGGAGAGGCGGAGGAGGGAGACTACAGGCTGCACGGAGAAGATTTCGACTGGCAGAGAGGACAACAGCAGGAGCCCCTTAAGTACAGGGGTGACAGCTGAACAGCACCTTGCACGGGGAGGAGTCAGGTCGTAAGATGCCTTGGTTATCAAATGCCCTTTCCTGGAAATGTTCGCCAGTGCTCACTTCTGAGATACACAGCCGATGCCAAACCCAAACGGGGCCAATGAGATTCCCATCCTCGGGCACAAGAATTTGAAACAGAGACACTCGGACACAGGAAACTGGCGGAGCAGTCACATCTGAGGTAGCATGCTAAAGAAGGAGTTCTGCTTTGGCTCCCAAGGAATTCCGTTGATCTTATCAAATAATTCAGGGTCCAGTCACCCAGTTCTCCTTTCACTGAACCGAACCAGAAGTGGTTTCTATTATTTCAACACAACGTCTGTTAACTAACGTACTACATTGGGGAATGTTTGTGGCTGATTATAAGGAGAGTGAAGTCATGTGGTGGGAACTGCTTGAGGCCTCGAATGTGGGCTCAAGATGGGCCATTACAGTCCAAAGGGCAGGACTAAGCGCTAGTTTCTGAGATGTTTTAATGTAAGATGCATCCACAAACACAGGCCATTTGATTGCATTTAATCTAAAGTATCTATTTTGACTACATAAAAAAATAAATAAACCTCGTATCTCTTTTTGACTGAAATTCAAGTGTGCCAGACTAGAGCAGTGGAATTCTGGAATTCTTTCTCATTCATCTCCCCTTTTCATTTCCCTTCTTTTTCCTTTGCTCTTCTTTCCTTCCCTTCATGGGCTGAAACATCTTCTAGGTTTCAGTAGGTTTCAAATTTAAAAGAATATGATGTTGCATCCTCCTATATCACTTCCTTAATTTATTTTCTATGTCAAGGATTTTTGTAAGTAAGAATTTTCTCTAGCCAGACATGCATTTGGAAATTTATCCACACCAAGGTCCTATCGAATGAACTCGTTATGGGGACTTTCCCTTCATGGGCTGAAACATCTTCTAAGTTTCAGTAAGGTTTCAAATTTAAAGGAATATGATGTTGCATCCTCCTATATCACTTTGTTAATTTATTTTCTATGCTAAGGATTTTTGTAAGTAAGAATTTTCTCTAGCCTGACATGCATTTGGAAATTTATACACACCAAGGTCCTATCGAATGAACTCGTTATGGGGACCATCCTGTAGAAAGAGAGAAAAAATGGCCATCTCTCCCTCTGATTATGTTCGGTTATCACAAAATCTATCATTTGTAACAAAGGTTTACTCCGGGGAAGTCTGTGGCCAGGAAGCATGGCTGACCCAAGCCACATGGGAACCAACCACAGAGACAGCATATGAAAAGGAGCAAGCGATTCAAGAGCTGATAAGGCCTGAGAGGTGACCAAAAAAAAGAAAGAAAGAAAATGAAATTGAAGGGAGGTGACAGCCAAGTTACTATGTTCACTTACCAATTTATACCCAAATGAGGAACGAGTCAAAGGTCCTGCTTCATCCATGACAAGATACCTTAGTGATGAGCTTTAGAGCAAACGTAAGGGGCCAGACTGAAGTGAAGAACAACCTTTTTCAGTATGCAGGGAACAAACAGCTAAATAATTAGAGAACGGGGGGGTTTCTGTTTAATAACCTAAGGGACTTAGGGTCTTCACCTTCTTAAGATCATGTCAGCACCTGTGGCCAGTGTGAATTACACACTAGCATAGTGTTCTCATTCAAGTTGGAGCGTTAATATTAATGAGATATTCTGACCCAAGAGAGAATTGTGACCAGCAACCAAAGTAATTTATTCCCCGACAGCTTCAAAATATTAATTTTAAAAAGACAACATATCAGGGTGTGGTACTCACCTGAGCTGGAGTTCAGGTGGGGACTGGACTGGGTAAATAGGTATTTTTAATTCTTTCTGAGAAAATTACATGCCAAGAACCAGGCAGCCACCAGCAAAGAAGGAGATGCAACCAAGACCAAGGCCAACACTTCAATTAGCTAAGATGTGCACTTGAAGGTGCCCCATTGGTTCAGTGAGAAGAAGCTGACTCCCTGATAACCATGGCACTAGATCCAAAAACGTAAACTTCTAACTGATGTGCTCTTGCCTACAATTATGCCTGTAAACCCTTTTTATACAAAACATACTTAACATCAGAAAGACATTTGAACATACAGTTAACCCTTGCACAATGTAGGGGTTAGGGGAGCCAACTCCTATGCAGGTGAAAATCCACGCATAACTTGAGTCGGCCCGCTGTAAAAACAGATTGAAAAGGCTGCACTAGATCCAAAAATGTAAACTTCTAACTGATGTGCTCTTGCCTACAATTATGCCTGTAAACCCTTTTTATACAAAACATACTTAACATCAGAAAGACATTCGAACATACAGTTAACCCTTGCACAATGTAGGGGTTAGGGGCGCCAACTCCTATGCAGGTGAAAATCCACGCATAACTTGAGTCGGCCCGCTGTAAAAACAGATTGAAAATACTGTTTCCATATGCTGTTGGTTGATCAGCTGATGGACACAGAGGGCTGACAACATGCTTTCTGAAAAAAAGTCTTGTACACTAGTAAGTGGACTCACGCAGCTGAAACCTATATTGTTCAGAAAGCAACAGTACTTACCATGTATAATATATACACTGAGTGGCCAAATTATTATGACTGGCCAGATTATTATGACCACCCCATCAGTACTTCGTTGGGCCACATTTTGCCTTCAATACTGCGGCGATTCTTCTTGGCATTGACTCCACGAGAAGTTGAAAGGTGATGCAAGGAATCTGACACCATGCCTGATGAATAGCACTGTCCAGTTCTGTGAGATTTGATGGTTGTGGAACCAGCTGCCTGATGGCTCTTTTAACTTCGTCCCACAAATGCTCCATTGGATTGAGATCTGGTGATTGTGGGGGCCACTAGAGCAAGGTAAAGTCTCCCTCATGTTCTTGAAACCACTCCTGCACAATATGAGCACCGTGGCATGGCGCGTTGTCTTGTTGGAAGAAGCCATCTCCACTGGGATACGCCATCAACATGATAGGATGAACTTGATCAGCAATGATACTTAGGTATGTTGTGCTATTCAGACATTTATAATGATCTGGCCCTCTAGCAACTTCAGCGGGAAATTATAGCTAATTTGCCTACAAACGTCAGGTGGTCATAATAATCTGGCCACTCAGTGTATATAACACCCTAATATGCAAATAAACCGATCGAGGGAACAACTGAACAACCAGTCGCTATGAAATGCACTGACCACCAGGGGGCGTGCACAGAACACGGCTGGCATCGGCAGCAGGCAGCAGAACATGGAACATGGTGGGCATCCACCATGGCAGGATGGTGGAGCAGGTGAGCGGGGCCGCCAGACCAAGGTGGGGGGGGCGCCAGTTGCTGTCATCGGGGCGAGCCTCTGGTGGCTACTGAAAATCCTTTGCTCCCGTGTACCACGGCCCAGCTGGTGTTCACACCTGCTGCTGGCAATGGAGCAGCCGCTTGCACCCACTGCCGGCACCCGGCACCGGCCCCGATCGCTCGGCACCATCAGCGAGTTCGAGTGGCAGCTGCAGGCCCCAACTGCCCTTCTTGGCTTCTGCACTTCCCCCTACTGCTGAGGGGCTATTGGGGCCGGCAGCCGCCTCTCACACCCGCTGCCTGCACCAGCCCCCCTTGCACCTGCAGCCGGCGCTGGCCCCAATTGCTCCGCGCTGTCAGCGGGTGTGAGCGGGGCCGGCACTGTCAGCACATGGGAGCAACAACGGCAGGAGCAGAGCTGCCAGCAGATAGGGGACCGGGGACCATGGCGGGATGTGCTGGGCGGGGGCACGGAGGATGGGCCAAGACCTGCCCCTGTGCTCACCGCAGCCTCGTGGCCCACAGTTTCTTTCAAGGGGCACGAATTCGTGCACTGGGCCCCTAGTATAAAAATAAAGGACAATAGAGAATCTTAAGTATATTCTCTAGAGCAGTGGTCGCCAACCGGTGGTCTGCATACCACTGGTGGTCCGTGAGGTCCAAAAGGTTGGCAACCGCTGCTCTAGAGTTTCTTGTTTAATAGTATTCTTTATACTGAATAAGGCTTATTAATATAAGCAGTAGCCATGGAAATGTGCTTATGATATTAAACTGGACATTGCCCTAGTTTTCAAATGCGATTCTACCTGGAGTATGAATACACATTTTTCTACTGGACATCCACTGAAGTCTTTGTGAGTAGCCAGGGTTCCTGTCATAGTGGGAAGGGCAACAATCCCAAGTAATGAAGTTTCCAAAGAGGAGCATTATAAATGGAGAAGTCCAATAGAAACTTAGTATTATTTCAGAGCAAGTATAACTTAGGTAGCGTGAACTGCTTATACTATGTGTTATGTATGCATTTGTTATTACGAAAGGAGCTTGAAGGTTCATATTCATAAATGAAATATATTAAATGCAATAAGAGTAGCCATCTATTGGGTACTTTATAATGTGCATTAATAGTACATCTATAATTTTATTTAATCCCCACAACAGCTATATTTAGTTACTATGTTTAGCATCTTCATTTTACATATGTGGAAACTGAGGCACAGAGAAGATGCCCGAAGACACAGTGTTTCTGCCAAAACTCAAACTGAACTTGCCTGAATCCAACATTTAGATTGTTGAATATGATTATATGATCTCAAATAAGGGCAAAGACATCTAAATTCCAATTCTTCAGATAATTAAGATGTTTTTAAGGAGAAAGTAACATTCAGCATATTTGTTGGTTAGTTATAGACACTAAAATACTCATTAAATGGATTCACAGACCAAATGCCATGTTGTAAACAGTTTCTTTGTCAGGACTGAAGGGTATGCAGCTGTCCACTCACTTGGCACCCGATCTGAACCCAGGCTGCTACTCCCCTGGGTCAGTTGTGTTGTATCACTTTGCTCTAAGCCCCGGGAACTGCACTGAAAAATTAGTCGCTCAGTATAACAGATTGCCAGGCACGGATTCAAGCAGGTGATGGCATTTCAAGGTACACGCGCAGCTTGGGAGGAAATATCTCGGGCCCCAGATCTCAAACTTTATGTCTTGCAAGCACCATGTTAAAAACTCAAGTTTCATTTCTTTTTTATTAAACATGGGACCTTTTGTTTAACAAAATGCTTCTTAGGAAAACAAAAACACTTTTTTAAATTATCTAGCTAAGCGTCACCTATTTTCTTCACAAAAATAAATTCTCCTAGTGGGTTACAATGTTTGCTTTGAAAAATGTGGTGGTCCTCCTACAAGAATGCAGGTAGCACTCGAATCTAGATAATTATTGCCGGGTTTGGGTGCCCTATGGGTAAGCACTGCCTGAGAGCTTTACTGTCCATCACAAAAATACCTCCCACCAATTTGCTGAAACCCAAAGTTGAAACTCTAGGAAGACAGTCATTCAGTTCACATAAGGGTTTGGGTCTCAATCGAAATAGTTAATGGGGAGCCAGGGCATCTCTTTTGAGAACAGATTTTGAAGTAAAAGATTAAGACACTGAGTCACTGATGAGGTGTTTGGAGGTAAACTGTTTTACTGAACTGGAAAATAACCACAAGAACATGAGGCTGGGGCCAATAAGGCAAAAACTGATGATTTAACAATTCTACCCAGCCTCTTTCTGCCCACATAATCAAATCATGCCCTCTAACCAATGTAGTACACACAGGAAAAGTCTGGTCACAAAACAGATGCTGGGCTCCAACACACTGATTTTTGGATTTCAAAAAAATTTAACAAAATTTAAAATCCTCTGGTCTCATCCAAAAAGCTGCTCTTCTTTTCAAGTTGAAACTTCTCCAAACACAGACACAATATTTTATTGGAAAGTAACTTTGAACAAATCAGTGCACATAATCTAATTTATCTAGGTCTGGAAACTTAACTTCAATTCGTCCGCTAGTTCACAAAGGCTACATCTTCTTTTATATATAAACTAGAGGCCCAGTGCATGAAAATTCATGCACTGGAGTGGGGGGTCCCTCAGCCCGGCCTGCCCCCTCTCACAGTCTGGGAGCCCTCAGGGGCGGGAGGCGACCTGGCGATCAGGGGAAGGCGACGCCCCATCACACCTCTGCTGCTGCCACTGCTGGCAGCGCAAGCCTTGGCCGGCCCTGGTTACCTGAGCCTCGGGCAGCCCTGGGAAGCTGGGGGCTGAGGAGACTGGGTGTCGCCATCTTGTGGCTGTGGGCACTGCCATCTTTGAGGGTGGGGCAGTCAATTTGCATATTCCCTCCTTATTGGCTGTGGGTGCCACCATCTTTGAGGGGGGGGCAGTCAATTTGCATATTCCCTCCTTATTGGCTGTGGGTGCCACCATCTTTGAGGGGGGGGCAGTCAATTTGCATATTCCCTCCTTATTGGCTGTGGGTGCCACCATCTTTGAGGGTGTGGCAGTCAATTAGCATATTCCCTCTTTATTAGATAGGACTAGTGTCCCAGTGCACGGAATCATGCACAATGAAAGGAAATTAATTACAAGAAATATTTTAATATCACTATTTGCATCTGGCTAATGAAAAGAAAATAGGATTCTATCCAGTCTCCTATCTACCTACTCCAGGACTTATGTGAGGATCAAATGAGATGAGCCACAGGAAAATGCTTCACAGACATTTAGTTAAACTGTGAAATGTTTGCACCTGGCTATAAAGCAAGTCAGGTCCCGGGGCTGAAGAAACTCCAAGGAGCTAGCTGCTAGGGAGAGGAAGCCATGTGACGATCAAATGAGGTGAGCCACAGGAAAATGCTTCACAGACATTTAGTTAAACTGTGAAATGTTTGCACCTGGCTATAAAGCAAGTCAGGTCCCGGGGCTGAAGAAACTCCAAGGAGCTAGCTGCTAGGGAGAGGAAGCCAGGAGTTGCTATGTGATGTCATTACCCGGCGCCCACAGTGACCATTTCTGGGCTGGGCTAGGCTGTGGGCCACATTTTGCGCGATGGGGTCTTAGCAGTGGTGGCTGCAATTTGGTGGGATGTCACTCCGGGATGGTGGCAGGGCCTGTGTCCTATTTGAGGGAAGCTGAGTGTTGGTTTGTCAGTGCCAGGTCTGTGGTGCTGTTTATTTTTAAAATAGGGGCCCAGTGCACAAATTCATGCACCTTGAAAGGAATTGTGGGCTGCGAGGCTGCGGTAGGCACAGGGGCGGGTCTTGGCCCATCCTCCTCGATCTTGCCCAGCCCCTCCCACCATGGTCCCCGGTCCCCTGTCTGCTGGCAGCCCCACTCCCACTGCCACCGCTCCCACATGCTGAGGGCTACAGCCCCACTTGCACCTGCTGACTGCACAGAGCGATTGGGGCCGGCTCCAGCAGCGGGTGTGAGCGGCAGCTGCTGCCCCGATCGCCCCTCAGGAACAGGGGGAGGTGGAGAAGCCCTCAGGGCTGATCAGGGCCAGCAGCAGTCACTCGCACCAGCTGATGGTGCTGAGTGATCGAGACTGGCGCCGGGCGCCAGATGTAGGTGCGAGCGCCGGGCGGGATCGTGGCGCACAGGAGCAAAGAATTTTCAGTAACCACCAGAGGCTTGCCCCAATGACAGCGACCGGCGCTCTGCCTTGGTCTGGAGGCCCCGCTCACCTGCTCCACCATCCTGCCGCGGCCAACACCTGCCATGTTCCGCACACGTCCCCTGGTGGTCAGCGCACGTCACAGTGACCCATTGTTCGGTTGTTCCGCCGTTCGGTCTTTTTGAATATTAGCCTTTTATTATATAGGATGGCCAGTGCACGTCATGACAGCTCCTGCATTGAACGCCTGCCTCCTGGTGGTCAGTGTGCATCATAGCTACCATTTGGACGGACAGACACTTAGCCTTTTATATATATAGATTTTTATTTATTTCAGAGAGGAAGGGAGAGGGAGAGAGCGATAGAAACATCAATGATGAGAGAGAATCATTGATTGGCTGCCTCCTGCACCCACACTGGGGATCGAACCCACAACCCAGGCATGTGCCCTGACTGGGAATCGAACCATGACCTCCTGGTTCATAGGTCGATGCCAACCACTGAGCGATGCCTGCAGAGCCAGACTGCCTCTTCTGCACGGTTTTTCTGATAAAGCTTAGCCTGGCCCTGGCCGGTGGATAGAGTGTCGGCCTGCAGACTAACGAGTCCCATGTTCAATTCCTGGTCAGTGCACATGCCTGGGTTGAGGGCTCGATCACCAGTAGGGGGCATGCAGGGGCAGCCAATCAATGATTCTCTCTCATCATTGATGTTTCTATCTCTCTCTCCCCCTCCCTTCCTCTCTGAAATCAATAAAAATATTTTTTTTAAAAAAGCTTAGGCTGTGTCATGTATTCCACAATCAATTATTGATCAGCACTTAAACATTCCTTTTCCTAAGTCAAACCTGCTCCCAAACGTCCTGGTGCTCATGTTCTTGCCCTTTGCAGCCAGAACAGCAGACCTGCCATCCACTTCCTGTGAGCAAGCCATGTGGGCAATTTGGCCGCCGTGTCCTCATCTGAAGAATGAGGAACCATCCACCTGACTCATGAACAAGATGTGAACATTGTGAAGTGCAATAAAAACGTAAGATGCTAATGGCATTGTTAAATTCCACATCACATGTACAAAACATCTAAAAGTAACAAAAATATTCCAGATTTTAATTCATGAAAAAGTGCCCCCTAGCAAGAATATTTCTGAAAAAAAAAATGGTTCTATCAAAATCTGCATTTAAAGTCACATTTAAAAATCATATTGCAGCATGATAAAACAGCTTTTACCTAAAGCAACAACAAAACACAGCTTCTCTTTCCCCTTTAAAAAAATTACATGTGTGTCAGTGTTCATGTATTTCTAAAACTAATTTTCCTTATCAGTTAATAAGATAAGGTCACATTAAGTCCCCTGCCCTTACCTTTCACGGCAATATCTGCTTTGGCAACTGTTTCTTAGATACGACGTTCATTAGCTCTCAAGTTAGTTCTCCCTCAGATAAGTGATCTCCTTTTTATATTAAGCTTTGTCTCTTCTGCTGAGAGCAACTCCAACATGTAGTCAATCTGCTCTATGCCAGCCTGCTCTCTAATCGAGTCACCTCTGGCATGATACTATGACGGAGCCTGTGGACCCGCGCAAGTGCGGGCAGGGCTGAGTCAAATGGAATCCTTTCCCTCCTCCTTTCTGCATCAGCCACAGACTCCATTTTCCCCTTCTCTTTCTCTCTGAACACATGCCTGCAAAATTATCTCAGAAATCTTATTTTGAAATCTGAAATTAACAAGTGGACTTCTCAACAGTCAAATGTTACCTCCTCCTCGGTCTCCAGGCCAGCGGTTCTCAACCTGTGGGTCGCGACCCCTTTGGGGGTCGAACGACCCTTTCACAGGGGTCGCCTAAGACCATCGGAAAACACATATATAATTACATATTTTTTTGTACTTTAATTACGTTCAATTTGTAACAATGAAATTGGGGGTCACCACAACATGAGGAACTGTATTAAAGGGTCGCGGCATCAGGAAGGTTGAGAACCACTGCTCCAGGCTAACACTCTTCTCTACACACTTGACAACACCATCTAATCCTCTCTCACCCTATGTCTACCGTGACTCCTTTGAAATCTCATTTTCATAGTACAATACTCACATCTTCAACTGTTTCCTGACAAATTTGGTTGCCATGGTATATCTACTTAAAGAAAAGCAACCAACCTCAGAACGCTATTTTCAGTGACTGCAGAACCGTAGCACACAATGCAGACAATTTTTCACATGAGGTAGGTGTGAAGACAGATAATATTCACAGTTCATAAGAGAATATTTTATTTTGAAAAAGAAATCTCCACCAGACCAAACACATAAGTTTACAGAGAGCTAGTAAGACATCATTACATTTATATCGCACCTTGAATAATCTCCAAGCAACCCCCTGATAACATCAGAATTAGTCAATCAGCTTATAACACTGCTGAAACGGGAGCAAAGCATCATGTGTCTACTGAGTCAGAAACTAAATTACAATTGAAGTTCCATCTCTTAATGCTATTTTCATGCATTTAGAATTCTACCAAACAAAACAAGATAAAAAGTAAGTTTGAGATACATTTTTAAAGATGACTATAAAACTCTGGACTGAAAAATACAATTCCCCTGAGCCAAACTTTAAAAAGGCAGCCATCTGATACCAAAAGCAAAGACAACAAAAGCGGAAATAAACAAGTGGGACTACACCAAACCAAAAAGCTTCAGCGCAGTGAAGGGGACTAGCAACAACATGAAAATGCAACCTTCGGAATGGGAGGATATATATGCAAATCGTGTATCTTTAAGGAGTTACTATCCAAAATACTATATAAAACACTCATACAACTCAATAGCAATAAACAAGCCTAAGAAAACAATGTGGCCAGAGGATCTGAATAGACATTCTGCCATAGAAAACATACAAATGGCTGACAGATACATGACACCACTAATCATCAGGGAAATGCAAATCAAAAGCACAAGGAAATCCCATTCACACCTGTTAAAAATGGTTATTAACAAACAGACAAGAAGTCTGTGTTGGTGAGGATGTGGGGAAAGGAACCCTGTGCAGACACTGTGGAAAACAGAATGCAGGTTTCTAAGAACAAGTGATGAAACTACCATATAATGCAGCATTGCCACTTCTAGGCTTTTATTTGACAAGAATGAAACACTAACTTGAGAAGACATGTGCCCCTCGTGCACAATGCAGCATCATTTACAACAGCCAGGATGTGGAAGTTCTCCAGTGGCCACTGGTAGGTCAAAGGGTAACAAAAACGTGGTAGAGACATTAAGCAATTTGCCCAGGTTAGACACACCACAGTTTCAACTTTGCCCTTCCCTCCCATTAATAGCTGTTACTTTTTTCCCTTATGTTGTCTTCATTGTTGAAGTATTACAACTGTTTCTTAAGTATTTTCTGTATGCACCAGGCCCTATCCTCACATCCATTAACAGCTGTTACTTTTTTTCCTTATGTTGTCTTTATTGTTGAAGTATTACAACTGTTTAAGTATTTTCTGTATGCACCAGGCCCTATCCTCACAAAATCGAGTATTATTCAGCCATAAGAAAGAAGAAAATCTTGTCATTTGCAACAACATGGATGGATAAGCTTTAAGGCATTATGTTAAGCAAAATAAGTCAGACAGAGAAAAATAAGTTCTGTGCAATCTCACATCTTTAAAAAATAAAACCAAGCTCATAGATAAAAAGAACAGATTGATGGTTGCCAGAGCAGATAGTGGGGGAAGAAAGGGGACATAGATGAAGGAAGTCAAAGGTACAAACATCCAGTTATAAAATAAGTCAAGGGCTGTAATGTGCAGCATGGTACCTGTAGTTAATAATACTGTATTGCATATTTGAAAGTTGCTAAGAGAATAAATCTTAAAAGTTCTCATAAGAAAAAAAATTATAACTACGTGTGGTAATGGATGTGACCTAGACTTATTGTGGTGGTCATTTCACCATATATAGCAATATCGAATCATTATGGTATACACTTGAAATTAATACAACATTATATGTCAGTTATACCTCAATCTCAATTTTTTTAAAAGCAGCCATTGTTCAATAATAGCTACTAGCGTTAAGAGATCAATAAACTAAAATCAAAACCTGAAAGCCAGCCACCTAAGCTCTTCTAAAAATCAAATACACTGTACATACAGGTTTGGAAAGTTGTTTCAGATGTGATTTCTTAATACACAGAAAGCTGAGAGGTGGAACCAACAGAAATTTGAGGGGAGGGGATAGGTGGGTAGGTTATTTGAGTTGGAGGCAGGGACTGTGCTGCTGGATTTGGTCTGGGGGTGGGGTTTGCATGGGAACAATCTTTGCTGATAATGGGAAGTACTAGTAACTGAGCTGACTTCAAATGGTAGCATCATCCTGGGGATATTTATAGGTAACACCTTCCATGAAATGCTATCATTTTGTGATTGGGGCTCATCTCAAGTGCAACAACATCCCCTTTGCATCCCTTGCAGGTCCCTCACACCGTGTGCTATTCCAGTGGATTGTGAATGGCTCATCCTCCACCTGTTTCTCTGCACTATTGTAGGACTGATCACACACAGCATGGACAATGGTAACGGAAGATAACACTTATGTATCGTCTGCAAAGTGCCAGGCACAATTCAAGGTACTGCATCAGAGAGAAGCTATTATTATACCCATTTTTCAGATAGAGAAACTGAAACACAGAGATTAATAACTTGCCCAAAGTCACACAGCTAGTGGTATAATCAAACCATACATATAACTGCATCAACTCTAAAATATAAAATAAATTTATTCTCTATTACAGACTTTGCTTTAATTCTACTCTAAGCAGTACATTCTTTTATTTTGGATTCATTCCCTTTACCTAAAGCAGCTTTCTTTTCAGAATCGATTATAGTAAGATTTTGCTAATATGCTGAACTCATCACTGGGTGCAGAGCACCTGGCTCTAATGACACCTGTAGAGAATGCAGCATCTGAGATGTAGACATCTTTCCATAAATATTTCCTTCACAGAAGAAACAAAGACATGTTTCCCAAGAACTTGTGGGTTTCAGTTATAGATTGTGTCTGAAATGGGTATATTCATACATGACATACATCATATTTAAGTGTGCACTAGTAGAACAAAGCCTATTAATCTACAGTAAATAAACACACACACTTCTGTTACTACACAGGGAAGTCATCAAGCAGACAATATTTTTCCCATTAAGCACTGAATCATTGTGACCTGTCAGAAGCATGAAATCAATTAATGTTTAATATTTAATACTGTGTGATGGCAATACTAAACCAAATGTGTATTTTAAATTTTATGTTAGTTGACATTTCAATTTTAACTCAAAAGTATTTCTAAAAGGGTTGAAATGTGTGCCTGAGAAGTAGTGGTTTAAATTTAATAAATGATTCTGGCTTTTTTTAAAATTGTTTTATTGCTTAAAGTATTACAAAGAGTATTACATATGTCTCCTTTTTTCCCCGCAGTGTCTTATGTCCATTGGTTATGCTTATATGCATGCATACAAGTCCTTCAGTTGATCTCTTACCCACCCCCCCCCACCCCCCAACCCTCTCCAGCCTTCCGGCTGTAGTTTGATAGTCTGTTCGAGGCTGCTCTGCCTCTGTATCTATTTTTGTTCATAAGTTTATAATGGTCTTTATTATCCATAAATGAGTGAGATCATGTGGTGTTTTTCTTTCATTGACTGGCTTATTTCACTTAACATAATGCTCTCCAGCTCCATCCATGCTGTTGCAAATGGTAAGAATTCCTTCTTTTTTACAGCAGCATAGTATTCCATCGTGTAGATGTACCACAGTTTTCTAATCCATTCATCTACTGATGGGCACTTAGGCTGTTTCCAGATCTTAGCTATGGTGAATTGTGCTGCTATGAACATATGGGTGCATATATCCTTTCTGATTGGTGTTTCTGGTTTCTTGGGATATATTCCTAGAAGTGGGATCACAGGGTCAAATGGGAGTTCCATTTTTAGTTTTTTGAGGAAACCCCATACTGTCTTCCATAGTGGCTGCACCAGTCTGCATTCCCACCAGCAGTGCACGAGTGTTCCTTTTTCTCCACATCCTCTCCAGCACTTGTTGTTTGTTGATTTTTTGATGATAGCCTGTTTCTGGCTTTTTAATGCCACCTGATAGTGATAGCATTTTACCCTTTAATGATTATTCAAATCCAATTTCACAAAATGTGGGTGTTTTAGCATTGAAGACATGACAATCTTCAAACAAACATTCAAAAATATAGAAAGGTCATCACTGTGACCTGTGGGATTTAGATGATTTTATACAGTTTAGAGCTCAAATTTTTCAGAAAATGGTTAACTCTGAAGATAAACAAAGCACATTATTAAAAGATGGATTAACGTTAAAACCTTGCATCTATGATACTTCACACTAGCAATTTTTCACAAGAACAGCAACAGGTACTACACAGACCAGCTCCCTGGCGTCTGGCAGGAGAAACAACCATCCATCTTCCTGTTACTAGTAAGTCAGAGAGAACAAGCCCTTTGGAATGAGTGGCCTTCTGTAGAAATGGGCACGGAGCAGCCTGCTGGCATACACCTCACGCCCCTCTGGTGCTGCTCAGCTTTATTTCTGAAGATTAGCCAGTTTTCAATTAGGAGGAAAAGATGCAATAAATCTGTTTATGAGAACCTTGTTGTGTGTGAAAATGAGTGAAAAATGAGCTGCTGAAATTTCAATGCCGACAGATTTCTTCCTGCGTCACAAGTTTTATCCAGTAAGATCATTCGAATGCTTCTGCTCACCTCCCATGAACTCATTACTATACAAGGGCATCTAAACGTAAGACTATTTGATGGCATTAGACAATAACTTTGTGAAGATTTTCTTCTCATTGAACAAGAAGAGAATTATATGAGTGCAGAAGCAGGGGAGTGTGTGGGTATGTTTGTGTATGTGTGTTTTCTTCTCAGACTTAAAAGCCCTTTGAATTATTAGTGAAGCTCAGATAATTTTAAAGCAAATACAGAGATCTGACAAGTAAAATCCAACTTCACAGTGAATGAGAATTCCCTGCTCTAAACCTTGAGAGTAGGGATAAGAAGTTATTTACTAGAGGCCCGGTGCACGGATTCGTGCACATTCAAATGAAATCAATTAGAAGGTGGTCAGAAAGCGGGGCTGGGCAAGACGGGTTGGACACGCCCTGAGCCAAACTCTCGTGGTCCCTCTCTGGCCGGCCGCACCTGGGGCGGCACTAGGGCTTGAAAGGGGTCTGCAAAGTGAGTGGGGTCCCTCCAGCAGGTGGGGTCCCTGGGCCTGGCCTGCGGGGATTGGGCCAAAACTGACAGTTGGACATCCCCCAAGGGGTTCCGGAGTGCAAGAGGGCACTCTGCAAAGCTGCTGTCACATGGCAGTTCCTGCGTTGAGCATCTGCCCCCTGGTAGTCAGTGCATGTCAGAGCTACCGGCCACTCGGCAGGTCACTTAGCCTTTTATATATATAGATTTTTCTCTATGTGACTTGCAATTATTAACCACCTAGTATGTGCCAGACACGATCCTGGGCTTTTTCTCATATTTTAACTCATGTAATCTTAACAACAATCCCTCTGGCATGGTTTTTATTACCCTTTATTTCAGATGAAGAAACAAACTTAGAGACATTAATGAGCCCAGTCTAGATAGATCACAATTTCAACTTTGGCCTGCCTTTCAGTCAATGAGTGTTTCTTAAGTCAGTCGGCATGAGCAGGCCCTACCTCAGCACTGTCTCTACCCTCCACGTCGTTTCTCTTTTACTGCCCCATAGAGCCAGTCCCCGGCCTTAACACAGTGCCTAGACCATCTCAGGTTCTCAATGAAGGTCCGATTAATTATCTGGTTGAGCTATCTGCCTCTACAAAATAAACATTCAAATAGGTATTTGGATTCTATTGCTGAAAGCTCACAATTCCATGATGCAAGAATATAGGACCAGCAATCTTATCACTAGATGAGGAAAGTCAGTTCCTAACTGACAATTTGGAAGAAATAAAAACCCAGAGGAGAGTGACTTTAATCAAAGGTGCCTGTGGATGAGAAATAAACCTAAGGAATGATCCTGCTAGCTTTTGTTTCTCCTGATTTGTGAAACATCAACTCATCACCAGCTAATTGCTTTCGTGCCGTTCTTTGCTGGCAATGACTCAGACCGACTTCTCCAGTCACCATATAGTATGGGTTTATATATAGTACAGATACACACACACACACACACACACACACACACCCACACACACATATATCTATGTGTGTGTGTGTGTGTATATATATATATATATATATATATATATATATATATATATATATATATATATATATATATATATATATATATATATATATATATATATATATATATATATATATATATATATATATATATACATATATACACATATGTGTGTGTGTGTGTGTATATATATATATATATAAAATAAACTCTTGTTTCATGAACATAACCAGCAGAAAGAAACAAGAGATAGACTCAACAGAGCCTGCTTAAAGAACACATCTTTCAAAGATGATAGCTCTTGGAATATTTGCATGTCAGCAAGTCTCAATATAAACATGAAACAACAATGAAAAGCCAGCAAATCAGCAGGAGGAATAAACATGTCAGACACATGGTGGCATTCCGTGAGCACCGCAGCTTAATAAATGAGCTCATTGTCCAGCTTGCATAAGCCTTCTCCTGTGGGGGCATTTTGATGAGCCAATGGATCAACAGAAATACTCCCACAGAGCTTGCTTTTTAAAGCAGGATTATGTGAAAGTACGTGAGAATTACTCCCATCCCTTTACATTGACAATCTTCCAGTTAATGAAAAAATGAATTTTCCCCCCAAGGTATTGGGTTTAAGAATTCTCTGTTCTTCATTAGCTAATCTTTCACAAATGTTTGCAACACATAAGGTCCACATATTTGCTATTTACTAAAAAAGCAGATGCAACCTACTCACCTCTTAAAATTGGGGCTTGTTTCTCAAGACACCACTAACTCTGTCAGTTCCGTGTCTTGAAAATGTGATTTCCACAGGGAATCACACAAATTCCCTTAACAACTCTTCCATGTAGCCCATCCTTAATAGACATCAAACTGCCTTTTTTGCTAACCATATATTAAAGCTTATGATCCCTAAAAAGCTCAGCATTTTTTTAAAGGAGAGGGAGAGAACTCCACCAGGAATGCCATGCCTTTCCCTTCCCATGCCATCTTCTTTCTCCATCGGGCAACGTTATAGTCATCCTGCAAGGAACAGTTCAAATGTGTTTTCCCAACCATCCTGACAGAGTTATCAGTTCCTTCCTCTGCATTCTCAAACGATTTTGTTAACACTACTATTAGAGTACTGATACATCTACTACAGTAAACTGTTTATATGTCAAGTAACAAAGTCTATGAAGACAAAAAAACATTTATTTACCTTTATATGTCCAAAAAAAACTGACACAGATTAGTTATTAAATAAGTTTTTGTTGGATAATTTTTTAATGTAACCCAAAATCCTCAGTAATAATTTTACTTTATTTAGGGCAAGTATATTATTAGCTTTTGAAACAGTAATGAGAAAAAGAAAATATATTTTTAAGGAGAAACTCAAAATGCAGCATATTCCCAAGTAAAAAATATAAATTGCAAAGAAAATATTTTCTTTTTCTCGTTCATTTTCCATGGTTTGTTCATTCTTTTCCTTTAAATGGCACTTCAGGCAATTTTTTAATGAATAGTAACATGGAGTTTTAAGACTCTGACAAATGTATTTTCCCCAAGTTACAGAAAATGTACTTAGTACTAAATAATACAAAATTCACTTTCCAACTTTTTATCAGAATATTTGTCTGCATTATAAATACAGAATAGAGTGAATATTAAAATAAATCTGCATAGACCTATCCGGTTTGGCTCAGTGGATAGAGTGTCAGCCTGCGGTCTCAAGGGTCCCAGGTTCGATTCCGGTCAAGGGCATGTACCTTGGTTGCGGGCACATCCCCAGTAGGGAATGTGCAGGAGGCAGCTGATCGATGTTTCTCTCTCTCATCGTTGTTTCTAACTCTCTATCCCTCTCCCTTCCTCTTTGTAAAAAAATCAATAAAATATATTTAAAAATTTAAAAAAATCAATGGAAAAAATATCCTTGGGTGA
>NW_005370397.1:1321039-1329522 GCF_000412655.1 Myotis brandtii
TGTGCAGGAGGCAGCTGATCGATGTTTCTCTCTCATCGATGTTTCTAACTCTCTATCCCTCTCCCTTCCTCTCTGTAAAAAAAATCAATAAAATATATTTTTTTAAAAATAAATAAATCTGCATAGCTACATACACACCAGCCTAGAGACTGCTGAGTATATGTTTGATCAAAGAGAGAAATTGGACCACAATATCAGTGGTTCTCAACCTGTGGGTCGCGACCCCTGAAAATACAACCTGCATATCAGATATTTACATTACGATTCATAACAGTAACAAAATTACAGTTATGAAGTAGCAAGGAAAATAATTTTATGGTTGGGGGTCACCACAACACGAGGAACTGTATTAAAGGGTTGCGGCATTAGCAAGGTTGAGAACCACTGGATGATTTACAAAGCTAAAAACCACATGTTAACATATGAATTACAGTTTTTTTGGTTGAAAAAATACATGTATATTCTGGATCTACTTCAAAAAATAGAAAAATATGATTAATGTTATTTGCTTACTAGAGGCCTGGTGCATGAAATTCGTGCACAGATGGGGTCCCTAGGCCTGGCTGACGACCAGGGCTGATCAGGGCCAGGCCATTCAGGGCCAGGCCAGAGAGGAGGTGATGGTCGCCGGGCCTGACATGGAAGGAAGGGATGCCAGATGCCAACGCCACCATCATTGGCGCCCCGCCACTGTGCCGTTCCTGCCTCCCCCCCTCCTCTTTCCCTCACCGCTGTGCCACCACCGTGGCAGGCAGGCAGTGGGCCAATCAGGGCCTGCCAGCCAGGGGGAGGGATGGGACACGGGAGGTTGGCCGCAGGCCCCGAGGAGGGAGCCAGACCTCGGTCCCCCTGAGAAAGGGGCCGCATCTACCACCACCCAGCCCTAGTCCCTGTCCCAGCCTGGAGGCCGGCCCTGATCAGGGCCTGCTGGCCGAGGGGAGGGACTGCAGGGGGGAGGGACTGCAGGAGCTTGGTCAGCTGGGGGAGGTTGGCTGTGGGAACGCACTGACTACCAGGGGGCAGCTCCTGCCCTGGTGGTCAGTGCGCATCATAGCGACCGGTCATTCCAGTCACTTAGGCTTTTATATATACAGTAGAGCCTTGACTTACAAGTTTAATTCGTTCCGTGATGGAGCTCGTAACTCAAATTACTCGTATGTCAAATCAAAAAGTGAACGAGTGAGACACGTGATGCTGGGCTGATGTTGTGGCGTTCATTGGAACGTTCACTGCGCCAACTAGTGGCGGGGTATCTGAAGCTGGCTCGTAACCCGAATTTTAGCTCGCAACTCAAAGCAAAAAATCGGCCAAGAGACGGCTCATATCTCGAGAAACTCGTTAGTCGGGACACTCGTAAGTCAAGGCCCCACTGTATATAGATTCCCAGTCCACAGACAAGTCCCTAAAATCTCATGAAAAATGCTTTGGGAAAACATTTTCAAATTTTCATTTGAATATACTCCTTGCACTTCTCAAATGCCAGCAAACTGTGCCTGGTGTATATATACAGGAGCAGAGAGATCTTATCAAAGAACTCACATGTGTACATGAGAATGCTACCTCTCTTCCCTTGAAATCTCACTCATTCTTTGAGGACCAGCTCCAATGTCACAGGCTTTTAAGCATCCCTGACTCTCCTCACAATCTAAGTGAACATTATGTCTCTATATCTCCCCCGACCATTTTTCCTATATCTCTTTTACATGCCTTGAGATATTCTCCCTGGAAAGTAACGCAAAGGCAGAGACCAACTTAGGTATCTGAGCCTCGAGTTGCATGCTCAGCAATAACTGCCGAATTGAAAGTAGGCCTGCAGTCAACCCCGATTCCAGCTCCTCATTTTGACCGACTTCTATTTCCAGACCAGGCCTAAGGTCCTTCATCTGTGTTCTGTCTGTCCCTAAAGAAGCCAGGTCCCTTGTGTTCTTTCCTATGAGCACAGGAGAGGGCAGCCTCACCTAGTTCCCCATTTCCAGGGGTGGGGATGTGTAACATGACACACACTCAGGTTCTCCCCAGATAGCTTCTGGCTTTTGGAAGCTTCTGATTCCCTCCTTGCTCATATAGTTATCAAGGTATCAATGGTCAATTCGAGAATCATATCACTGTTAATAAAATGGTCCAAACTCTAATTAAGTTCACCATGAACCTGATAACTTGGTTAATCTGAATTAGCTGAAGAATAAAAATTTACAAGTTCTTTACTAAATCAGGATTGATAAAGACCAACAAGTATATGTGTCTGAACTGAATTAATAAATAAAATTTTCTCTTTGTCCATCGCTCTAAAGGCCAGTTAATCCCACTGTATCCCACCGAACACCACTCTGAAGCATACCCTTCAAGGCCCACAGTTAAGTCCTATCTCCTTCATGACGCCTCACAGTTTCCTGTTTGTTCTTTAACTGATGTCACCCTTTCCAGATGTGCCACTACACTTAGTAGATATAAATTACTTATTCATATAATAGCCTATCTTAATAACTCAATAAATGTGAAAATGAATGACTTCTACATTATCCACTATAAGAATTAATATAGTGATGTTGACATTATTTTCTTACGTTCTAGATTAGGAAACTGAGGCTCAGGTGTTAACTATTTTCTGGTAAGTGATGGAACCAGAATTAGAATCCAGATCTAATTTATAAATTCATATTATTTCTCCCATATACAGGATGACTCTTGAATTTATTGTCAAGTATTATCCTTGAATGACATTTCTAATAGTGTTGGCTTAATGCTTCTAGTACATAATTGCCTATAAAATTGAATTCTGATATAAGCAGGGGGCAGGGGAGCAAGGTTGAGATGGCAGTCACTGACTCCCTGTGTGGTCAGAAAGAGACGCTTTGTGCTGTGTTCCCATGGGCTCTGCCTGACTCGCAGACTGCCTATATCAGTGGAAAGGCATTTTATTTCACAGGGTTTATGGGCTAGTCAATAAAAATTGATTGAACTTGAACTGGATAAAAGAACTCTAGATCTGAATTAGTGAAAACCCAGAGTTATTTTTTAAAAGTCGCTATATTGCTTTCAATTATACATAATAATGTAGCTATTTTAAAGCTGGAAGTAAACATGCACATTTGGAGAATGGAATCAAAAGCATCCAGCAGCAGTGGCTGGAAGCAAGAGCCCGGGTGACCATACTAGGCCAAACGTTGATGTGCTCATATCAGTACTTGTTATTATATGACTATGTTCTTTCTAGAAAAGTCAGACATTGTAAGAAGCCCAGATGTAAAACTTAGAATAATAAAACGAAAGGAAGAATATATCAGAGGTTTGTAAAATTTAGATAATTCAGAAGTAAGTACTGGAATCACAGAAACTGTAAGAAAAAATAAATACATATTGTTTTAAGCCACAAAGTTTGTGGCACTTTGTTACAACAGAAAACTAATATAGACAGAGAAGGAAATTCTTAAATGGTTAAAAAGAAAAAAACAATGTACCCGATTAAGCAGGCTTTTTCAGGACACAAGTACCAGGCAGAGCTGCCTGCCTGTTGTCCAGACCATTTAGCCCCTTCTTGGTTCAACAAGTAACGCTGCCCTGTGTCCCTCCCTGACACCCCCTGGAGAGTCCAGCATCTCCAGGCCCTACAGTGGTACACACATGGACCACAGAGCCCACAACAGTCCCTCAGAGCACTCAGGGAGCATGTCACCTACTGTCCTTTCCAGCAAATGCCTCTTCCCCTCTGAGGACATGCACTCCCTTGGCTCTAAGTGGCCCCAGTGGACATGGCTCACAACAACCCCAAAGAGCCACTAACATCAGGAGGGGAGGTGGCTGTAACCAGTTCTTAGGAGCATGGAGTCTATTCTACAACTAAAGAATTTGGGTGCAAAACAAAGACAGGTTCTCAACTTCTGTAATGCACTTATACTTAATAATATAATAACACCTATAATTAAGAACTCAATAAATATGAAATTAAATGACTTTTATATTATCCATTATAAGGTTTAATTTAATCCTCTTAATGTTGTGATGCTGATATTATATTCTTACTTTCTAGATCAGGAAAGTAAGGCTCAGTTAGCTAATTGCTGGGAAGTGATGGAGCAGAATTAGAATCCAGACCTGTCTAACTTATAAATTCCTATTTCTTCTCCTATACTACAGGATGACTCTTGAATTTATTCTGTCAACATTTCTAATAGTGTTGGCTTACTGTTTCTAGTACATTTGTTGCCTATAAAATTGAATTTGATATAAGCAAGGTTGAGACAGTAGAATTTTCAGAATAGTGAAAAGGCAAATACATAGTATGGAGAGAAAAAAAAAACAGTGTGACATCTTGGAAAAAGAACAACATAAGAAGTGTGAAGTGCTCTGCCAACAACAACCCTGCCCATGACACACTGCACAGAAGCCTATAAAATAAGGGACTTATGACCCTCAAGCTGTCTTCCAGATCTAATACTCTATTGTTCTCCAATCTTACCATATGATCCTTCCACTCAGTAATTATAGTAAGTGACCAGGAGCTACTATCTTGGGGAAAAAGTAAACTAAGGCATTAAGGAAACAACTACTCCACCCACTAAGAGGACTCACTCTCCGTAACCAAGGTTAAATGCAGGACTCTGACTTTGGCACACATTGTATTCTTAGCATTTGGGAGCCTAGTCTTATAAATGTCGACCCCATACATCTAGGTTGCAAAGGGCATTCAAATCCTCTAAGATAACCTCCTGCTATCATATACATATTTCTTTGTTATTTTACTTGAAGTTTAGTGCCCAGAAGTAATCATTTCATGTCCATTTTCTTATTATAAATATAATATTGACATTTCCTATTCAAGCTGTGATAAGCGTTATTTTATTTGTAGAGCCAGCTAGCAGAAAGACAGTCATAAATTAAAGTATTAACTTCTAAGTAAATAAGATCAAATAAATGTGCATCATACTTTCTTCCAGGCTTCTTCTAGCCTACGTCAACGCAAAAACAGTCAGTGAGGAAATGAAGTTTCACTGAAAGTCATTTGCTGTCATGTCAGAGAACAGAGAACCAAACCATCTACTTGCCACAGTTTATCTCTGTCACTAATAACTTTTATCATCCATTGGAAATGGTTACAGATTTCTACCTAAATTTCAGGCAATTCTCTGCTATAGCTTGAAATAAAAAGGCTTACATTTGGGTGATACTATATTTCAGTTTCTATTATCATTCCACTTAAGGAGAAGTAAAAAAAATATATATATATATTGCCTTGAAACTTAAGCTGGTATTCAACTGACCCCTGCTGGCCTCATCTTTACTGTGTCTGCATTTATCAGATGCTTCAACATCCAAATGCATCTTATAGCTGAACCTGCATTTGATCAGTCTGCCGTGGCAAGAGCACGACTTGGGAGAAAGATGCTCAGTCCACTGCAAGTGGAAGAATGTCTTCCGTCCTACGAGATTCAGCAATTATATTTCATAGACCTAGCAACTGAAATCACTCCAATGTTCCAGACATAGACACCCACACTCAACCATGGCAAGAAAAGGAGTGCCAAGACATGAACAAACAGAATGCTATGCAAATACAGCTTAACACCAGTCGGCTGAAAACCAAATAAAAAAGGACTCCTACATCAGAGGATAATGACACACACCGGTGTTGGGCTTTATTGAACCAGAAACCCAGTAAGAAGAGGGAAGAAAGAAAAGCAGAAAGTCGTGAAAAGGAAGGGAATCATGAAAACAAGGAAGAAAATCATGAAAACAAATACAATGTAGAGACCCATAATTTCTGTTATGTCCCCAAAAGCTAATGTATTTTCCTTTTCCTACTTCCCCTTATTTTTCGCCATCTCTTTTCTTGTCACTTCAGACAGATGAAGATAAATGAAGTACAGTAGTTAAACTTCTATGTTTGGATACAAATGATCTTTTGTATCAACATTATTGTTATGTAAGCACTTTTAATATTGCTTCTAGCAGATGAGACTTCTGCTTCAACATACGGTATGGAAAAAATGAGAAAAATGTATTCGTGATTAAAATAACTAAACAGTCAACAAAAACTGCCTAGCAAAGATTATAAATGAATCTGGTTTGCTGTGATTGATAACTATCTAAGGTGAAACTGATTATCTGATTTCTATCCCCAAAGAGAAATTAATAAACTCAGATTCTCAGGATTGTCCATACTTTCTATGTTGTCCCAATCCACATCAAACCACCGCTGTAAAATCATTCTTTTAGAGGGATTGAAGTTTAACCTTCTTTTCCCGTACCTTTCCGGGTATAGTAAGAACATGCAACAGGAAAAATGGGGTACTTCTGCTCAACAATGGTCCCCTTAAAATCTAAAGCTACTGCCCGGCCAACATGGCTCAGTGGCTGAACATTGACCTATGAACCAGGAGGTCACAGTTCATTTCCGGTCACGCACATGCCCGAGTTTCGGGCTCAGTCCCCAGTGTGGGGTGTGCAAGAGGAAGCCAATCAATGATTCTCTCTCATCATTGATGTTTCTTTTGTTCTTTGTTTTTTCATCATCATTGATGTTTCTATTTCTCTCTCTCCTTTCCTCTCTGAAATCAATAAAAATATTTTTTTAAACAAATCTAAAGCTTACTAAGGAGCATGTAGCCCCATGGAGAACTAAGTAGAGGTCAAGTTTCTGGACTCTGCATTCAGACTGCTGGGTTCAGACTTAAATTATACAGCTGACATCTTGGGCAAGTCACCCACCTTTCTAAATCAAAGACAGTAAAACTGTCTCGATTATAAAACCGAGCTGTCATATGCAAAGAGCTTTGTATACTACCTGGAGCCTAAGTGTTCCATAACCATGAGCTACTCCCGTTATTACAACCCCTATGTCACTTCCCTCCTAAAGTCCTGCCCTCGATTCTCAATCTGAAGAGAAAACCTGAGAATCCTCACTGTAGCAAAGCTGGGTTTTAAACATGTTAAAGGAATCCATCTTGCCTTCTCTCCTCCCTCTCCCTTCCCTGCCAATACGGGGCACCAGGGGAAAGCTGCCCTTGCTCACACATAAATGAAGCTCCCATTCATATCTACTTGTACGTTTGTGTGTGTCTTATTTTGGTAACCAAAGGTCTCAAATTAACTAATGTGGCCAAAATTTCAAATATCCTGCTCCATCTATCCCTTAACGATACTTGCTTTTGTGGGATCAGAAAAATTATAATCTCCATACCTATAACATCAAAAGCACAAGGTCATTTGTGCACAGAACGTGCAGCACTCACAGAAATCCACCAGGATCCCTGCTTGCTGTGTCTTTAGAATTTATATCTCCCACTCCTCACACTACCTGGTCATAAACAAAGCCTGCAGCACATTCCAGATTTCAGAGCCCATGACAACTGCGACCGACACACGACCTTCAGACACACCATTCATAACAGCCCAGCTTGCAGTACATAATTAAGAAATAAGAAAAGATGTTTACATCAGATTAATTTTAAATGTTGACATCGTATGCATCAATATTAAAGTAAAATAGCAAACCAGGGGGTAGAAAAATTAAACATTGTCAACTGCTCTTGAAAAGAGACTCCAAATAGTATTTCTTAGAAATGAAATCTTGCTGGATGGGTGCAGCCCATGTCACCTGCAGCCTCAGGCCCTTCCTGTGAGCACCATGGGAGTGGAATCTGACATGCAAGGCTGTCAGATGCTGCGTCTTTCGCTGTTAGAATAAGATTTCCCCGCAGACAAGCACTGTGGCAGTTCTGCATCAGCATCTGGGCTGGTGTCGCAAACGCAGAACAAAGAACGCAGCCAACTGAGAAGTCTTCCCTTCCTTTACCGTCTCTGCGGCACTTGCTCCGTTACCTTCCCAGGCTCACCTGGGCTACAAGGTGAACTCTCCCCGTACCGTGAAACTCGAGCAACATTTCCATCTCTGAGGTTTTTCACTCTAAAAGCAAAGCTTTCAACCCACAGAAAGCTTAATGGGGGACAATTATCAGCACTTTTTTCTAAATCTGACAATCAAAAATGCCTCTTATAAGCAGATATTTTCCACAGTCTCAGGAAGTCCAAATTTATTTAAAACTTGTCATACAAATTATTTCCCTGAGTTTTTGCTCAATGTAAACTTTTGGGTATGACAAAAAAACAACAAAAGTACTATACTCACATTCTGAGACTATGAGTACTTTTCTACCTACTCCCCTGATGTCTGAAAAAAAAAATCTTTATTTTAGAAATTTGTATGTAGTAAGAATTTACAAATATAACTGAATACAAGAGGCATTGTTTTTGTTCATCTCTATATATTCAGCACAGGGCCTGGCACATACCAGACACTCAATATTTGCTGACTAAGGAGAGATTTGTTGCCTCTCAAATGTTTGATAACCTGACTTCTTGAATTCTAAATTCAAATCGAAAAATTTTCTCCCATTGACTTTCATTATAAAAGTGGAGTTGCGTATCTTTAGAAATATTTGACCCTAATCATAACTTAGCAAAGTCAAGTACACTGATCTAAAAGA
>NW_005370397.1:1329533-1345072 GCF_000412655.1 Myotis brandtii
TGGAAGGGGTAGGTGGGTGTTGAGTAGAGGTGGAAGAGGGCATAGAGGGGATAAATGGTGTTGGAAAAAAATAAAATAAAATGGATAAAAGAAGCCATCTCCTTGGTGACCAAAAGTGTGCTCCCCGGACTTTAAAGGGGTGTTTAAATGATATTCAGCGCTCAGGTGACTGATCCTGGCTATAGGAGAAAAAGCGGCACGGGGAAGTTAACTAGATCAGCATGTGTACAGCGAGGAAATTAGTCAAGGAAAGGAGCCAACGCTTTCAAGAAAGAGAATAAACATATGGTTAATTTCTTAAATTATAAACTGTGGGTATGATTTCTCTATAGGAAGTTTCTTCACAGATGAAGTGCACGTGCAAAAACAGTAACTTGTCCAACCTTAAAATTGGGCCCATAATAGAAACTTCAAGGGTTGACTCTAATTTTAAATACAACAAAAAATATTAGGTTGATACAGTTAAAAAAGAAAAAGATTTTAGAATATTGGCATTTTCCTATAGAAAATCATACAAGGCCCAAGAAATCATTGGTCTGGCCCTGCCAAGGCAACAGCAGGTGGGACTCGAAATTCAAAAAATCTAGGAGCTTTTTTTCATAGCAACATAAATTTATATTAACTGAAGTATATCAAGCAAATAATGTTAGGAATATCCAAATGGCCCTTGGCAGGAAAAAGGTTCCCACCTCTCAGAGGGTGAGAGTCTCGGACACATCAACACACTGTCAAGGCCACAGCCATTTGGTGACCCCTCATCTCACTGCTTTTCTTTCAAGTGTCTGGAGTTTAATTTTTCTAATACCAATAACAATACCATGACGGGCAAGACAGAAGGAATAAAAGCACATGAGCCTCGGAAAATGAAGAGAAAAACTCTATATTCCTCCTTCTCACTTGATTTCCTTTTCCTTTGCTAGGCAAAGGGAAAAAATCTAGCTTTACTCTTAAACACACATAACTGCACATACACTTTTCATAATTCACCACCCTGACAATCATCATCAACTACTAGATCACCAAATACAAACCAGTTGAAAAATAGGTAATAATTAATAAATTTCAGGGTACTTTTATCAGGCAATTTAAAACAGGCAATTTTCTACACATTAAAATAATATATAACTTCCCCTGTTTAAGACTATTTCTTACACCTTGTGATGGTACAATTAAACAAGATTTTACTTTAAATACAGCAGAAAATATGCAGGTTGATAACGTTGAAAAAGAAAAAGATTCGAGAATATTGGCATTTCTGTATCCTAAAGAAACCCGATAACTACATGGCCAAGATGAGCATCAGCTACAAATTATGTGTACAGCTTGCTAACAAATTAGGGAAAGGTTCCCCTTTGGTTTTTTTTCTGACTACTTATAAAATAATATTCACACACAGATTTGCAATTCAAATTCGATGTCTTAAGAGTACAAACTGCAGATCACGCTCTGAGAAGGGAGAGTGAGCTAATGGTTGCATGGAAAGTACAATTTGCTGCTGGCTTTTAGCCAGAACACAAGGCCAAGTGTTTAGAGACCAGGAGGCATCTAAGCAAGGCCAGTGCATCTGGACTTTTCAATTCCAGTTGTTGCTGTTTCATGTGGACCTCCAATAAAGGGCCAAATGAATGTGAAACTCACGCATTTAAAATTTTTTTAAAAAAACAGAAGACAAAAAGGAAGCAACTTAAAGGCCCCCTGAGAACATTTGCAACAGTGGTGACAAGAAGCCCTAGTGATTTAAACAGCACTAATAACCATATGTCTGGACCTATGTTCAGCTGTAATTTGCACATCAAGTATCGGCTTTTATTTTCATACTTGAGAAAACATGCCAACTATTCAGTATTTATGATCACAGTTAACTTGCAGAATGAGAAACCTAATTACAACAGAAAGGAGAAAATATTGGTCTTGGGAAAAATGAATTTGATTATCATATAGGTAGGCAGACAAGGAGTCATTTCTACCTCCAACAACCAATCCAGTAGGTCTGTATCTTAAACTTACTATAAGTGTCACGTATTAAAACAGATATGATCGCTGTGTGGGCAAATATATTGCTAATAAAAATCCACTCCAACATACCAGGCACTCCAGCACAGCTCAGTATAATTTTTGTAGGCATAAGCTGCAGTAAGCCATGTGACACAGTAAAAGGCATGATATATTACAAGCTTCAAACAAAGTACTGCAAGCAGGCATTGTCAACCCATTGCTTGACAGCATCCCGGGGTAAAAAGGTCACACGGAAATAGAAGTCCTTGTGACAGAAAGCAACTTAAGTTGCTGAGCAAATGGCAGAAGGCGTTTCGGCAGGGAGTTCCAGGGATGTTGAAAAACGTAAGGAAAAAGGTCAATAGAAACCATTTTCAAGAAAATAATTCTAGTTGATATTAAGTGTTAGGACTGAAAACTGAGTGTGAGTGGAGCAAATCTGCAGCTGACACCAAGGACCACAAAGAACAACAGGCCCAACCACTGCACTGGGTGGAGGACACATGTCTCGCTTCCTGCATCTGGACTATGAAAGCGCTAAAGACAAGCTGGTCGGGTCTGACGCTGTTAACACCTGGTGGTAACTACCAGGCCGACTCGCAGGTCCTCATCAAGAAGGAGTGTGAATCCCTAAACTAATCTTATCACCCCTGAGAGAAGAGTATGGGCCCTGACCTAATGGACAACCTCACCAGAAGGACCCTCATTGGCAGCCACTTCTGAGCTCCGCTGGTTGTACAATTTGTACAACAAATCATTCCCTCCTTCTGCCTCATCCATATGCACTCTCCCTAGAGCCCCTGGGGCTTCTATAAATCTCATCTAATGAAAGTGTGCTCAATGTAAACATTTTACTAAACTGTGATTTATTTTTAAGTCATTATCAGAAGGTGAGTTTAAAATTAGGAAACTGTGACCTCAGAGTAGTATAATGTACACATTAGGACTTACACACATGCTTCCATTTTTGAGACATGGGACACCTTGAGGGCCTCCTACCAGGAAATTTTGTAGCCTGTGTAATGCAACAACAGTGGCAGAGGGTCAGTGTCTATTCCAGGACTCAAGGCTAATGCCTTTGCTCTCACCTTGTCAGAAATCTCACCTCATTACTAATAACACTCTCTCCCACTTACCTTTAAATCTACTTCCTCACTGGCCCCTAAGCTCAAGTCTCAACCAACCAACCAACCAAAAAATGGCATTCCCCTTCTAACTGCCACCCCATTCATCTCTCCTTATTCGTGGGCAAATTTCTTAAGATCCAGCACTCATCACTCTGAGGTGCTCCAGCAAGGCTCACCAAAGGATGCATTATTTATTAACACTCCTCAGGCCTCATCTTAATTGACCTCTGGTTTGAAACTGTTGAATTCCTTCTTAAATTTTTTTCTCCCTTGGTTTCTATGACATTTTTCTCTACAGAATTTCCTCTGACTTCTCTCACTCTCAATCACCCTTGCTAGCGCGCGCTCTCTCTCTCTCTCTCCAGCTACCCTCTTAAACATTCCTATTCCACAAAGTTACATTCATGATCCTGTTGTCTTCTTCATTTCCACCTACTCCCTGGATCATTTCTATTTCCATTGCATCAACTGTCATCTATACACTTTTGAATTTTAAAAGTTCGATTTCCAACCCAAATCTCATTTGAGATTCAGTCCCATACATCCAGCTCCATTCTCAATACATCCACATGGATGTCCCACAAGATCTCAACAAAACAGAATTCATGATCTACACGTGCAGCTCTCTCTCCTCTTTCTCTCGTCCTCCTATTGTCAATGCCTCTTGCTGTATTCATTGTCTCTCTTACCAATCACTCCACAAGTTTGCCAAGTTACGAACATGAGCGTCCTCTTTGACCCCTTTCTCTCTACTGTCCCTACAGTGAGCAGTCTCCAAGCCTACCTTCTCAAAAAGTTCTCATTCCGTCCTTCCTCCCTTCTCACCGTCACTGATACCACTGCCTTAGTTCAGGACCATGGCACCTCTTGGTCTGATTACTGCAGGAGTCTGCTACTCTGTGTCACTCTCCCCCCAACTATCCTCCAAACCTCTTGCAAAAGAGGTTTCTAAAGTGCACGTCTCACTCACCAAATCCTATGCCTCTTGTCAAATTAAAAATCGGTCTCCTTCAAGATAAGGTCCAATTCCTGCCTCGCTTTAGTCCTATTTCAGACCAATTTCCTGCCTCCTGGAAATGTTCAGGCCACACTGACCTGCTTAGCACTTTCCCCGAAGCAACATCTTTCTATCTATGCCTTGGCATATGTTGCTTCCTCTCACTGACAACTCTTCTCCCAACTCAGTCTTTTTTTTTTTAAAGATATTTTATTGATTTTTTAGAGAGAGAGATAGAGAGTTAGAAACATCGATGAGAGAGAAACATCGATCAGCCGCCCTCTGCACACCCCCCCACTGGGGATGTGCCCGCAACCAAGGTACATACCCTTGACCGGAATCGAACCTGGGACCCTTCAGTCCGCAGGCCGACGCTCTATCCACTGAGCCAAACCGGTTTCGGCTCCCAACTCAGTCTTGCTGCAAAGACTCCGAAACTCGGCTACGAGGTCCTGTCTCCCCGAAGCCTTCCCACACACCCACAGTCTGGGTGTAATGCCCTTCCATGAGCTCTAAAAACAGGACCCCCACTATGGCTAATGGTACCATGGTTATCATATCTTTAAAAATGAACCAATAGTTAACAATTTCTATACAAAGATTACAACCAAATGTAATATGAGTGGCTAGCACAAAGGGCTCCGTAACTTGCATTCAAAGAATATAAGATGAACAAGTAATAATTTGGCTTGAAGTTTGCATATGGCATAAGGCTTATAGCACCTAAGGTGTCAATGTCAAACTGTATTTACTCAGAACTTCAGAGTAATATGTTTCTTGCTGTTTTTAAATACTAATAAAGGGTCAAAGAATGGAACAGTCTCTAGGCCTTAATAATAAGGTTATCTTGCCTTAGCTGGTTAGGCTCAGTGGATAGAGTGTCGGCTTGAAAACTAAAGGGTCCCGGGTTCGATTCTGGTCAAGGGCACATGCCTGGGTTGCAGGCTTAATCCCCAGTAGGGGGTGTGCAGGAGGCAGCCAATCAATGATTCTCTCTCATCAATGATATTTCTATCTCTCTTTCCCCCTCCTTTCCTCTCTGAAATCAATAAGTATATATTTAAAAATAATAATGTTATCTTGATGAAGTAAATGTTTAATAAAATATTATATACACTTGCAGAGATTCATGTACCTTCTGACTATCCAAGGTGTCAACCAGCTGTCTTACTCATCTTTGCATGCCCAACTCCCTGACACACAGTATTCACTCAGTATAGTCTAATGAAGGCCTGATGAATGAATAATTATAAAGAAAATTACAGAAACAACCACAGCCTACCCTGTTGCAGAATTCGTGATTTCTAATTTCTTGACTAGTCCAGATTCAGCTTATCTACAAATGGTGAGTCTTACTAAGGGCAGATTACCATTTCCTGGAAGTATTCAGTTTAGTATTCATTTATTCAACAAAAATCCAGTGCCTACTTTATGCCAACTAAATGGTAGGTGCAAGAATTAGTGGGGTAAGCACTAGCAATAGATATAGACAACTCTGGTTCCAAGTCCACCTAGACAATTAATAGTTGTGTGATCTGAGCAAACCAATTAAATGTTCTCTGCTTACAAATGTCTTCATGTAAAAGAACAATATATCTATTTCCCAGGGTTATTGTTGGGGTTAAATGAGATAATACATAATCCTAATACAGGGTGGGGCAAAAGTAGGTTTACAGTTGTTCCTATAGAAAATAATACAATAATCTATAATAGTAAAAGCATAATATACTAATTAGACCGAACAACCTTCTGGACAAAGCCAGGGCTGCGAGGGAAGCCCGGATCTGGGTCCCGAGTGCCAGAGGGAAGCCAGTGCTGGCAGCCGAGGAAAGGAAGGCCTACTCTTGCATGAATTTCGTGCATCAGGCCTCTAGTTAATAAATAATAATACAAGAATAAACGCTGTGCTTCATATACTCACAACTGTAAACCTAATTTTGCTCTACCCTATATAGTGCATACATATTATTTATTCCTGTTATCTACTGTGAATAAAACCAGTAATAAATATTTTATGTGTTATTTTATTAAAACAATCCCATGAGACAAATAAGACAGGAACTGATATTCCAACGTACAATTTTTAAAACCAGTCCCAGGGAACGTAAGCAATTTTCCCAAGACTACTCATGCAGCTGGTGGGTGGCAAATTTCTTTGGTGTCAAATACAAGACTGTGATTCTCTTTACTTAGTGTCTCTTACAAATATCCCTGGCACCTAACTATAAAAGACCTACACCACAGGGAAAGTATAAGTGTTCCTAACATAGTAGCTGAGAGGTTTTAAGCAAACGAAGAGTTTAAACTGTTTTCTTACTAAAGAATAAAATTTTCTTATTGGGCAAAGGGTAATGCCAACTACAAGAGTCAGCATAAAGTTTTCATAGTCTAGGGAAGATTCCCAATGTCATATGTTTTGCTTGAACAAGAAATTCTAGTATTAAAAACTGTTGGGTTGCCAGGGTAACAATCTACTTGCAATCATGATACCAGTGGTATTGTGTTATATTTCTCTCAAGGAAAAGTAAACTAGATGTACCCCAGGAATTTAATAAAGGTATCTGTTTGACCAAAAGCCAAGATATGAGCGTTTTCAGACAATATGAAGGGATTTAAATATACAGCAGAAGACCCTCAGGTTATGATACCAGTTCCATCAATAAAATTAAAAGATTCTGACCTTGACACCAATACAAGGCATAGCCATATGATCGGGAAAACTCAATTCCCTGAGCAAGAAAAATAAATCGCTGAACAACTGAGATGAGAACCATGGAACAAGAAAGTCAGAATTCATCAAAAGGAGAACAAATCAATCCTCAAAGGAAGTATGAATTATAAAGACTCACAGAAAGCTCAAAGCTTTCATTTCAGTGTTTTGCTTTGTGTGTATGTGTGTAGGGGGGGGGGATGGAACTCTAGGGCATGCTTGGATGAGTTAACCTTCTTGTTTTACCTGGAAAATGTTAGAAGGGCACATTCACAGTAGACTGATTATAAACAAAAAAGGAAGCAATTTATTGTTATTAATTAGACTATTCTCAAGTCTGGACACACAGACTACTTATGTAGATAGGAACTATTTCTACATAATAAGCCTCAGTCATGACTATGAAAATCATACAGACTTTCCTGTTAAGCTTTTCTAATACTTGGTTCTACAACTATCTAAGAAATGGCAATGTTTTTCTCACAAATTTAGCTGTGAACAAATCATTTCTATCTGTAATGATTTTACAGAACAGCATATGCATGCTTTATGTCCTCAAAGACAACAGAATAAATATTGCACTCCCTCACTTCAACAATAAATTGGCTTTGTAAGAAAAGATCAACATTCATGAGAGGAGAAATTTTTTCCACACTGGCCAATTATTTCCTTAACATATACTGTCGGTGCGGATTTCTACACAAATAACTTTATTTTAATGATATGTACTCATATTATATACCAAATATATACTTATGTCATATTATAACATATATTTCTACAAATATATGTATTTATATATAAAGTTAACTAGTTTATTTTCTGAAATACATTCCTGAAAACGATGTGTAATCAAATATTCTATGTAACAAGTCAAGCTTTCCTTCTATTTTCAATATAAAATTATAGAACTGTTCCCCACCCCCCTGAAAGAATTGGCTGAAGATATTTTCTAAATCATAGTTAAGATTATAGTAAACCTCATAAAATCAAATATTGAAAATCTAAGATCACATAAAACCCCTTATGTGAAATAAACAATAATAGCATTTGTTTTTAAAGTCAAGAACTTGAAATTACTGACTTGTACTGGGAAGCAGCAACCCATCTTTTCTTTTTTGAACCCAGCAGTATAAATAAATTTCTCGGCAAAAAAATAGTTTCTCATGCATCAAATGTCAAAAATTCATTTATTTTTTTCTGATGTATAAATACCATAGATCCACTGCATCGATAGGAAGGTGCAATAAATACATGTGGAATTAGCAATGTTTTTCATTAAATTAAAATATTTTCCTTCCAAGACTTCCATTTCAGTCCTAAGTATGTGTTATCTCCATTCATCCTTGTCTCACAGAACACTGATCTCCGTATTTTAGAAGCAGAATGCTTTACTTGTTGGCTCCTGTTAACAGAACATCTGAAATTTAATTGCCACTATGATTTATAAAATACAACTGTACGAGAGTTTTCCAGTATGATGAATACTCCATCGTATTTCATTTTTAAGAGATGCTTAATATGAAGAGGGAAGGACAGTACGGTTGTTCTTTTCCCTCTTTTGGAAAGACAATCAGCAATTATAGGCTTTTTCCCTTGTCTATTTATACCTGCAGGTTCAGAGACAATTTTGTCAACAGCCAAAGAGAGATAAGAAGGAACTTCTAGCCCTAACCGGTTTGGCTCAATGGATAGAGCGTCGGCCTGCGGACTGAAGGGTCCCAGGTTTGATTCCGGTCAAGGGCATGTACCTTGGTTGCGGCACATCCCCAGTAGGAGGTGTGCAGGAGGCAACTGATCGATGTTTCTCTCTCATCGATGTCTCTACCTCTCTATCCCTCTCCCTTCCTCTCTGTAAAAACTCAATAAAATATATTTTTTTAAAAAGAAGGAACTTCTGGTATGGCAAGGATTCATAAAAGTTCATAACATGCTTACTGAGGTACAGCATGTGACAGCAGCGGGGGAAAGAGGGGAAATAATATATAACTGAAAAGTACTATCAAGCACAAAGCACTGAAAAAATCTAAATATTGACTATTAATCTTTTTTCTATAACCAAAAAGGATAGTAAATCTTACAAACTCAACTAATACCTAATAAGTTGATTTAAATTCAAAGTACTTGAGTGGGAAAAAAAAAAAAAGCTGTTTACAGTATAGGAGGCTCTCCTGTGTTTGCAACACAATTTCAGGTCCATAGGAGTTGCCACATTCGGTTCTAAGTATTCCTTCATGAGTTTGCTCTAAAAGCAAAAGATACACCTCCACCAGGTTACAACTTTCTAGACCTATGACTTTAAAAATCAGCCTGTACTAAAAGTGATCATTATGTACTGATGATGACTGGCCCATCAAGGGCATACAACATTCCATGTACATTACACTCTTCTGCACAAAGAAAAAAGAAACAGCTCTACTTTTAAAAGCCAGAGGACATACCTAGGTCTGCTTAGAACTGTCATGGCCTCAAAAATGTCACAGGGAAGAGAGCCAGGCTCAAGGTTTTATCATGCTAAATGTCAAGACTTAAAACCCTAAAGAAACTAATAACTAAAGAAGTTAAATTTACAAAGACATTTTACTTATAGCACTTACAAAATTGACAAGAATTAAAAATAGTAATATCTCATGCTCTCATGCTAACAAGGTTCTAAGAAAACACTGCACTCATAGGTGGTGGAGGAGTGTAAATTCATACACAGGGTGGGGCAAAGTCATTTACAGTTGTGAGCACATGAAACAGTGTTTATTCTTGTATTATTTATTAATTACTATATTATTTTTCACATGAACAACTGTAAAATGACTTCTCCTCCACTCTATTTGGCAACATATATAAAAAAGCAAAATCTACCTCAGTAATTTCATTTCTATTGATTTATCCAATGAAAACAACTGCTTTATTATGTAAAGATATATGTATACTAATGTTCCCTACAGTGGAAAAATATTGGAAATAACTCAATAGAGTACTGGTTAATTAATTTTTAACGTTCCACACGATGGAATAGCACACAGCCATTAAAAATCACATGTGGTATGCCTGTGGTATGCCTGTGGTGTGTACGTGGGAGTGTATATATTAAATATAGACACAGATGTGGCCCCAAATGTTAATAGTGGTGGTCTCTTCTTAAGAGGTAGAGTTTCAGGGGACTCAGATTTCTGCTCTGTACTTTTACAACTTCAATTTTTTATAATGCACATACATTTTCAAAACACCTGAATAATTGTTTAAAATAAGTGATGAGATGTAATAGCACAGTTTAAAAATACATATTCGCATGTATTTTAGACAATGGTTTTTGTTTGTGTGGAAGGATTCAAGGTTCTCAGAAATACGAAAGGTAATGTGTTGGCTATCACATTAGTAACAATAGTCTAGTATTGTTATTACAGAAAAGATGAAAAGTACACACCAAGTGTCTTCTTGGAACCCTAGGTGAGGAAATGAGTCCAGCAATTGTTTAATGGATTATCACAATGAAGATGGAGGGTGGCGAGGTGGGGTGTAAATGGCAAGGTATGAATCTGAGATCTTTTCAATGTCTCTGTTAAGACCATGCGTTCTAAAGTCAAAGATACCTGGTCCACGTCTGCACTGACTAGTTCTGTGACTTGGGCAGGTTGCTTCTCCTTTCCAAGCCTCAGTTTACCTTCTGCGATAGGGGGATAATAGTACTTACCCACAGAATTGTTGTGAAGATTTACAAGATAATATATGCAAAGCGCAGTGCCTGGCATACGGCCATTATTCAATGTTGGCTCTTGTTCTCAAAGCACGCCAGTTGTTTTCTCATTAGGGATTACAAAGACCTCAGGAAATCAAAGCCCGAATGTTATTGCAAACAAATAAAAACAAGGGATGTTAACTTCAGGTGGGATAATAGAAAACACCCGACCTGACAGTGGAGTTCATTATCTTTCTGTAATAATGCTATCCATCCTACGGATGGTGTTAGCTTTCCAGAGACCTAAGTCCTCTCTGAGCATCATGTCGCTACAGTGTTAAAATAATACCAGTTCCAAAATTACACATGGAAGCTTAATGAAGAACAGAACCCAAATCTGCATATTAAATATAAATGAGGACTTGAAAAGTCTTATGAACAAATAAGCTCTAAAGAGTTAGTGAAAAAAGAACTGAAACTGTTCCCCATGATCACAACACGTACATCTCCACCATTCAACAGATTCCAATCAGCAAACATGTATGAAGCAACTCATTGTCCTCAAGAATCTCCCATTTTACTACAGGAGCCAACATAAACCAACAAGCTCCCAGAGCCTGACAAAGAGATAGTATACTTCCTGCTTTTCAGGTATGAGTACAAACAAGATGGTCACAAATTGAGATTCATTCAACTAGCAAGTTGAGGTGATGAAACTATACTTTCATAAGCTGCATGCACAAACTTTATACTATCTATCAAGAGCTATTTTGTGGAAAATATTATGTTACGTGTTATGAGGGAACACAATAATATTCCTTACATCTCCTAAGCTTTACAATCCAGCTGGGGAGCAACTCATACACATTGTGTTGAAAATTCCCCAAGGGCAACTGACTTTTATCTTTGTATTCCCACCCCCTTGCTCAATGCCTGCAGCATCACTGGCACTAAATAAATGTCTGGCAAATAGGTGAACAAATGACTGTAATACAAATCAGAATATTAGATGGCCAACTGATAACAGTATTAAAGAAGTTTGGCAAAGTTTAACAGCTTTTCCAATAGGTTAAGCAGGAAGATGAAGGCATATACTATTTTCACTCAGTATTCATTCCCCATATTCCTCTGGTAACCATCTCTTCCCATTATTGGTGTCTCCCTGCTCTCTTGGAGCTAACGCCAAGGTGGGCAGGTGACCTAGGCTAAGCAAATAGAAATACCACAACCCCTGGTTAAGACAAATGGTTCAAACATGCATACCTGACCCAATCCGGCTAATTATATAGCTAATTAGATGGTCACAGCTAACCTTGAGATTTTGCTTCAGTAAACAAAAAGACAGTTCTTTTTCATGCTCGATTTGAAGCCGAGAGGATAAAAACGTAGAGATTCTGACTACTGCCTTGTGTTTTGCCACCACATGGGAGAGCCCGTCTGAGAAGGAAGGCATCCCCTGGAAAGAGTCAAGCGATGGAGGAAGGTCAGGACCTAATGACATTGTTTGTCCTTCTGGAGTTAGCAATGCAAAAAGGAAGCACTTTTCACTTCATAGCCAACAAATCTCTCCCCCCCCCCCACTTTTTTTTTTGCTTCATTCAACATCACACTAGATTTCCTGTCATACAAGATGAAACCAGAATTCTTCCCTGAAGAATGTGGCAGGTTTTCAACAGGGAGGAGATTCCAGGTGGAAAGAACTGCATAACAATAAAGTGGAGTAAAGAAGAGAAGACTACTTCAGTTACAATGATAAAAAAAAAATCTGTAGCAAGTGTAAGCTTAGATTGAACCTGAGAGACTAGGTGGGGGTAGCTGAGGGGTTGGGTACAGCAAATTGGACTGCTCACACCTCACTAAAAGGAGTAGCTGCTGCCCAGCGCAAGCCAATCGTTGCCGTGTGGGAAGTAACCCAGTGGAGCCACATCTCCTAATTTTTCAGCAAAAAGAATTACATATGGACTTTAAAAAGTGTTGGAAAGAATTAATATCAAAAATGAATTGATAGCAATGTACAGACCAAATAAACAAGTCTGCAGACAGGACCCGGCAGATAGCTGGGTTTGTGACTCAGAGGTTACTCAAATGACCACGAAAGTAAATTCAAATCTGTTAGGAAAAGGGTGAACTCAAGTAAAGCTTTTCCAAACAACACAAGTGTGTGTATCCTCTAAGAAACACTAATGGAAAAAATGGGAGAGAGAATTACAGATACACAGTAGATGTGAGTGAATGAATGGCTATGACAAAGAGTTCCTAACACATAGTTGTTGAATAGATGAAAATAATTAGAATCTATGCTCTCAGGATCTTTTACGTCTGTGACCAAGTGTGCCCTCATCTGTAAAATGCCAATAATAACAGTGGCTACTCTGTAGGGTTGTTGAGAGGAGTAAATGAGTTGTGATACTTATTATGATTAGCAGAATTCTAAGATGGCTCACAAGATTCCTGTCCCCTGGTGTACACACTTGTATAAAATAAAGATGTACTGTTTTAAGCCACTAAGTTTATAGTGATTTGTTAAACAGTAGAAAACTAATATACTTAGAACACAGCCTGACACATAGGAAGTCCTCAATCAATATTAGCTATTAATATTACAGGATTCTATTAAACTATACATTCCGATGCATGTAAAAGAGGATTTAGATTATAAAAATTCCGTTTCTCACACCATATTTGCTGGTACAGGTGTGTAAGGTGCATCTGGAATGTCAACCTGACTGGCTAAGGGATTTCCTGACAGCCAGCAACACTGCATCTCTGGGTGTGTCCATGAGGTGTGTCCAGAAGAGATTCTCACTGGGCCCTGTACACTGAGTACAGAGCATCGCCTGCACCAATGCTGACGGGTCATCCAGTCCACAGCGGCCCTGACTAGAGCAAAAAGGCAGGGGCGGGGGAATGCGCTCTCCTGCCTGCATGGAGACACCCGCCTTCTCCGCCCTTGGACATCTGTGTTCCTGGCCCCTGGGTCTTCGGAGTCAGACCAGGACTTATACCATTGGCACCCCTATTCTCAGGCCATCAGCTCCCCTGTTTCTCAGGACCCAAGACTCAGACTGAATTACACCACGGGCTGTCCTGGTCCAGCTTATAGAAGCAGATTGTGGGAACTCTCAGCCTCCATAAATGCATAAGTTAATTCTTATAATAAATCTCTTCATATAAACATATGTTTTCTTTAGAGAACCCCATTGATATAACGAACTAAGGCAGACAATTTATAAAAATACTTTTTATAATACATGTATTGAGAGTGATTTTTGTAAAAGGAAACTAATTGTTGTGTTCATATATTACAGACTGGAATACAGTTGGAAATAAGTTCACGATATGCAATGACAGTCTACTAACTCAGTTATTATTTAAAGCATACTGAACCAACAAATACTTGACATGGAACAAAGCATAATAATTTTACTGGTAAACGAAATCCCATATCACACACATAGTCTTGAGCAATGGTACTAATATATTTCAGATGATACTAGCAACTATGAAAACAAACCATAATGTAAAATATATTTGAATGAATTCTTATAGAGAATATACAAAAGAAATACTGTAGTAAAAATCTGTACAAAGCAGACAGCAAAATATAATAAATTTGAAAAAATTCTTAAAGAGGTAACCATAACACATGTAGAAATATATTTCAGAATTTTAAAAACTAGTCCAAAGCATACAGAAAAAGAATCAATTTGAAAAATGCCACTATAATGTGCACAGCATGCCATAAAAAGCATATATTTCCCTGAATATGAGTATTGACAAGCACCTGGAAATATAATAAACACAGAGTTCAATGAATACATATGGAAAAAACTAGTGAGAAAAAAGTATCATAAAGATGTTTTATCTTCACCTCAAAGCCAAGTAAGTCACGGTTCTAAGCCTGAAGAACCAGAGACCACAAACACTGCTGATTTGGGGGAACTCTCTTGGTCCCCAGCATCCAACCACATCAGTCATCGCCATCCTGAAAACACAGGTTTACCCCGCCAGCCAGAAATAGAGCGTCCCTAGGAAAACTTTCATAAGCTGAAATGACATAAAGCATGACATAAAGCGAAAAAGCAATTTCCACTCATTTATATGGGAATTTTTTTGAGTGTTCTCAGACCCAACATTCAATGCATGCACAAGGTCTTTATTTCATTCACCATGATCAAAACACTTAATTACGTCCAGTTTTACGCTAAGCACAACAACCTTACGAGCTCTCTTAGGGATACCTTAGGACGCATCTTGCTAATGGGAGCACAAAAGCATGGAGATAATGCACAGGGGCTCACAGACAGTTACGGCAGCTTGATGCTGAGATGCAGGGTGCAGTTCCTGCGGAAGGAGTTTGGCAGGACATTCTCGCTGCAAAATGAATGCTGATGACTATTTTTGCTTTTTGCCTTTGTTTCCATAAAAGCGAAAATCCTCTTTGAATTTCCTTCAGTAAGTGAAAACAGGTACTATGTTGATCTTTCATAAGAGCAAAGTAGTGTAACGCAAACTTTGGGAAAGTGGGGGAAATCTGTATTACTTTAGAGCAGCGGTTCTCAACCTGTGGGTCGCAACCCCTTTGGGAGTCGAACGACCCTTTCACAGGGGTCGCCTAAGACCATCCTGCATATCAGATATTTACATGACGATTCATAACAGTAGCAACATTACAGTTATGAAGTAGCAACGAAAATAATTTTATGGTTGGGTCACAACATGAGGAACTGTATTTAAAGGGCCAGAAGGTTGAGAACCGCTGCTTTAGAGCATGGTCACTAGAACTCTGTGACAATAAGCTACATTTAATTTTCTGCCAATGCCTCTGCTGCTTTTAGCCACTGGCTACCAATTAATAAATGTATATCTGAAATTATTGGTGAATAGCCTTGTGATACACCTCTGTGACTTGAGGTAGTATAATGAACAACATAAACTGATGAACAAAAACAGATCCAGAGACAGGGGAGCATCGATCAGAACCTCAAACCTCAGAGGGAAGGTAGGGGAGGGTGGGGGTAAGGGAGAGAGATCAAC
>NW_005370397.1:1345105-1353760 GCF_000412655.1 Myotis brandtii
TAATAATAATAAAATAAATAAATAAATAAATAAAAACTACCAATGAGATCTGACACTTTCACCTTAGTTGGAATTTTTTATTTTCCTGGCTCCAGCACTCAGAGCAGCCTTGTTACAGCTCACCCAGAACCACTGGAAAGCAGCTGCCTGAGCCTGAATTCCCACAACAGGCACATACGATGTGGGTAAGTTGGGATACAGTTCTTTGGGGTAAGGAACATGTGTGACTTTACAGAGATATCAATGCCTAGCATAGCTCTCTTTTCCTGAGGTTGCCTCAAGCTCATGTGAGAAGGTCTCTTACATCTCACAATAACTGCTGAGTCCAAACGGGTTCAGAGCTCATGTTCTGCAGAGCACAACTTCATTTAGTGAAACAATGATGAAGGATTCTGTTTCACATTCGACTCTAAAATCTTACAAGATACAAAAATGCCTCAAGAAAAATGTTAAACTCAAACAACATATCAATGGGATCATAGAAAACTTAATTTCAGCCCAAGTCTCAGCATAAGGGCTTCCTGTTATCTTCAATGGAACACAAACTGTACTTTTAACATAAAATATTATGGGCCGTAGTAATTTCACAGTTTTATTACATTAGAAAAAATGTTCATGGTCAAATCAGAATGCTTCCATTTTATAATATGCAGATAAGGGCTACTTTCTCATAAATATGTTAAGAAATTAAAATTAAGAAAGGAGGACAAAGGAAATAAAGCTATTTGAAGAAGATAATTTGAAACAAGAGATAAGCTTCCATAGCCATATTTAAAAAGAAAATCCTAACTGAAGTTTGACTTTTTATTAATTACCACAGAATTTTTAATTAGAAAATCTAATATGAGGCATCAAAAAATATATTAAGGTCTCCTTCTTTAAAAAGTAAACAAAATTAGTGTGTCCTATGATCCTCCCCCCCCAACTTACAATGCTCAACTTTTAATTATTTTGACTCTCCAATGGTGGGAAATTGATAAGCATTCAGTAGAAAGCACATTTTGAATTTTGATCTTTTCCTGGGAAGCAAGATGATTTTGCCCAACTGTAGACTAATGTAGGTTTCCTGAGCACATTTAAGGTAGGCTGGACTAAAGTTCAGTAGGTCAGGTGTATTGAATGTACTGAAGACTTCCCATATTTTCAACTTATGATGGGTTTATCAGGACATAGCCATCATAAGTCAAGAAACATCTTCATTCTCTTCTCTTAATGAATGAGTATGGAATCTAACAGCCCAACTCTCTTCTTTAAAATGCTCCTGATACCCAACGGCAGCATTCAGCCGTGACAAACCAAATTACTACAGTTCTCATTCCCTGCAGGCTGGTAAAGAGCTAGAGTGGGAAGGCGAGCAGGCACTCAAACCACTGACTTGGGGAACCCACTCGGTGGCACTGCAAATACATTTCTGCTCCTGCCTGCATTACACAGCAAACTGAAGGTTTATACAAATTTCTGCATTAAGTAAACAAAACGTATCTTCAAGCTTTACTTGACCTGTGCCATTATTTACCTTCAAAATATTCTTTAAAAACTTAAATTGAGACAGATACATTTTACTGTTTTAATGGTCATGAATAAACTATATTCCCTATACACTAATATAAACGTTTATGGTCATTCAAAAAGCTCTCTATTGAAAACAGCAGAAGTTGCTTTCCATCTCCTACACCTCGCCTGCTGGTGAGTGACTAACAGCATGATGGAGCCACTAACAGGTAGAGCTTTTCATTGGATAATCAATTGAGTGAGTGCCTTAGTACAATGCTTAAGAGATCACACAACATAACATAAAAATAAACCTACACTTCCATTTACTAAGGTATAAAGTAATCCCAATATTAAATGTGCACACCACTTTTAATGTTAATATTGTAAAACTATGCTGTACAAAGGATTAACTAAAGCAAATGATTGCTCAGATGAGACCATTTGGACTCATCTTCCTTATTCCTACTGTTTTCATTATACAACACCACACAGTCACCAACTTTGCCAAATCCTATATCACCGAGACTGTGTAGCCCCACATGAAATACTGCAAACTGTACTGGCTGACTCTCAGACCAATGCACTAACACCAAATCAGACAGAAGTACTTCTGAGTTCAAATATGGTGGTGGTGGTGGGGGGGGGGGGATGATTTTATTCCCTAAGAATAAAAAAGAATAGCTCAGCTTTTCATTAGGAGCAATTCATTCTGAGAAACAACATCATTTTGGTAAAAATACCAAAAGCCTAACACTCAGCTTCCATTCTAAAGCGTGGGGGGTGGGGAGGTAGGAGTCTTCATACTTTCAGGCCACAGAAAAAATGAAAATGGCGCCAGTGAATTTCTAGTTGCTAAAATTCACTGCTAGACACCTTTAAATACTAAAGGCTTTAAATAAGCCTGTGAAGTGCTTTAACGTCTCTGACCTTTCACGTGTTGGCCATCTCCTTTCTGAAACTCTTCCTTCATGGATCCCAAAAAAACCTGAGACCACAGCTCCTACTGTTTCTCTACATGTCTTTTTACACATCCTCCTCAGTTTATTGTGAAAAATAGAAAACAAAAAGCACAATAAACAAATGAAAGCCTAGTGCTGAACTTCCCACCTGAAATGTTCTCGTGAGGGTTGCCACCAGGATCAGGAAGAGCAAATAGCATGTGGAGGCCTCGATAAGGAAGTGAGACTCACTGGATCAGCCTCAGGCACTAGAGTCAAGGAAAATTTTTTTTTACCCCATTGAGGTTTTTTTATTGAATTTATTGGGGTGATACTGGTTAATAACATTATATAGGTTTCAGGTGTATAATTCTGTAATACATCATCTGTATATTGTATGTTCACCTCATCAAATCAATTGCTCCTACCAAGAAATGGTCACATTCATTAACCATAAACCAGGAACAACAAAATCCTTGGACTGCTTCCTCCTTTGGCATCCAGAGTCATAGGAACCTAATTCTTAGTTCTGGGGTCCCCAGTGGCCTATTTGGAAGAGTGACTCCTAAATTCTAGGAAGTGAGCACTGACTTTCCACCGAGAATGCCTTTCCCTAAAGGCCCTCATCAAATGACGTCCCCACACAAATCTCCATCACAAGACTGTTCACCGTAGCTATCAGACTCTGCTGTAGAATATTCTGAGCACCTACGATGCATTGCGTTTGGCGTACACAATTTTAAAAAAGAAAGAAAAGAATAAGGCACAGTGGTGCTTTCGAGGAACATTCAATATAATTATATTTAAGTTATTTATATTTGTTTTATGTCTCCTACCAGACAGGGCAGAAAATATCCTTTTCCCACATAGTGCTGTGGACAGTCAATACACATCTGTGCAGCGGAAGTTTACGAAGCTGGTTGTTTCTGACCTGAAATATCTAAGTAGGAGTCCCACTGCTTGTTTGACCCTATTCCCCACTTCTCCGGGCGGCTCTGGAATAAAGGGGGCTTAAGGATGACAACTCAAACCAACCCCCCCCCATTTTTTTAAAAAAAACCTAAAATTCCAAGGGAACCCCAGCATGCAGGGGTGAGGAGAGAATGCCCCCCTGGCTGATACATAATACTAAATATCACAGGGACACCCAGCATGCAGGGGTGAGGAGAGAATGCCCCCCTGGCCTATACACTAGCAATGTGGAGAGAAACTGCCCACCAAACTGACATATTCAAAACAGCAACAGCGTCTGATACTTACAAGGAAGAATGGTTCACGTTTAAAATTTATGATAGCACAAAGGCACTCTAGAATCTCATGTTCAATGCACTGAACAGAAAGCAGCTGTTAGGCAAAGGACGATTAAATGACTTCAATGTGAAAGAATTAATCACACTTTCTTATACTTGGAATTCTGCTGCCACTTGAAAATAAGAATGAGAAGGATATGTCAACATTCTAAAAAGCAACAGAAAAATAAGCACCCAAACTATTACTGACCTAGAAAAATGTAAAGTACTTATGTGTCTAAGATTTAAAAGCTTAGTTGCACCAAAAGGTTTTTTAAGGCATTAACTAGCTAATAGAATCAATAGAATATCAAAGTTGTTTCTAAAATCAGTAAATATTTATAAATTGTTCAAAACTATTTAATGTTAACAGTATATTGGACTAAACTCTACATCTGGGCTTCCTATTTCACTGGATAAGCTCAAATTCTAGTAAAACAATGTACTCATCGAAAGATGTTGTCACGTTATAACATGATGGGAAGACAAAGTATAAAATAAATGCAGATAAAAACATAAGCACAGGCACCTGGATCATCAGAAGCTCAACTCAGTTTATCACAAAAGAAAAGAAAACAGCCCAAGCTCCAATATGTCAAATACGGCAGAACCGAACCGAATGCCTTCCTGGAGATAAATAGGAGTGTGAACACTATCCTTATTTCCTCACCTTGTCAGGGAGATTTCCAGCCCTCTATTTTGTTTCTCATGATCTGTGTCTGCTGAGGTCAATCTAAAAACCCGCTGACATTACTGGGCTTTGAAATTTTCCTTAGAAAAGACCAAGCTGGACTGTGGACTAGATATTTCAAGTAGAAATGGTCCCAGGGATACTAACTAGGTTTTGGAAAAGAGGAAGCCATTTGCTGAGTGGCTTCATGGCCAAAAGGCTTTAAAAAGCCAATACCCTAGCACTCTTCCTGTGAATTACAATGTAGCAAAGAGGATCCCACCCCATTCTAGAAATGGGCCCCAAGAATTCAGTGAAGTCTATTAAAGAAATGACTGGCCCTGCAAAAGGGAGGAGGGGTGCAGCTTAAACCATCATAAATGGGACACAACATGTGGAAATCCAGGTTTTAAAGCAGAGCACCAAGCGTCCAAAATAAATCTTCCCCAGAAAAAGATTAATAATTGGACCCTGCTCATCTCCAAATTTTCCTAGTTCACATACCTGATCTATTATTTATAGAAATTAAATCACTAGCAAGACTTTTAGGAAAAAGTATACCGTACAAAACACCATTTAATCCCTATGTCATTATTTTGCTATAAAGATCATTAGCAGTAATTAGTAACTTGGCAGCTTTTTCAGATCTGCTTGTTCAAAAACCATGAGTCCTTTCATTCTTCACAGAGGAGCAGGATGATCAGAGACAAAGCTACCTAAAAAGAGAGAACGACATGATGGACTGGGAGGAAAGATTTCCAAAGTGCCTGAGCGAGGTGCTGCCAATCACCCCGGCAGCTGTTCGAGTCTGATGGGCTGGAGCTCTGGGCCGCTCCCTTCGGTGATAAACTGGCCACTCAGGACACCAGCACCTGGCTGGAGGGACAAAATAATAGACGCGCCCAATCCCACAGTTTTATCTGCATGAAGTTTATACCTCTCCTCTCATTCCTGCCACAACGGGACATGTCTAAGGGAGCTGAGAAAGGCTTCCTAGAAAAGGCGGCATTTGAAGTGAATCTTGAAAATTAAACAGAATTTGCCAGGAATGCCGGAAGGAACTGTGTTTGCCAAAGTTGGAATAGGGGAAGGAATTGTGGCCTTTCAGGAAGTAACAAATGACAAGGCTTTAGGGCACTTGACATCCTACTCAACTAAGGCTGATAACTGAGACTAAATGTGTGAATGCTCACTCCCTGAGACATTAGATAGTACTAGAGGCCCAGTGCACAAATTCGTGCACCAGTGGGGGTCCCTCGGCCTGGCCTGCATAATCGGGCCAAAACCAGCTCTCCGACATCCCCCGAGGGGTCCTGGATTGTGAGAGGACGCAGGCCAGGCCGAGGGACCCCACTGGTGCATGATAGGGGACAGGGAGGGATGAGGAAGGTTGGCCAGCCGGGGAGGGACCTCAGGAGGGCTCCATGACGTGTCCTGCCCGTCTCGCTCAGTCCCAATTGGCCGGACGCCAGCAGCAAGCTAACCTACCGGTTGGAGTGTTAGCCCCCTGCTGGTCAGTGCACATCATAGCAAGCGGTTGAACAGCCTTAGCATATCATTAGCATATTACACTTTGATTAGTTGAATGGCCACTGGATGACCTGACACTTAGCATATGAGGCTTTTATTATATAGGATAACTGAAAACATGAAGTCGTTTTCAAAAGAACTTGTAAATACCAAAATCATCAAAGTCTAAACATTTTTTTTCATGTGGAAATACTTCTACTCCAATAAACTGAAGATAATTTCTAACTATAGAGCACAATGCCTTACTTCCACAAAACGCAGAGGATGTGCAGGCTTCTTTCTGCTGACTCTGAGGAGGTAAGAAGTGGCAAAGATCATCCAAACCACACTGATAGGAGGAAAACACTGTTAGCACAAAGGAAGTATCTTTGTAACAATCATCACTGTTCTGAAGGAAGGCTAGACGGCTGCCTGACAACCATTAGCAAACAGACATGGCTATCTTCCCGGAATGGATTTCCAAAATCTGATCACATCCTTGTAATTGTTTGATTATCAAACCCAGCACTACTGATAAAGCAGAAGCCCACTCAATTACTGCTGATGATTATTACTCGAAGCTCAACTTCCTCTGCCAAATCAGGATGACATACACAGAAGCACATCACGTTAGGATGAGTCAAAGGCACACGATGATTTCCACCTCCTTGCTTACACATTTACACATTTACACACACACACACACACACACACACACACACACACAATGCGCGAGTGCGCGCCATAAACAGGCCTTGCTAATCTGTAACTCTCCTTGTGTGCTCTCAAATACATGGGCAGCTTTACAAATTGGCTAAAAAATTCCTTACCCTGTCAAAAGAATTCCCTACCCAGTGAAGGTACTTGCCCTGTCTACATTTAGTACTACTATCATACCAACAATGCTTCAAGATTTGGAAGTTTGAAGAAACACATTGACAATGGAATAATGTGAAGGAGTGAAAGCATAATAGAAGTGACAATGCAACAATGCAAAGGAGTAAAAGCATAGAGTCATTGAAACCCTGCAACTGGGTGCTGGCGAGACGATTACACCCTCCGGGTACACAGTCCACCCAAGCAATCACCCAGCTCCAGGGGGGTCTCAGCAATGAGCCTGCCGGTCCTCAAATGTCATATGTTAAAGCCTTGATTTTAAACAATAGGCAGTAAGAATCAAGTCATTTTGCGCAAGAGATTCAAATGATCAGATCTGTTTTTTTAAATATTGATATCTCTGGTGGCAGCATATAAAAATGGGTTAAAGACCAAGGAAAGAGTGAGAGGCAATGAGATTAGGCAAAATTAAAAGGACCTGAATCAGGTCAGTGGCAAAAGATATAAAGAGAAAATAACAGAGTTAAGCGATACTTCCAAAACAGCCTAAGCAGGGCAGGGAAGGAAGGCGAGAGGGAAGAATCAGAGACCCTGAGGTTCTGTGTGGCTGAGTCAGGAGACTGGGATGCCAACAGAAAAGAGAGAAAAAGCGGAGAAGCAGCATGCCTTCCTGAGGAGAAGGTAGGGTCTGAGTACTGTTCACGATGAATCTGCCAATGACGATTTTTATTAGTAAGTAGAAAATATGGGGTTAGAGATGAGAAGAGAGAGCAAGGCTGGAGATGAAGCTGTGAGTACTGTCAGCAAACAGGCAGGCAAGTCAAGCCATAGCAGTAGGATACTGTCATTCAACAGGTTCCGAAAAAAGAACCAGTAAATGACCACTGTTAAACAAAATGGTAAGAAAGGCAGGACGAGAATCAGGGGCAGGACACGTCACAGAGCCGATTAAGAGATTTCTAAAGGCTGGATACTTTAACATCTGTCTACTTGACGTTGAAATAGGTACTGTCCTATGGAAGCTTGGACAAGGGGAACACAAGAAAACAGTCACCCACGATTACAGAAGATTTCTGAGGCATCAAAACAACATCGTACCCACTTCTGCTATAACCCAGAAACACCATGAGCCTCTGGAAGGCTGTGAAGGACAAAACAGGTCCCAGGACATCAACCAGCAAGTCACAGGGGACGCCACAGATGCTGTGTTAGCTCTGTTATTTCAACAAAATCCTGCCCCGATGGGGGTACGGAGGGTAGGAAAGAAAGTGCTATAATGAATATTCATTTGCCAATGTTGTCACCGATAAGGGTTTAATCCCCAACATTTACAGGGGACTCATACAACTTAACAAAAGGACCCTAAAGTGGGCAACGGACCTAAATAGATACTTTTCGAAAGAGGACATAAGGAAGGCCAAGAGACATATGAAAACACTAGAGGCCCAGCGCACGAAATTCATGCACTGGAGGGGGGGGGCCCTCAGCCCAGCCTGCGCCCTCTCGCAGTCTGGGACCTCCTGCTCCTTACTGCCTGCCTGCTCGCTGCTCCTTACCACTCGGCTTGCTGCTCCTTAGTGCTGCCGCGGAGGCAGGAGAGGCTCCCGCCACCGCCACTGTGCTCGCCAGCCGTGAACCTGACTTCTGGCTGAACAGTGCTCCCCCTGTGGGAGCACACTGACCACCAGGGGGCAGCTCCTGTGTTGAGCGTCTGCCCCCTGGTGGTCAGTGCACATCATAGCGACCGGTCGTTCTGTCGTTCCACTGTAATGGTCGCTCAGGCTTTTATTATATAGATGCTCAAAGTCACTAATCATCTGAGAGATGCAAATCAAAACGACAATGAGGTACCATCTCACACCTGTCAGAATGGCTATCATCAACAAATCAACAAATCAACAAACGACAATGCTGGAGA
>NW_005370397.1:1354374-1382073 GCF_000412655.1 Myotis brandtii
AAAAAAATTAAATAAATAAAAAGATGGTAAATGGAAGCGAAGAAAAAAACAACAACAAAGAATATTCTAATCCGGATCCTAATTCAACTGGTCCTAATGGAGCAACTCTGCATTAACTGCGCCTTGATAAATGCTTCATATACGTATCAAAACTAAAACTAAATACTAACTAAAACTTGAAATAGGGCCCACAATTGCCAAGTTCAGTCACACAAAGTTCCAATACTTTTCTGCCACTTAACAATATGTTTCTAAATTATCTGCCTATGCCATTAACAGCAGGTATAAAATTTAAGGTCAAATAAATAAATACCCATGAAGGATTTTCTTCTATATTGCATGTACATTCTATTCCATTACAAAATGTCTTGATCTGTAAATGCAATATTTATAGAATCATAGGGGAAAAAACAGATCCAACAATAGCTGGAAAACAAGACAGGCCCAAACTGAAGGCTCTTGAATAAATAATGACTTAATATTCAGTACTTCAAGGTTATGGAATCCAGATTTCAAAAAGCAGTTGGCTCCATTCAAATTCCATTTCAAGTGTCATTATTTTCACACAGAATTGTGGCAGCATCAGTTCAGATTTATTTGATATGAAAAACCTACCCTCCTCCACCCACCCTACCAGCGTTTTAGATTTGAATACATGCAGGAGAGAGGTGTGTAAACCATGACACACCACCTGTATGAAGGGTAACAGGAATCCTAATTAAGTAATGTAAAGCTTTGCCTATACCAGTACTTTCGTATTAGTGATAGAAATCTTATCAAATATTCTCATTTATCATACTCTGAATTTTGCTCCAGAGGCTTATAATAGCTCATAATTAGAGCTCCACTACAAAACTAACATAACACAGAATGCAGTTCGGAGGGAGGGGGGGAATCTGAAATCAAGAGAGCCAAGTTGAAGCTCTGGCTCCTTATTTAAAAACTGTGTGACCTTCAGCATCTCTTCATCTGCAGAAGAAAATAATAACTCAAAGGGCTATTGTAGGAAATAAATGTTGTATTTGTTACAGTATTTTGTGAGTAAAAAATTAAATAAAATTGGGGTAGTGTAGTACTAGGAACCTTGTGATAAATCCCTGAATTGTCCCTTGATTGACTGATGTAAGACAAATGCCAGAGTTAATACCACTGACTTCCTGGCTGAGTATGGGAGCAGTAGGAGGAGTAGGAGATGAAACCACATCTGCCAAGTATATAATACAGCAGTCCTGTTTGTAGCTGAGTTATCTGATGGTAGGATGCACACAATCATTAAACACAGCCATACAGCATCTCTGAGATTAAAACTCATCATTATAGAGACAACCTAATCTAGTTTCAAATGCTGATAAGAGTAATTCTATAGTATTACTCTTATTGTTATTATTCTTATTCTTATAAGTATTACTCTTATTCTATAGTATTAAGTAACTTATTCTTAATTTTCTGGCTTTATACGGTTAACTTACTATATAAGAAATAGAAGAGGGTGTGTGGGAAATGAGGAGATACTGGTCCAAGGGTACATACTTCCAGATGATAATTTCTGGGAATGTATTAGACAGCATGGTGATTAGAGCTAATGATACTGTACTATGTATTTAAAAGTTGCGAGATCTTAAATGTTCAAACCATTCATACACACAAAAAGAAATGTTATGTGATGTGATGAAGATGTTAGCTAACCCTACAGTTAGAATCCTTTTGCAATATATATCAAATCAACATTTTATACCTTAAACTTACACAGTATTATGTGTCAATTACATCTCAATAAAGCTGGAAAAGCATATACGGAATACATAGTGCCAAAAGCTGTTTGTAATATTAAGTTCTGTTTGCTTATCACGTTTTTACTTCAACTTAGAAGTTAGTTCTTGAATACTTTGGCATCAACTAACAGAAAGAGCATCAGAATGAGCTCAAAAGACCTAAATTTTAGCATTTTTCTTGTCACTAGGTGACTACATAACCGTCTCTGAGCCACAACTGAAGCATCATGGGAAGAGGAGAAGGAGTGAGGAACGGATTAGTTTCTGTGATCTTTTCAGCCTAAAATTATATGGTTCTGCTCTGCTTAAGGAAGGAATTGGATACCATGACTCCTCAGTTTCCAATCTAAGTGGGACCAGAGGAAATAAAGACAGATAACTAATAAAGACTATTCACACTCCCCAAATGATTGGCATAGAAAATACCAGTGACTACTGATTTTACAACAGGGAAAGGTCATCCTGGTTAGGTGGGTTTCACCAAAGATTTGAGTTGAAACTTTAAGAATAAACAGAATCTGGACAAAGGGTGGGGAAAGATATATTACAGACTTCCATATTATAACTACCAGGAATCCACAAACTCAAACTATGCTTTATATCATGTGGCCCTACCTTATACCCATGGCGACAACTCCTCTTCTCATAGAGTTTAACCCGGAATGAAATTCTTTCAGGGACAGGTAGCTCCAAGCTGTGCCTGAGCAGCCTGACAAACCGTTGAACCATTCTGATGATAAAGTTCTCCCAAACACGGAGCCACGATCAACTTGCTGATGTGACAAGGCTTTCTGCCCTTCCTTCATCAAACTTTATAAACGAGCACTTATCTAAATTATCTCTTTAAACACGTAGCATTAAGCACTGAAAATAAAAATGTCAATAACAACCGAGTCTTGCTGACAGTAGAGAGGCTATTTTCTCTCTGATCAGGACTCGCCTTTCTTTATCTGGCCTGCAGAAGCCATCTCCAAACTCGCCTGCTTGCCTTTATAATATACCAAATCTCCTTGTTTTCCACATCAAATAGCAATGTCTAATTTCTGCTGTCAAAAAAATCACTCTCTGCCCATTACAAAATTTAACAAAGCAGCTAATCACAATATTTTACTACTATTAATATTATAGCCTTTAAACATTTTTTTTGTCTCATGAGAGGTCCTCATTCACAACAGAAATAGTCAAGCCACAACGTAAAGTCTGAGGGCAATATCCGTAATCTAAGAAAATGATCTGAAAATCAAGCAAAAACTTTCTCAACCCGAGTTATATAGCCAAAATAATCCTACTAGAAAATTGTATCGTTACATCTCATTTCAAGGCAAAATAACATATAATACCTGTAGTTAAAAAAAAAACCAAAAACTAAAAACTAAAAATGATCATGGAAGACATTAATAAAGTATATATTTTCTTCTTTTTATTTCTTCCTAATCCTTAGTGAAACACTATATGTTTTTTACTATATCAATGAATTAAAACATTTTAAAGTTCTTGAATTAAATTTTCTTGGATTAAAAAAGAAAACTCAATAAACAATTATTGTGCACACAGTGTGCTTATTATAAATGTGATTGGCAACATAAAACTGTAGAACTAATGGTTTGTTAGAAGGTAATGGATAAAATATTTCCTATCCTTTTTTTTAAGTTAGAAAATCTTCTGATAGCTGACAGCGGTTCTCAACCTGTGGGTGGCGACCCCTTTGGTGGTTGAACGACCCTTTCACAGGGATCGCCTAAGACCATCCTGCATATCAGATATTTACATTACGATTCATAACAGTAGCAACATTACAGTTATGAAGTAGCAACGAAAATAATTTTATGGTTGGGTCACAACATGAGGAACTGTACTTAAAGGGCCAGAAGGTTGAGAACCACTGTGATAGCATATTCTATTTCCTACTGAACACAAAAAAGCCTCTGGCTTACAAATAATGATTTAAGGGTTGGCAAACAACGGCCCATCAGCTACATCTGACCCACCACCTCTTTCTGCACAGCCTACAGGCTAAGAATGCTTTCTTACATTTGTAAATACCTGGGAGAAAAATAAAAAGAAGGATATTTAAGCATAAGTGAAAATTATATATTAAAAAATCAATGTTCAGTATCTATAAACCAAGTTTTATTGAAACACAGCCATACCCGTTCACTTATATATTATCCTTGGGAGCTTCGGGCTATCATGGCAGAGTTAAGGAGTTGACACGGAGACCATAAACAGCCCTCTCACTCACTGTGCATTATAAAGCACGTGATGAAGTAGTAACTGACTTTTTCCTGTTGGCCTACAAAGCCTAAAATATTGACTATATATGAACTTTTACAGAAAAGGTTTGCTACCTCGGAACAATTAATATAATCATCCATCATTTCCCGAAGAATTTAGAAAAATGGCACCCCCTGTGATTCTGAGCTATCAACTAACTTACTAAATTTCGTCAATTTTATCATGATAAAGATTTCTTTTTACACAGTCTTGTATACTTACAGAAGTGTATTAATTTTCAAAAGTATTTAATAAAGTGTACGCCATAAAACTGCAAAGGGACAGTTTTCATGCATTCCTTCATTCAATTAATAATTAAGCACCTACTGCATGCAGTGAAGATTGCTAGTAATTCAAAATAAATAAACTGTCATTCCTGGCTCTAAGGAGGTCACATTCCAGTAGGGAGACGCAGTACTGGAGTAGAGGCTTTTGCCACTAAAGGGAAGGCCAGAGCAATGAAGGCAACCTCTACCTTTTCACAACGACATGTTGTCATTTAAAAACATCACCTCCATCTGAATTAATGGCAAGTTTCACACTCAAATAGATAAGGCAACAAGACTTAGCAAACACGTTTATCCATCAGTAGTTTTAATCAAAGCATTAGCCTTATATAAGTAATTAACCTTGACCAACACAGGAATAAATAAAAATGCTGATTAAGAATTTACTAATTATCCAACTTCAGAAGTTAACTGGCATCTGGTCTTTAACTATATGATAAACATACACCAACTCATCATAGGTTATTTACACATAAATGAAGAGAAATACTAACTGAATGGCAAGAGATGAAGAACATGATAAATAAACATCATCATTAAAAACACATGATTTGTTTTGTTTAGAAAGCCCAAGTGTCCTACAATTGTCACATAACTTAGAAGACCATTTGTGAGAATAATTGTCTCTTGAATCTACTCAGAGTTTCAATCTACTGTAATGAAGGAAAAACATATAAATCATAAATGCATCAGCATTTCATAATTAGAATGCCGGGTTCCGTGTGCAGTTAAGTATCTTGGCTGTTTGCCTGCTTTACGTAAAACCAGAAGAGAGGTGCAATCCAAATCACTAAGTCTTCTAGCAGCTGCTGAGAGCAGACAAGAGAGACGCTCACGCAGCAGCCACCTCCACGTATACAGATGCAGCTCCCGGTGACCGGAGGTTAGCAGTCCTGGGTGTCTGCTCGCTTTCAGTACTAAATATTTAATGGCATATTTCTCCTTAATAGAACCCAGGCACATCTGATCAGTCACTGGGATCACTTAGTAATGCAGTGAAAGTTATCATACTGCCTTTTCCCATCAAATTTGTAATTAGGTAATTCATCACTTTATTAATTCAAAAGATTGCTTTCTTTACTACTTTATAGCATGCTACAGTGGTGAAACCCAACTGAGCTGATCCACAAAAAGCTCTAAAATTTGGTCCTATATGAAACCCTGAAGCCCTCAAGTGGCAAATACACACACACACACCCCTGACCTTTCAAAACAATGAAGGTAATATTCTTCCCACAAATTAGCCTCCCACAACACGTAAGTAATAAAACACCAGCATATCCAGAATGAGAGAGCCAACAGAACTGAAATGTTAAGATTAATAACTGAACATATCATGAACTTGTTCTTGCTTTTTACTGAGGTACACCATTCTTCAGGAAATAAAAAAGGACAAAAACAGTTATTTAGTCATTTTTCCTCCATGTTGATATATATGCTCCACTAAAATTATGAGGTTATGGCAAAACATCATATAGATTATTTACTATCACTCTATGTCTAATGGCATATTCCACCCAAATGCAAGTATGTATCTCAATCAAAAATATCGTTACTCTTTCTTTTCATATTATAAATTAGCAAGATTCTTGATTTAATATATCCTCCATTGTTACTCTAGTGAAAAAAAGTCTCCAATAAAAAAGAATTTACCACTAATAAAACTGAATGTAAAATTTAAGTATCACTGTACCAAAATAAAACACCTTCTAAAATCCTCACTTTCAAAGCTATACAATCACAGTGTATATTGCAAAACCAGCTGCAACTCGTAGCATTAAAAATTAGAGTCTGGAGGTCACATATGTGCCCTAAAGAATAAAAATAACATGCTATCAGGAGAATTCTTACTTTGTTTGAAAGGAAAAGGGAGGCAACATCTTCCCAAATAGATGTGGAATTTCTAATCAAAAAATGCTGTGGCAGTTGTACCATTTTATGAAGTTAACAAGTACTTTGCTGGGCTCTGAAAACACCAACGATGACATGTTTTGTGATTAGGAGGTCACTTTTACTCTTGCTGCTTCCAATTTACGGTCTGTTTTTGAAACATTTTATGCAACTGGTTTATTTTCTGCTTTATTTTTCAGATCTTATCACATTTTGTGTCTACCAAATGCATTTTTAGAAAAGGAAGTTATAAGTTCAGAAAAAATAATTAAGTACATTTTTCTACAACCTATATTCTTTGCATAGAAAATAATCTCAAATCTAGGTCTACTGACATTAAGTTATAAATAACCATTACCAATTATCGATATAATAATTATCAATGTACACTCTGAGGGATGGAATAGAGAAATACTATACATTCCATGCCATTCCAGTGAATTATAGCAGGATAACTGAATAACTTTTATATTCAACTCCATCCTTTTAAGATGCATGTGTTAGAAACACTTTGCTCATACATTTCCTACATGACATCCCAAGGAACTACTCTGAAATCATGGAGCTGTCATGAGTGCAGGACACAGTATATGATTTCTGCCCACAATAGCTATGGGCTGAAACCAAGTCAGTTACTACGGGAAAGGTACTATATCCTGTTTGCAAAATTTCTTCTCAAACAAGATAGTCATTCTCAGCACTCAAGAGAAGCCAGCACTGGGCAAAACTGAGCAACCAACGGAGATTCTGATTTACAATCAGTCGCAGGCGGCACTCTAGATCAGCGGTCACCAACCACTGGTGGTCCATGAGGTCCGAAAGGTTGGCGACCGCTACGACACTGCAGTCTTACAGCAGCATATGAATAAAGCCGGCAGTAGAGGGCAGGAGTAGTAGCGCGAGGCACTTTAAGTACTTTTATCTGTGAAGTTGATTTTATTATTATTCCCATTTACAGATGGGGAGATTGAGGTTGAGAGCATTTCAATTACTTGCCTGAGAAAGCGATTTAACCACATAGTACTATTCAGTGCCCTGTGGAGAGTGGCTACAGTGTTTGGACAGGTTCAAGCCTCGGACTAATGTGAGGGCACAGTCCTCTCCTGGCAAAGCCACGTGCAGGTCCTAGCTTGAAGGGCAAAGCCCTCCCAGCACAATTATAACCAAAGGCTATGGTTGTGAGCTTGACCTTATGGTCCGAACCTGTGGGCCCAGGTGGCTGAGTGATGTAGGCTGCAGGAAGTGCGGCAAGTGCTGCCAAAACAAAGCTTGATAGGGTTCAGATGCATGTGATTGAGTAGATTCGAAACCCGGGAGAATATTGTAAACATCTTGACCATGCCCTTACTTTGCCTCGTGGGATCTGGCTATAAAATAAAGACTCAGGTTGCAGGCTGTGGCACTGTCTCTCCATCTGAGAGCAGCATCCCACCTAGCACCAGCTTTATTCTCTTGTCTGTCTTCTTTAATCCTTCACTGCCCACCATTCAGGTTCAGCCTTGGCCGTGCTGAGCGCGGCCCAGTGCCCCATTCAAATGTATCCTCTCTGTTCCTTTCTCCATTTTTAAGGTTTATATTATTCATATGTACATTTCCTATATTTGTAGTAAATGTTTAGAACTCAATCAATAGACTGAACCACTGCAATCGTCATGCCAAGATAAACCCATTTTGAAATATATCAGGAAATTGTGTTTGAAATAGAAGTAGAGGGGAAATATGGGATGAGAAGGAGGAGGTGATGGCAGAGATGGACACATAGTTCTCTTCCCTAACAATCCAGCAGAGTTGGCACACATGAATTTGGCCTCTATTTGTCATGAACATATAAATAACTGCATGTCTCCTGTGCTCTCACTAACAAGCATCTGCAATGCACATCCCACCCTTTGGCCACCTTCATTCGTGTCAGTAGCAACCATCACGCTCCTCCTACCTCATACCTTTATTTCCATCCAGGCACACCTCGCCCTCCCCTCAAGTAACACAATCTAAAAATAAAAAACTGCTCTGCAAATGAACCTTCAAGCAAATCACTTCAGTCTGTCCATCCAAACAGATGATCACCCACAGCACCCTCTCTATAGGAATTCTGGAGGTACTATTACCCTCACAAATTTTCTATTGCCAAAACGCAAAACCAGCATTTTAAACATCAAGCTTTTATTCAAAAGTTCTAAGTATAACTGCTATGTACTCCACAGGTGGCAGCTACCTTTCAGATCTGCAGAGGAGATCAATCTTTTTCTCAGCTCCCCGCAGTCCCAGCCACTTTTCTAGACCACTGTCTAGAACTGTTTCCCAGCACCACCCTCTCTCCTGGAATTCCAGCATCCACTTCTACTTCCTACGTGAAGTTCTCCTTGGTACCCTCTAGAAAAAGTTCTCACGCCTATGTCTCATGCTACTTAAATTTTACAGCCAGGCAACAAATTCGTAAGTGGAGAGGATATATTTATACAGCAAACCCCTACAATCTAAACCTCAAGTGCTCCTTTAAGACATAGCTTAAAGGAGTTCATCACCACCAAACCAGTATTACAAGAAATGTTAAAGGGACTTCTTTAAGAAGAAAATTTTTAAAAAATCAAAAATATAATAAAATGGCAATAACCACATACCTATGAATAATTACTTTAAATGTAAATGTATTAAATGCTCCAATCAAAATACATAGGTGGCTGAATGGATAAGAAAATGAGACCTTCGCATATGCTGCCTACAAGAGACTCACTTCAGAGAGGAACACATAGACTGAAAGTAAAGGGATGGGAAAAGATATTTCATGAAAATGGAAACAAACAAACAAAAAGGCTGGGGTAGCAGTACTTACTCCAGACTTTAAAACAAAGACTATAACAAGAGACAAAGAAGGACCCAGCAATTCCACTTCTGGGTATTTATCTGAAGAAACCCAAAACACAAATTCCCAAAGACACACACATCCATATGTCCACTGCAGCCTTACTTACAATAGCTAGGATATGGAAGCAACCTAAGTGCCCATCAGTCAATGTGTGGGTGAAGAAGTGGTGCATATATACAATGGAATATTAGTCAACCAAAAAAATGAAATCTTGCCATCGGCAACAACATGAATGGACTTGGAGGGTATTATGCTAAGTGACATAAGTCAAAGAAGACACAGACAACAGTATGGTGGACCAGATGCAAGGGGGGTAGGGGAGTAGTAAAGAGTAAAGGGGTTAAATATATGGTGACAGAAGAAGATTTGACTTTAGGTGATGGGCACACAATGCAATATACAGATGATGTATCATAGAATTGTACAGTCGAAACCTATATAATCTTATTAACCATTGTCACCCCAATAAATTTAATTTAAAAGCAGGCTGTATTACTGAAACACCATGACAGAACTAAATGAATGCAATGGCACAGTATGTCTTGAGAGCTGACAATGAACATACTGGGGTCATTAATAAGAATACTGAATAAAACATTAAAAGTAAATACCCTTTTTAATATAAGTAATACATTCTTTCATTCTCTACTCATTAAGGTAGGAGAGTGATATAAGACACGAAGGGTCCTGGATTTTCACGGATCAACAACAAAATAAAGAGTGAAGGGTTGATGTAGAGCATTAGCAAAAATACCAAACGTCACACTTACTTTTGCAAAGGCTTCAAAGATGTCAAAGGAAGGTGGCAGTTGAGAAACATCTTGTATTTCTCCTCTGATATAAAGTTGAAATGTCACTGCAAGTTGCCTGAGGCCCTCTTTCTTATCTTCAGTCAGTTTGTTAATATCTTTTTTAAAGAGAAAATAAATAGCACAATCACACAGTGAACTTTTAATGGATAATTTTCAGGTGTTCAAAGATAACTGTTAACTAGCTATTTCCTGCCCTAGATTCCATTCTGACAGAGAGCAAACACATATCTTTTTTATTTTTTGCCAACTACAAATCACGATACATACATTAGCAATTGAATTCTGCCAACGTTCATCTATACTATAAGATCAAACACTTATCAAAGCAAAATAAATACACATACAGATGAAAAATATTAGAAACAAAATCAGTAAAGATGTGTTACCACATTTTCTACATCATCCTGTACACATGTTCAAACATGATAAATACTTATTAAATCAGTGAATGTAAGCAGACTTTTCTATGAAACAATTTACAACAAGGTCATCTCCCGAGGGGCAGGGGGACAGAAAGTGAAAACTAAAAAGTTTAGCTGAAGCCCTAACCGGTTTGGCTCAGTGGATAGAGCGTCCGCCTGTAGACTGAAGGGTCCCGGGTTCGATTCCAGTCAAGGGCATATACCTGGGTTGCAGGCTTGATCCCCAGTAGGGGGTGTGCAGGAGGCAGCTGATCGATGTTTCTCTCTCATCGATGTTTCTAACTCTCTATCCCTCTCCCCTCCTCTCTGTGAAAAATCAATAAAATATATTTTAAAATATATATATGTATATATATTTAAAAATAGAAATAAAAAGTTCAGCTGAAGTTCAGAGTGGTAAAATTTGTTATCAGAAAGCACATCAACAAGAAAATATAGATCATCCAAAGAAATCTCAAGGTCAAATCATTTCTCAGTTGAATAAACAAGGTATGGTGCTACTTCAACTGAAACAGAAGGAAGTTCTACAGCCAATATCAGTTAATGTATATCATCAAGGAGTGTTAAGGTTAAGAATGCACAATTCAATTAATAAAGTTCGAGAGCATTTCACTTAAGGCAGTGTGTACAACACTGCTAGTGAGCAAGGCTAATGTTAATAGTGAAACTCATTCCAAGAGATGTTAATTACTTAGCAATAACATATCAAAAAAATGACTAATTAGTTCTCTGTTAAAACTAGAAAAGATACACCAGTTGAACTAGAGCATAACTCTGTTGATCATGTCAGATCTACATATTTTCTTTAAATTACTTGTTCAACAGAACAATTAACCCAGTTATTTATTTTCAAAACTGTGGGAAAACATATATAACATAAAATTTACCATCTTAACCATTTTTAACTATACAGTTCAGTAGTATCAAATACACTCACATTATTATGCAAAATCACCACTATCCGTTTCCATAATACTTTTCACCTTGTAAAACTGAAACTCTATACCCATTAAACAATAACTTCCCATTCAACCCTTCCCACAGCCCCTGCGAACCACCATTTTACTTTCTTTCTTCATGATCTGGAGTACTCTAAGTACTTCATATAAGTGGAATCATACAGTATTTGTCTTTCCGAGATTACCTTATTCCACTTAGTATAACATCCTCAAGACTCATCCATGTTGTAGCATATGTCAGAATTTCCTTCCTTTTTAACGCTGAATAATATTCCGTTGTGTATACATAACACATTTTGCTTATCTATTCATTCACTGATAGACATTTGGTTGCTTCCAAGCTTTAGCTATTGTGACTAATACTGCTATAAATACAGATGAATAAATATTTGCTTTCCATTATTTTGAGTGTATAACCAGAATCCAGGGACGTATGGTCATTATAGTTTTAATTTTTTGAGGCACCTCCATACTGTTTGCCATAGCAGCCATACCATCCTACATTCCTACCGTTCCAATTCCTCTACATCCTCGCCAACACTTGTTTTCTCTTTTTTTTTTCCCCTATAGTTGCCATCCTAATGGGGTGGGATGATTATCTCACTGTAATTTTGATCTGCATCTCTCTAATGATTGGTGATACTTAAATAATAATCTATTATCACTGGCAAGTGGGATCCCATCACCATAAATCTGTACCAGATTCACCTCCAACACAAATCTTCAACTGTGTAGCCAATTTACGCTATGAGCTCTGGCTACTTTTGCGTTGAAGTCATTCACAACCTCAATGAAGAGTGTCTGTGCCAACATGAAAGAAAAACACACCCTACATTTACTTAACATTCGGATCTGGAAAGCCTTTCACTGTTCCCAAGTAGCTCGGCCATCAGGAGAAGAGCAATGCTCAATGCTGTTAGAGAGCCTAAGTCATCTGTGTTTCGACCAGTGAACCTAAATGTTCCCTGGACACCAGGACCCCACCCTGTTCACATCAGTTTCCTGACATCAAAAAGAAAGCAAGAGTGGGAAGAAGAGAGTAGGGGAGGGAGAAACAGAAGAAAAATTATTTTGTCAACTGGACTAGGGGTTACATTCCCCTCACTGCCTAACCTGGCACTTTACAAACTCCTATATGGCCAAAGCTACCCAGAATAAATTAAATATGCGCATGTTAGATTTCCCTCACATAACAGAGAGACAAAATACAAAGCAATTCATCATCTCAGGAAATAAATGACAGGATTTTTTTATGCTGATAGATAATCACTTACTTGATTCCAGATCATAAAATGAGTAAAGTTTCTCCGATTCAGAGGGGGTTTCTTCCATCTATGAAGTAAAGGCGGAAAACACCAAAACAATTTCAAGTTTTCCAATATATAAATAAATATGTTTGAGTATCTTTAGACATTTAATGAAAGTCTATTTAAAAAGTAAAATTCTATCCAGTATATTCCTTCTCTTCACCACTTTCTTACAGTTCAATTATTTAATCAGTAACAACTTTAAAATAAGAGCTGTGACTTAACCACCAGCTTAATTTCCAAATGTAAAACTCTTTTACAAGATTTCATACTTTTATTTTTTTCCACAGTTCTATCCATACAATTTGTATCACTGTAAGAATTTTATTACAAATTATCATAAAAAAGCAAAGATGGATCAATAAAAATAAGAATGTACTACAAACTGTACAACCTTGGACAAGATGCTTAACCTTGAGTGAAGAGAAATCAATTTTGTTATCTGGAACATAAGAGTAATAACAGCAGCTGATTCACAGGACTGTTGTGGATGTGAAATAAGGTATATCAGGTAAAGTGATTACCACAAGGCCTGGAGATAGAAAGTACTCTATGGAAAGTAACTATTTCACAACTAGAGGCCCGTGCATGAAATTCGTGCACTTGGCGGGGGAAGGGGGGGTGGGGGGGGCGCCCCTTAGCCCAGCCTGCACCCTCTTGTAGTCCAGGAGCCCTTGGGGAATGTCTGACAGCTTAGGCCCACTCCCCGCCTAAGCTGTCATTCGGACATCCTTAGCGCTGCTGTAGAAACAGGAGAGGCTCCTGCCACCACCGCTGTGCTCACCAGCCATGAGCCCAGCTTCTGGCTGATCGGCGCTCCCCCTGTGGGAGTGCACTGACACCAGGTGGCAGCTCCTGCATTGGAGCTGGTGGTCAGTGCGCATCACAGTGACCAGTCATTCTGCTATAGGGCCAAAACGGCTCTCCAACATCCCCTGAGGGGTCCCAGATTGCGAGAGGGTGCAGTCCAGGCTGAAGGACCCCACCTGTGCACGTTCGGGGCCGGGGAGGGACGAGGGAGGATGGCCAGCCAGGGAGGAACCATGGGAGGGATCCAGGGCGTCTCCGGCCTGTCTCGCTCAGTCCTGATCAGCTGGACCCCAGCAGCAAGCTAACCTACCAGTAGGAGTGTCTGCCCCCTGATGGTCAGTACATGTCATAGTGAGTGGTCGACCAGTCGACTGTCTGATCCATGGTGGTCAGTGCACGTCACAGCGAGCCAGTTGAGTGGCATTAGCATATCATTAGCATATTACGCTTTGATTGGTTGAATGGACGACCAGATGACTGGACACTTAGCATATTAGGCTTTTATTATATAGGATTGCATCCTTTTTTATTTTGATTCAGTAGATCAGGGGTGGTGACTGAGAACTAGGACCTTCGGTGATTCTGAAGCAACCCATTTCTGCTCTAAAAGTGGTTGTCTATCTGTTTAATATTAATAAAGTAGAAAAAAGTTCACACTCAAATATAACAGTGATTAAACTTTTAATATCCAGTGGTTAAAGAAATGCATAATGATAAAACTTGCTCTAAATTTATTAATGCTTTGAAATAAATTTGTAAGTTTTAACACAATGTACACATAGTAGTAAATATGTATGTTGCATATTCAGTCCAAAGACAATGCCCATTTGGTATTGCAAATCCTTTTTTAAATTAAGATGTAACTGAAATATAACATTGCATTAGTTTTATGTATATAATCATACTTTTACATTCTTAAATACCCCTATAAAATTTCATAGCCAAAAAAAAAAAAGTCCATACAAAACGGGAGAGAACAGAGCTGGAGCTTGCAATAACTTGAGAGATACTCATGCTAAAGGCTGACCCCAAAAATCTGGAAGGTGTCACCAGAGGGGGATGTCACAGAATCCACTAGTTGTTTTGGCAGAGCAAGGAAAAGAACTGAAGACACAATTTCACTGAATGTTGACTGTAAATAAAAAAATAAGTACTCTTCCATGTAAGATTAATTATCATAAAATTAAAATCTCAGTTGAAGAGACAACAAGAATTATATACATACCCTGTGCATTAGTTCACAGTAGAAAAGTAATAAAGGCAACATAACAGATTCTACTAACATCTAATGTGACAAATACAGGACCTCCTGTCTCCAGTCCCAGGAGATCACACCCAGGGCCTTCAAAGAGGGGCCGTGCATGTCATTACCACCACTGATGCTGTGACTGATAGGAAAACAGCAAGCTGTTGACTTAAGACACGCCCTGTAATAATCCACCTTCTACTTTCATATGGATTTAAATTCAGCCTAAAATAAGAATAATACATGTGTCCTGTCATCCCATCCAGGAAGAGGTCCCCAGGTTCAATTCCCCGTCAAGACACATGCCCTGGTTGCGGGCTCCATCCTAAATAGGGGCGTGCAGGAGGCAGCCAATCGATGTTTCTCTCCCTCTCTCAAATCAATAAAAACGTATTTTTTTAAAGAATAATATATGCAAATGTGAGTGCTTTTGTTAAATTAAAAATCAAGAATATTTCACAAGTTCTCTACTCACAAGTTTGACAACAACTCTGCCAAGAAGTCGGACGGAATCGGGAGGATATCTGGGTTTGCAGCTTTTAAGGCATTTGCATTCCCGCTTGTGGTCTGGCCAAGCTTTCTTCTGTTAAGGTAAGAGTGGGGAGAGCACACAAGACATAAAAATTTAACTTTCATTTACACTGGTTTGGGAGCTATCAACATTAATTTCAACCGCCTAAATATCACTTCAAAATAGGAAATGAAAGCAATATGCTCCACGACTCAGTCTTCACCAAGTATGCAGTTACCCGGCTTGGGCACTGAGAGCTTCTGCTTCACCTCTTCCTTTCATTTCCCCCGCCCCCATTATTACCTGGCTGGTGGAGTCCAAACAAAGAATCATTACGACTTACTCAATAATTCATAAGATGGTCTTTTACAGATTAAACAGGATGCAATAGTAGACAGTGACTTTGAATATAAAAAGAAAATACACTCCAAATTAGAAAAGAAAACACATGGTTCAGGAAAATCAAAACAGAGTAGACAGCCTTCTGCATTTTCTGCTACTATAGTGAGCACAGACATATGAGGAGAGCTAACATCACAAAAAATATAAAACCTCTGTGTTTTTTAAGATAACATAGAAAAGGGGTTGTTAGCTAAAATGATCAAATGTCCTGTTTGCCCAGGAATGTCTTATTTATGTTGTCCTTATTAATAGTGCCCCTTTTCATTCAGAGAATGTAGTGTGGGTGATAAATTAGAAGGCCACTTAACCCAGGATCCTAGCCACGTGCTGGTGTGGCTGAAGAGAAGAGACCAGTGAGCCAGTCACCAATGTTGCAACACTCGGGACGAGAGGGCTACAGGGAAGGGCATTCTCTCTCCGAGTCTTGGATCAGAAATGCCACGGCTCCCCTCGTGGATTACATCCACATGGAAAGAAATGCCAGGCTACCTAATAGTTAGCCCTGGTGGAGGAGAGACAGCTACACCAAACGTCCAGTATGTTCTATTTCCCCAACGAGAGTTGGAAGTCCCATCACGGACATGCCCGATGCTCACAACACTTCTTATTTCAGAAATTGTAGGTCTGCTTCCCAGCTTCTGGGCCTAAAAATCTCCTAGAAGGAACTCTCTCTTTTCCACTTGCAGCACAAACATGCAGCACAACCAAAAATTTCACAAAAGCTGCAGCTACTTTGAAACTGACTCGGATTCAAGTTCAAGCCAGCATTTTGCTCAGAAAGGCTACCCCTACCAAGCTGTTGGGGGAAGCCGTGTCTGCTGCTACTTCCTCATCACCCCAATCCCGGAGACATCGTTTACAAGGGGTACATCACTTCTGTCATCAACTCTACTCAGGGTTACCTCACTTCATTCCCTCACACCCACTACAGCAATGCTCTTAATGGGATGCTTGTAATCTTTTTTCTTAGTATGTATACTTCTCCCTTCTAAACAAGACTGGGCTGCTTCAAAGTAAAGATGTATATAAAATAAGGTTGTGAAACTGGAAACAAAAAATGTTAAAATTATGAAAAAAGTACTATAGCATTTACTTCATATTCCACAGTGTGCCACACACATGACCACGCAATTAAAAAAGATTTTATTTTCACAATAATCCAAAAGGTAGATCCTTATATTATAGATGAGGAAAGGGAAGCTCGATAGCAGGGAGCTAACTAATGAGCTACATAAACATGAAAGGGGAGAGGAAAGATCCTTAGTATGCTAAGCATGAGAGCTAAATAATTACTGTGCTGGGAGCCACATTTATTTGAGTTGCCTTACAGGCAAGGAAAAAAAAAAGCATAATAGCTTATCTAATTCTCACTCGACAGAAAAGAAAAACGCATAGTTCCAAGCAGTGAAAACCAAGCGGTAAATCACAGGAGGAACTCATTCTGAGAGAGCTAATCAACATACTGGACAATGTCTGCAACAATAGTTTACAACTACAATGGCCTTTCCTACCGCCACTTCTCATGTCAGTCCTCACTAACAGGCATCATATGAAAACATAACTCAGTGGGGGAAAAGTTTCTATTGTTCAGGGGGCTAGTCCTGGAATAGCAATTAGCAATTGCCAACATGTGTAAGATCCCTAAAAAATTATGGCTCCATTGTCAAATAAGATTGAAAACCACAACATAATAAAGACCCTGCTGGGAGATTCAAAATACTACGTTTAGCTTCCTAGAAGTTCTAAAAAGCTCTGCATTAAAGAAACTTGTATGTATTAGTTAACACAGTTTCCCATAATTGTAACTGCCATCCTGTGGATGTTCAACTGGTAGAGACTGACTCAGATAAACCATTGTGCTTTCTTTCCTTCATCTGGTCTTGGAATGAGAGTGGGTTCGGCAGTCAAATCAAATCTCATTCGCAATGAGAGAAAACCAGGGTGCTGATGCTTCTGACTGCCGACTGAAGAGAGAACCATAACTGGTGGGAAAGTTTTCGTTTGTGTTAGACGTCAAGAAGCCTGACAGGTGCCCTCAGTGGACTGGCTGTGTGGGCCGGAGTGAGCCACACGGGGCCAGGGGGTCTCTGAGAGAGCGAGCTCCTTGGGCTCTGTTCAAAGCCGGAGGAACTGTCAGCTGAAAAAGGGCTGCCCCTCCTAAAGGAAGGCTGAGACACAGCTTCTAATCAATACTGAACTACAAAGGCTCACTCATTGCTCCTTTGGTAAAACCTCCAGCTTTGAGCAGCTCAGCTCACCAGAGTGAAGTAACTACAAAATGTACCCCTAGGTAATGAACCAATTGATCTGTTAGATGGCATTTTTAAACATCCAAATGTTTGAGAATTCTTATCAAAAACAATTTAGGACTTTAGCATAATTAATATTGAGCTTTCATTTCTCAACAATTAGAAACTAGACATTATGTTTCTCAAGGCTATTCCTAGATCACTGCATGAAAACATCAGACAACATATTTTTCTTCCCACTCACTTTGGCAAGAAAGATACTCATTCTTTTCATCTAAAAGCCAAATCAGATCGATATAAATATTATATTATAAACAATCACATTACTTGAAATTGGTCTGTAATATAGTGTCAGCTTTACAGCCTACTCCATTTCTTACCATGATATTAAAATCCATGTTTTTACAACATTAATTGTTAGGACTTATTGTTCACCATCACTTCTTAATAAGGCTTACTAACGGACGCATACCAAGGAAAGACTTACAACAAAATCTTTGAAGTTACTGCATTTGACTTTGAATCAAAACCCCACAATCACACAAAAACATTAGGCATCATCTTCACTCTACAAACTTTAACCTGGGTCTAGAACTCAATGGCACATTATAACAGACCATGAAATCTGCCAGTTTCTCAAACAATCTTCTTGATTTTACTTTTTCCTGTTTTCTTCCATTACTGCAAATACAGGATGTAATTAAGATTTTGTTCACAATACAGCTGTAATGTTTTCTGTTCTCGTAGTTCAAAATTAACAATGGTGTACAATAAGCACAAGTTAGCATAAAAGATAAAGGAAATTAAAATATTGTGTTAAGAAACCAAGACAATGGGAGACAAGAGTTTAGGTGGAAAAGAAGGAAATAAAAGACATTTATGACTCAATTCCATTTTTCAGTACATGCATGACAAAAACAACTTCAGACTCTATATACAGGGTGGGGCAAAAGCAGGTTTACAGCTGTGCATATGTAAAACACAAAGCTTATTTTTGTATTATTTTTTATTAACTAGAGGCCCAGTGCACGAAATTCATGCAGAGGGGGGATGTCAGGGGTCCCTCAGCCCGGCCTGCACTCTGGGCACCCTCTCGCAATCTGGGACCCCTCGGGGGATGTCTGACTGCCAGTTTAGCATATTACACTTTTATTATTATTCTTAAACTGGCAGTCAGACATCTCTCTCGCAATCCAGGATCGCTGGCTCCTAACCACTCGCCTGCCTGATCACCCCTACCCCACTCTGCCTGCCTGCCTGATTGCCCCTAACCACTCGCCTGCCTGCCTCATCGTCCCTAACCACTCACCTGGCTGCCTCATCGCCCCTAACCACTCTGCCTGCCTGGCTCATTGCCACTAACTGCTCACTTGCCTGCCTGATCACCCCTAACCACTCTGCCTGCCTGCCTCATCACCCCTAACTGATCCCCTGCCTGCCTGATTGCCCCTAACCACTCTGCATGCCTGCCTGATCGCCCCTAACTGCTCACCTGCCTGCCTGATCACCCCTAACCACCTCTGCCTCGGCCCCCTGCCCACCGCGGCGGCCGCCACTGCCTCGCCCCCGCGGCTTCATCTGGAAGGTCGTCCGGAAGGACATCCAGAAGGTCATTTGGCTGTCCGGTCTAATTAGCATATTACACTTTTATTTTTATAGATTATTGTATTATTTTCTATACTAACAACTGTAAACATACTTTTGTCCCACCCTGTATTTTCATATATTGTTACCGTATTTATATTGATTCAGAACATAAACTAACTAAACCAGTGCTTCCCAACAGGGATAATCCTGGGGTTCTTTGGGAAATGTATGGGGTACTTTTTATAATGGTGCTTGAGGAGTACATTGGGCACTTAGTGGCCAGGAACCAGAGATGCGGGACATCCTGTGCAGAGCAGTTCCAGACAATGAAGAACTCTTCCAAATCCAACATGACTTTTAAATGTTCAGACATTTATGCCTAGACATAACCTCCTTTCATATATATAAACAAAAAGCGTGTTTTTAACATAGTCTTAATAGCACTGAATTTTCTAGGTAAATCAAGGAAAGACTGTTTTAAGAACTTTAGCTAAAGTTATTCAATATTTCATAAAAGTATACCACAAAGGCACCACCATTCATAGTGTCTGCATTACTAATAAAACACATTTTCTGATCTGCATTTTGTACTTCCCTTTTCACAGCGATCATGTGCATGTACATGACTTCTTAGTTGTCTTCTAGTCTAGTCACGCCTGAGCATTTACATACTAAAATACACATTGTTTAATTATAAGTTATTTTCATTCTCTCTCTCCTTTATGTTCCACTTATGGAATTATACCGATACTGAATTCTGAAAATAGGTAACTATTAGATTATATTACCTATGAAATTTCATTTCAAGAGTGTAGAGAGTATAATAAAAATTATTACAGAAAGGTGGAATTGGGTCTGAGAGAGCAGAAAATCCCAGATCTAGAACAATGCTACACAGTTACACACACCACACACATACAGAAAAAATATTTTTTAAATACCAGGCCTAACCAGATATTCTAACCGATGAGATAGGAGCAGGTTCTGAATCACTTTCAATCACTGTGGGGCTTCTATCTGTAGCTAGGCTGAAAAACCACTGAGCTAGACTAAACTAAAAAGGAGGTCATTCTATATGTTAAATAGACGAAACAACAAAACACTATTCTAAACTTATCATTGAACTATCGCACTATGGCATTAACATCTTATAATGTTGAGGTGAGGAAGATGTTTCTAAGCAGGACATAAAACCCAGAAACCATAAAAGAAAAGATGTACATATTAAACTACATAAAAAATAAATCACTTTTGTACATCAGAAGGAGAAAACCTAATACCATACACAAGATTGAAAGATATAGTACAAACAAGAAAAACAAAATGTAAAACATATATGTAGACAATGCTAAAGGTATCTAAAATGCAAGGTCTTACAAAATAACTAAGAAAAGGATGAATATTTCAATTTTAAAAAGAGAAAGAAAGGTAAAGGACATAAGAAAAGCATGCCTAAGAAAGAAAAAACGAACAAAAAATAGAAACCACACCAATGACCAAAGAAATGCTAGCAGAAATTGGATAACATAGGTGACCCACTAATTTAGCAAAGTTGAATGAAACTGACAACATTTAGAAATGTCTAGGCTATGTATAGGGAAGTGGGACCATAACCTTATTGGTAGAATTGTAAGTTTCTCCTACTTTATGACGGGTTTTTGGTAATGAATATCAAAATTTTTAGTGTGCATATTGTTGGCACAGAAGTAACATTTATAATGCAATCAATCCAAACATTTTTCCCTTTTTATTAAATTTATTGGGGTGACACTGGTTAACCAAATTATACAGGTTCCAGGTGCACAATTCTTCAACACATCATCTGTACACCATATGGTATGTTCACCACCTCAAGTCATGATTTTAAGAATACTCATGGTAAATTTGTTTAACATACTGAAAAACTGGTAAAAATTTTTCCAACTTTTCCTAAAAAAAATTAAAAAGGCTGTTTCTGCCTTTCTCCTTATATTTTCCCATACTGTTTGAATTTGTACAAATATCATGTATCATATTTATAAGTAAAAGCAAATTATCCTATGTCTAGTAACTGTGATTTGGGGAGAAGCATTTTTATATGAAAGAAAAGGCAAAATTACTGTTTAATAAACACAGCTTTTTAATGATTATTTTGGAAAACCTATAATTCAAAGAATGGTTTACATGTTTTAATACTTAAAAAACACTTCAGTGAATTCTTTTGGTGATACCAATGAAATCTTTTGTAATGTAAAGACTCAGTAAATGGTTTTAACAATTTAGCTTTGTTTATGTTTGGTTTCCTTAAATAAGTGTACTACCAATTACATGCATTTTGCATGTAGCAGGTGTTCAATAGATCTCATAATTTATTCTAGAACTAGTACCATTTAGGAGGTGTAATTTTCTGTATACTTATCATCAATTATTTGAAATTAAGGCCATCCAAAAAGTAAAAGGACAGTAAACCGTTTAACAATTATCTTTAAACAATGTGTCTTGACCTTGATTGCTTGATTACAAAAGGAGAGAATGATGTGATGTTACACTAGAAACAGAAAATTTACTTTTTCCTTCTTACTCAAAACAACCTTTGCACATTCACCTAACATTCCCTCCCTCCTTGGATACAGCTCAATAACACACTTAAACACTGATAAACATTAGGTTTTGGTTGGAATAAAAACTCAATTTTGAGCAGTTTATTATCGTAGTGGTTGAAAAACGAGAAAGGTCAGCACATATTGAATCTGTTTGGGTAAGAAGAACATCTAATTCATGACCTGGGCACAGCAGACATTTATTCAGTAAGAGGAGTGGACTCAATAACCCGTAAGGCAGCCTCCCGATAATTAAAATCTACAGTTTTGTAATATCCATCCCAACAAATATCTGAATGCATCAGAATAGGTTAGAAACCTACCCATGTTAGCTTTACATGGAAGTGAAAATTCGTAATGGTATTTTCCTCAGATGCTGGGTCACTAAGGATGGAGAAACTGGCTTAAAATACATTACAAATTATTTTAAGCCAGCTTATTCAACAATTCCACCTGTGATTAATAATTACCAATTATTAATAATTAATAACTGAACACCTATGTAAAAACGTGTCGTGATTTTTTTTTCACCACATCTGCAAGAATCACTCTATTCACAAGCAACAAGCTACAGAGGTTTCCTACGGGCAAAACTTAGGAGAGGTGAGTTGCCATGCAACTCACATGGAAAAAGGACCCAACAGTTTTTCATTCACTTACAGACCACTTAATAGCAAGTAAATAATATCTCCTTCTTTATGCCTCAAATGTAATCCAACACTGAATTACAAGTTGACAGATAAAGACCTGAAAAGCTGGAATCTGGGAAACGGAAATGGGAAAGCTAAGCAGGCTGTCTAACAAGCCGCGCTGACTGACAGGTATTGATTAAAATCTTACATGAAATCTCCTTCGAGCATGCTGGAGACCTGGTGACAGACATGAGACGTATCGCCTTAAAAGCTACGGAGAGCTGTATCACATGTAGAGCGAGAGCACCTTCCCACTAACCTTACTCAAAGCAGACAGGTCGGGCCAAATATAAAGGGGTGAGGCAGCAGGATGGTCACAGGGCACGAAGTTGACGGAAGAGAAGAAACAAGAATCAATTCTTACTTCTTAGGAAAATGGTTAATGAGAAGGCAAATAGTAAGAAAGAACTTCAGTGCCCCAAACTCAGTCAACCATCATCTAGTGCAGGGTGCAGGTCCAATCCATTCTGCCAGTTGTTCTCATAAAGTTTTCCTGAAACAGAGCCACACTCAGTTTCACTCACTCATTTCTGACTGTGACAACAGAACTGAGTACTTATGACAAAAAATCTTATGGCCCACAAAGACTAAAATACTTATTATCCAGCCCTTCGACAGAAAGTTTGCCAAGCACACTGATCTGGTGAGAGACCACATCAAGACGGAATGAGCTCGCTGATACATTTTATCTGAAAGGACAAAATAAATCCCTCACGTCTGCGGACTTCTAATCTTTGAAAGAAACTTCCGTGCCAGGTTACTGTCCATGCCGGGTTCCAGCTGAACATGGCAGGTGAGGGCGTGCCTTTCATCTCCCCAACACAAGTAACGACCAAGTGTTTAACTCCCAAAGAGAACTAGAGGGGCCATCAATGGCTGAGAGGGTTAATCTAGTTTCTGTAAGTCAGAACGTGGGGGCAGGAGGACAGACTGCAGACACAGGGCGAAGAGGCCACCTCAGAGGGCAGCTGCCTTCAAAGTCTGGTGCTCAGGAGGAAGGAGAGCTGCAGATGGCGTCTCAAGGAATTATCAATGTACAGGTGCCGACTGCAGGCACAGGAGTAATGGGGTCACTTGCCAGACAAATGGAGAATGAGAGAAGAAAATCTCAGATCCCCAGACATCTTTTAAAAATATCTTTTTATTGACTTCAGAGAGGAAGGGAGAGGGAGAGAGAGATAGAAACATCAATGATGAGAGAGAATCACTGATTGGCTGCCTCCTGCACACCCCCCACCGGGGATCAAGCCCACAACCCGGGCATGTGCCCTGACCGGGAATAGAACCATGACCTCCTGGTTCATAGGTCAATGCTCAACCACTGAGCCACGCCAGCCAGGCAATCCCCAAACATTTTTAGAAGTAAAAAATTTAAATAGGATCAAGTAATTTTAACCTTAATACAGTATTACATATGAAGTCAACTTCTCCACAGAACACTCTGCATGTCCTATCAGTCTAAAGCCTGGCATAGAGCTGTTTATGAAGTAAGCAAAGGGCTTGTCTTTCTTCATTATCCCCACTTTGGTGTGATATTCTAGAAATCAAGTCATTAAATCACTCTATTCAGTGCTTACTAGGATGGGATTCATCAAAAATGAATCAAATCATTCTACAACTAAGCATAAAATACAAACCCAAAAATATGATTCACATTTTTAAAGAGGCCTATAATTATCAACATAAAAGAGCCTCCCTCTGCTAATATAGTACTTTTTAAAGGCGTATAAATTGCAATTTGACGCAATACCCAGATGCTTATTTTGCTCAGCAATTAATTCAATTAAAAATGTGCATATTATGAATCATATTAAATCCAGCCAAGATGAAATAATTTGAAAATTTATTTGAAATTGATTTACTTACTATCAATATTTCAAATTTTAAGAATGCTGTTTTATAGGAAAACTTCACCTGCTCCTCCCCTTTGGTCTCATAATCATCTGTGATGCTCTGATCATGCTAATACAGAAATAAGACTGGCTCCCATACCTAACCCCTCTATACACATGACGCCTCATACGAAGGCATACACAGAGGAGTGCAAAGGCACTGATGAGAAAATACTTTGGCCAATATCAGAAACAGTGCTGTACACAGCGGTAAACATATCCCTGTATGTGTACACTATATCCGCCACTCCCAACCCGCACACAGAGATCACCTCTGGAAGCAGAAGTAGAAATGGTGGAAAGAAGCTGGGGGAAGACTTTTCCTTTTTACTGGGCATTATTTTATGTTGTGTTGATTTTTATAATGAAATTTATTCTTATATTGCTCATGTTCAAAAACAAAAGGTGAAAACCAATTCCATCCTTGTGGGCACAAGGGACATTACACCCCGTAATACCTCAATAGCCCCTCATAAACAACTCATTGATGGCATCGCCCCACACATCACATGCTCAGCTAGTGAACCAAAGTTACGTCCCCCTGGGGAAAACATATTATAGGTTTTATGCTACCAACTCACATCCTCTCTATCAATCTCCACTCCCAGTGCTTGTGCCTCCTGTTCATTACTGTTCATAGTTCAGTCTGTCAGTTTAATTTTGGGCTGCTTTGTAGGTATCCACAATAATTACAATATTTAATGCTGTTCCTTAAGGTTGAGCTAAACAGAGCAGTTTAAATGCATATGTTCTGGCCAATCTTTGACTCCCGTCCCACCTCTACACACTTCTCGGCCCCCACACACATATAAGCGTATGCACTCACTGGTGTTAGATAAGGTATCTTTCATCATACTAGGTCATTTCCCATTACCTCCTGCAGTATATCTGATGGCGACATTATTATTGATGCTACAGTAAACAGCTAATATATGTGGTAAAAATACATGGACTATCATGAATCAAAATGACATATCCACCCACCACACTCCCTCTACTCATTCTAATCGGATAACGGGGGTTTTCTTCATTGTACTGCAAAAGGAGAAGGTAACTTGGGGGAAAAAATTCATGAAAATGGAGGAAAATCAAAGTAAAAACGTTTAGGCGATTAAGAACAGAAAGGAAGTTCATCTAAAACAGTGGTTCTCAACCTGTGGGTCGTGACCCCTTTGGGGGTCAAACAACCCTTTCACAGGGGTCGCCTAAAACCATCGGAAAACACATATATAATTACATATTATTTTGTGATTAATCACTATGCTTTAATTATGTTCAATTTGTAACAATGAAATTGGGGGTCACAACATGAGGAACTGTATTAAACGGTCGCGGCATTAGGAAGGTTGAGAACCACTGATCTAAAAGATTTGTGTCAAGTAAAATGTGAATTCATCAATTCTATATGTCATATTCTTAACCTGAAGTCCCCTGACACATGCAGCTCTGTTTCATATGAATAAATCAGCTAAAACATCACCATAAAACAGTCTTTCTAGAATTTATTTTGTAGAAAAAGCATGGGTTTGTTTTCATGTTTTCCTTTTGTTATTACTATTGCTAATTATCTTACCTAAATCTGGTATCTTTCTAACTTTGACAGAATTTTTGGTTTATAAAATGAGGTAAAAATAATTTAATTTTTTTCAGATTCCCTATTTTTATTAGGAAGGTGTTATTTCTAACCTTTTATTTCTATGTATTTAGCTTTGTGTTCCTTGGGAATAGAGTGCATCCTTATTACAAAATAAAATAAGACAAAAATCCAGAAGATAAAGGAAAACACAAAAGAAAAAGGGAAATAATACCTAATTAGAATGTTAGAGCAAGAATAAAATTTAGGAATAGAAGAGAAATTAAAAGTCTAAATTCTAACTGCCTCAGTTCATTTCCCAAACTCCAGAGCTTACTAGCTCTAGGACATTTGGTAAGCTGCTTGTTATCCTATAGCTAGTAAGTTTCCTTATTAATAATATGAGCATAATAATAGTGACCAACCCTCCCAATATTCCTGTAAAAGTAAATAGAATAAAACTGAAATATGAGCTCTTACTAGTAGTACAGTTTAGAAAGGTGAGGCCCAGAAGTTTAAGTGTTTTCTCCAGGATAATTTAACTAGCTAATGGCAGAATTGTCATTAAAATGTGGGTCCTCTGAGTTTTTTGTACGTTTTGGTTTCTTTCCCATTAAGACCACTCTGGAGAAATTACTTTCACGAGAGAAAGTGAAACAGCAGAAAGTCCCTCAGATAAGCGTGGCCTAGATTTTAAAGAAGGAAAAGAAGAAGCTTGAGGGGGAGGTACATGTGCATACACAGAACAGACACACACAAACACACATACACACACCCCACACACAGCAAAATAAGAAGCAAAAAGGATGGGTGGAGGGTGGGAGCAAGTGACACAGACGGAAAACTTCCAATTAGACTTTTTATTATGACACAATTCATTAGAGCTTAATTACATTTATTACATAATTAATCAGAAGGTTAGAAGTAAAGGTCATGTTGAATGTTAATTACACATCCTTTAAAGAATTCCAAATATGTTAACAGCAGTACTTTCATAGACTGTCAGTTGTTATAAATTAACTCAAACTCTTGGAAGGCAATTTGCCATTATCTTTAAAAATTCAAAATGCATATATCCTTTTACTAATCAATACAACTGAGAAGAAGTTATCCTACAGATTAATTTGTGGAAGTGTGCAAAACTGTGCACAAAAGGATGCCCCGTACATTAATGGCATTGGGGAACATGGGAAATGTTTAAGCATTCATTAATGGGAAAATTATGATTGTGGTGTATTCATAATGGAAAAAGTGGGATGATACCAAGAGTTCCTCCAGATAGACTATTAAATGAAAAACAAAATCAAGGTAGACAGGAATTTGCCAAATAATCTTTATCTGTGTTTTTTTTTTAAATAAAGGATATAGATACATGAATATGTTTACACAGAAAATGCTACAAAGACACTTAACAGTAGTCATCTCTGGGAAACAGGATTGAGGTCAGGAGGACAAGAAGATGGAGAGGAGTAAAAATTTAATTTTATTTATATATATATATCTCCATCCTATGTAACTTTTTACCATAAACACACACACACACACACACACACACACACACATATATAT
>NW_005370397.1:1382179-1401284 GCF_000412655.1 Myotis brandtii
TTTACCATAGGCATACGGTATTTTTAAACTAAAAGAAAATAAGGCAAAGATTGCGAAGAAACAGAAATAGGCCAACAGGCATAACGGAGGACAAACTGAGGTTCGAGAACTTGAAGGTTCACTTACGGCTGAACATCCTTACCTGACACTTAGCACCACAGTATTTGGCAACTCGGCATTGAGAGCATCGCATCAACTTTTCCTTCCTGTGAAAATAAATAAATTTCACATGAGGAAATGAGAACCGTATCTGGTTGAAGAAAGGAAACATGAAGCAACATATGGATGCCAGCGTGTTCTGCTCACTCCATCTGGTTGGTCCCTTAGGATTTAGATTTTTGTATTGATGAACATCTTTCACCTTCAATGTGAGACACGTACATAAGAATGTTCTTTTTTATTGTGATAGAATATGTGTAACATAAAATTTACCACTTTAACTATTTTTAAATACATACTTCAGTGTGTTTAAAGATAATTCAAGGGCCAAAATGGAGTCGTTTAAGCTAGGCCCATCAAATGGAGACTTAACTCAATTACAGTTTCAGCTCCCCCAGAAATGGAATCTTTAACCAGTCAGTTAGGGACCTCCAGAGCAGCACAAGTTGGTCATCTTCCTGATAAACCCCTGCCATTGCTTAGGTCAGGGGTGGGGAACGTCTGGCTGAGGGCCTTATAAGACCCAAGGAATCATTTGGTCCTGCCAAGGCTCTAGGGCAGTGATGGCGAACCTTTTGAGCTCGGCGTGTCAGCATTTTGAAAAACCCTAACTTAACTCTGGTGCCGTGTCACATATAGAAATTTTTTGATATTTGCAACCATAGTAAAACAATGATTTATATTTTTGATATTTATTTTATATATTTAAATGCCATTTAACAAAGAAAAATCAACCAAAAAAATGAGTTCGCGTGTCACCTCTGACACGCGTGTCATAGGTTCGCCATCACTGCTCTAGGGTGAGTTAATTAACTGTTTGATCAAATATCGCAGGCTAATTTTTAAGTTGATAATTTGGTGTGGCCCGCAAATGATGTTATAAATATCCAAATGGCCCTTGGCAGAAAAAAGGTGCCTCACCCCCAGATTAGGCCAACCATGAGCCTTTGAGCAATTACTGCTTTTCTCTTTGGGGCAATAGCATCTTGGTAAGGTTTCCGTGCAGAGAAAACACTTGGGCAGCAATGAGAGAGGAACGAAAGTAGCAGAAATAGAGCACCAGATAGTCCCTGAAAACACTGTTACTTTTTAAAATTTTAAAAGATCAACTTATCAATTCCAAATGAAAGACAAACCCACTTTTCTTTAAAAAAAAAAAAATCAGAAATGTACATGTCAAATAAAAATCAGAATTAATCAGTAGGCCTACAGATAAAGGACCATGTATTTTAGGTAGTTCCAATGGCTGAACCAGGAGATAGTAAATGGAATCAGGGAGGCGTAGATTGTATCTGAAGGTAAAGAAGACCTTTCTGGCGGCAGCAACAACCCAAAAGTCAGTGAAGAGCCCTGAGAAGGGTGCGGGCCCAGTCACTTTTCACATTCAAGGAGGATCCACCAGGCACGTCTGCTAGGCATGCAGCGCCGTGCAGCAGAGGAGCACGAGGTGAGCTTCCTGCCAATACCAAAGTCATGTGGTTCTGTTTCTCCTGTGCAACCGACAAATGCCCACTGAATCTGAAGATGACAGGCTGTGCACATCACAAGGCACACGGCAGTCCCACAGAAGTAGAGAAGTGATGAATATACAATCTTCACAGCTTGCAGAAACATCCTGTTTGCAAAGTGAGTGCAATGAGAGTCTGCAATTACTGAATGAAAAACAATCTGAAAAAGTAGGCTAGGAATGTTATTAGTACGAGAAAAGTGAAAAAAAAATTACTTCTTTTTTCTCCCACCACTTAAGAGTAGTATTCCACCACTTAAATAGTAGTATTCCACCTCCAAATTGGATAAGATATTAAAATTATTTTATACCAGAATAAATGGGATGTTTAGCTCTCCCCCTTAAAAAAAAAAAAAGGATCCTTTGTCAGTTGGTCATACAGACTCCGCTCTGCTAATTCAGGCTGCTCAGTGCCCCGGGGACAGCGGTTCATCAGCTTCTCCAACAGCCGACGCAACTGACATGTGGAAAGGAAACAGGAACAAAGGAAAACCACGCTCTCCTCCAGGATACAAATTCAGGCTATACGCGGTGCTAGAGGGAACAGGGCCTCTACAAACGCGAAGAGGAAAAGACATTCATTGGCTGCCTCAATCCCAGCAACGGGGTGCTATTTACGGGAGTCTCTCTCTGTCCTTGTAATCAGGGGGAGTACCCCACTACTGGACACTCTGCCCTAAGACACTATGGCCAGTGGCCAGGCGGAGGGAAAGAAGCTTCCTGGAGAGAGTATAGAAAATGACTCTCCAATTTCCCCCAGATCTGGCACCGGCAGAACCCATGTTACACGTCCCATAAACAAATGCACCTACAACACATCCATATACAGTATATTTATTACACAGGCCTCTTTTCTAGCAAAGAGTCTTGATCCCCTGGATTTCCCAGTGTCCACTCACTCACTCACTGTCGGCCAATTAGGGCCAAAGGCTCAGCCTGCACAGGGAAGCCTGGCGACCCCCCTGCCTCTGAAGCACTGCCCTGTCCAACCGGAAGCAGCCCCAGAGCCCCATGTGTCTTTGCAGCCTCCTCTTTCAGCGGAAGACCCTGCCCTCCAATCTTTTGCACACTTTCCTCCTTTCCCACGGCCTGAAATTTAGTTTGTGGCTGATCCTTGTGCCCTTTGGAAAGAAATCTGAGCTTAAAAAAAAAAAAATGACCAGAGTACATTAGGCAGAGTCTACACCACTTACAGTTGCTAAAGGAAGTGTTGACTTATGTGGTGTCTGATTTAGAACCCCATTTCTTCATACACATTTTAAGGAAGATTCTCTGAAAAGAATTTCTATAAACATATTCTTCACACAATTAATACATAAGATGCTCTATGGTATATGAGGAATACTGAATGTCATTATGGGCAACGTCTTAAGAATAAAGAGCTCCATTTTTTAATGGAAAAAGCCAAAATAAATGAATGAAATGTAAATACAATTTTTAAAACAAAGAGACCACAAAAATATTTCCTTAAAGAAATTTTATGTTTGTAAATACCTTTGACATTTCAGAATCCTGATTCATTAGACATGTAACCAAGAACTTGGCTGTTTCCCATAAAAATTTCTGAAGCAAATGAAATTTTGCGCTGTGAGAAAGAGATTATCCTCCAAAAATCATGTTATTCTATCCAATAGTAGTGCAATTACTTTTACTCCAACCAAATAAAATGTTCTGGAAAATGCTAAACATAATGTACTGCCTTTGGCATAAATATTCATGGTAATACAGTAAGGGGATCTTCCATTTTTGTTTGGAGATCATAATTATGTTGGTGTGGGCCCAAAGGCTTCTTTTTTAAATTAAAGAGATTCACATCCACCATCCACCCAACTATCAAATTGTTTTTAATACAAAGCACCAGATGTGGGCAAAATAAAACAGATTCATAACACAGGAAAGTAGAATTGGTGTGGATTCATTTTTCTCTGTTCCCCATAGCTTTATTTCACATTTCTAACATTTAAAGTACAAAACAAGAAAATGCAATGGTTAATATTTCAGGGAAAATGAACCTATAATTGACAGGCACCATGCCTTCCTTCCTGGGATAAACACCGGCAATTTAAACCCACATTAGCACTTAGCACCGCCAAGTATTGGAGCCAAGTTACTCAAGCAAGACAGACCATCTTACTTAGGCACTTCCCTTCCCACTGTCCTCAGTCCCCTGAATTAAAGCTGTTGTCCTGTGGAGACTGTGCTACCTGATGAACACAAACTCCAGGTGCTAATTCGACAACCGTTCAGTGATGGGCCACCTTGGGGACATCACCCTGTAAGGTCCTGGTAGTTGGCCGGGAGGAAGGCACCATGGTCACTGCTTCTATGAGCTCATGATGAAGAGGACAGACCATCACACATCACATGCAGAACGAGCTACAATACGAAACCAAAGGTTTAGAGAAATGGCATGGACTGTGGGGCCTGAGTTCAGAAGAAGGAAACGTCACTTTCTGATCAAGAGTGAATGGGAGAGGATGGTAGGGCCGTTCTGGGGACAAAGGAAGTGCCCACACCTAAGCGGAAAAATGGTTTAGCAGTTTAGAGTTCAAAGTCTGCAGCCCAACTGCTATAGTCCGAATGTGTCCCTCCAAATTCACATATTGAATCCTAACCCCCAAAGGTAACAGTATTAGGAGAGGCCTTTGGTGGGGGGTGCTTAGGTCATGAGGGTGGAACCTTCAGGAATGATTAGAGTTCTTATAAAAGAGACCCCACAGAGCTCCCTTATCCCTTCCACATGAGGGCACGACAAAAAGACACCTGCTATGAAGCAGGAAGAAGGCCATCACCAGAATGTGACCATGCTGGCACCTTGATCATGGACTTCTCAGCTTCCAAAACTGTGACAAATAAACTCCTGTTGTTTAATAAGTTACTCAGTCTATGATATTTTGTTACAGCAGCCCCAATGGACTGAAACATCAAGGCTACTACTGCCTACCAGCAGTATCCTATGTAATAAAAGGCTAATATGCAAATCAAACAGTGGAAAGACAGGTCACTATGATGCGCACTGACCACCAGGGGGCAGATGCTCAATGCAGGAGCTGACCCCTGGTGGCCAGTGCACTCCCACAGGGTAATCGCCACTCAGCCAAAAGCCGGACTCATGGCTGGCGAGTGCAGTGGCAGTGGCGGGAGTCTCTCCCACCTCCATGGCAGTGCTAAGGACATCCCCCACAGGGCGCACATCTCTCACAGGGCGCAGGCTGGGCTGAGTGACGCCCTTCCCCACCCCCCAGTGCACAAATGTCATGCACCAGGCCTCTAGTAACCTTGTAATAGCTCTTAGCCTCAATTTTCTCCTTTGTAAAATGGGAATAAAGTGACTACTCATAAAACTGTTGGGTGGCGGGAGCCTCTCCTGCCTCCATGGCAGCTTAGGCCGTTAGTCAGACATCCCCCAAGGACTCCCAGACTGCGAGAGGGCGCAGGCCGGGCTGAGGGATCCCCCCCACCCCGTGCACAAATTTCATGCACTGGGCCTCTAATATGAGATAATCTATGTAGCATTCCTGCTAACAGTGCCAAACAAAGACTTGAAACTGAATCTGCTGAGTACATTTTCAAAGTGCTCAAGATAATTCTATTTTTGTCATATCTCAAAAGAGTTTCTTATGTACCTATTCCATGGTTGCTAAAAAAGCAAAACCCACATGGGCCACAAGCCTGGTCCCCTCCATGCAGAACATTTTTTAAGACCCACATGTACTACTTGGCTCTAATTTCAGATTTTGACTAGCATCATAAGTGTTTTTCCTGCTCAATCTACATTCTCTGAAATTTCTATTACTGCTATTTTTAATTTGATTAGAATGATTAACTTTAAAATGGTCTGATTCAAGAATCTAAAAACGTTCATGAAAGTTTCAAATGTGGAAATTAAAATCAAAGACTGTTACATCTTCAATAATATTAAAAGGCAATTATAACTTCTAACATTTTGTTTGCTTTTATGTGAGATAATATCTATTACAAATTAAAGAGAAAATTAACATTTTTACAAGAGCACATACTGAAACTTTCTCCATTATGTAATGTTTCTGTACAAAATTGGACATTGTGTGCTATAGGCCGCTCTAATAATTGAAAACGAGGGACCTACAGGAGCTTTTCAGGCAGAGCACCTGAGTGGACTAAAGAAAGCTGTGACCAAAATTAACTGCTGAAGAGGGATTTGTTCTAGCAACAACATCTGTGTTTCTCACTAGGAAACCTCTTCAGCCTCATCTAGCAATTCAATTCTGATAAGTCTAAGAGACATACACAACTTCCCTAAGTCTTCTTGAAATCCAAAATTTAAAAAAATATATATGAGAAAGAAGAAAAATACTGATTTCTTCCCAAAGACTGAAATCAGATACCCTTTAAACATGTAAGTATTGCTAATATACAAATCACACAGCATATATAAAAAAATAAAAGTACCAAGGGTCATATTTCAAAGAAGGTACAAGAATATTTTATCGCCCTAACCGGTTTGGCTCAGTGGATAGAGCATCGGCCTGCGGACTCAAGGGTCCCAGGTTCGATTCCGGTCAAGGGCATGTACCTTGGTTGCGGGCACATCCCCAGTGGGGAGTGTGCATGAGGCAGCTGATCAATGTTTCTCTCTCATCGATGTTTCTAACTCTCTATCCCTCTCCTCTCCTCTCTGTAAAAAATCAATAAAATATATTTTAAAAAAGAATATTTTATCAACATTTTCATCAATGTATTATAACCTAAGCCCTCAAAATAGCAGAGAATGCTCACCTTGATTTCAGTTCCAGAAAATACTATGTCACTATTCATGAATTATCTATCATGCTTTTTCTAGCTATAAAATGAAACTTAATAGCACCATGTTTCTATTTTAGTTTTAACAGTGAGAAAACTAAAGCCAAATTCACTTATTATAATAATCTGTTCATTTCAGCAGCCTGGAAGAATCTTTTCCTGCCTGCTTTAAAAAACTGCTGTTTTATAATTAAGCATATTACTTTGTTTAATCTTTAGCTATAAATTTCCTCAAGTCCTTTTGAAAGTAAGCAACAATAAAATCTCAAATAATTCATTCTCTCTTTTAGAGAACAAAATGACACTGTTTATGAAAAAAATGTGCTGATTTAATCCCAAAATAAAGAAAGCTTAGAAGACATAGAGTTAAATGTTAAAGCTGCCAATGCACCATAATTAATTATAAATTCCTAACAATTTTTATAAAGAGTATGATCATTGGCTGACAGCCATGAAATGAGAGTTAACAGGGATGAGGGCAAGGTCTGCACGCCTGTGTGGTCCTACAGGAAACAGGTGATATGGCCAATACAAGGCTCGCTCACGCCCCAAATATCAACCTCACACATTCTACTCATCAAACACCCATCTGAGTTTGAGACTATATTGTGGTAAAATGTAAACATCCCCCCAAAAAAACATTTTATGAGTGCCAGTCATTTGTAACATAGCATGAATGACTTTAATGAGATAATCATGTTGCTTTTCCCCAAATACTTAGTTGAGATTTTAGGAACAAAAATTTCTCTGCGAATAGATCTAGAAAGGGAGCAATTATTACCAGGGTGTTGAATGCACCAAAATGGACGTTAGAAATGTACTTGGTAAAATTAAGTTTTTTCAATGGGTGAAAAAAAGACTGAAAAGAAAAATGTTGAAATTTTTCTTTGAGTGATATGAATTTTTCTTTGAGTGATTTCCCCCCCCCCATTTTTTTCTCTTCTCAAATAACATTACTTTACTTCTACAGTCAAGCAAACATAAACTTGAACAAAAAGGCAATGTAGATTATTTAAGCCTTAAATTGCTTTTGGTCTAAGGCAGAGCACAAGAGAGACACCTACAGACAAACAGAAAGATCAGCGTTAATTATAATTTATCCCAATGTTTGGAATAGTAAACACAAATACATGTCTTGTTTAAAGAAAATTTAAATGGAGAGCCATTTGCCAATATACCCACATATGTAAAACCTCTTTGGGGTCCTTCAGTAATTTTTAAGTTCGAACTGAAACCAAATAATTTTTAAAATCACTAAAAATTCGGCAATGTAGTGGGATACAAAATTAACACCCAGAAATCTATGGCGTTTTTATACACCAATAATGAACTCACAGAAAGAGAAAATAAAAAAAAAAATCCCGTTTACCATTGCAACAAAAAAATTAAGATACCTAGGAATAAATTTAACCAAGGAGGTAAAGTACCTGTACTCAGAAGAATACACGACGCTGAAAAAAGAGATAGAGGAAGATATAAACAAATGGAAGAATATACCGTGTTCATGGATTGGTAGAATCAACATCATTAAAATGACCGTACTATCTAAAGCAATTTATAGATTCAATGCAATCCCCATTAAAATACCAACAGCATATTTCAAAGACCTAAAACAAACTCTCCAAAAATTCATCTGGAATTTAAAAAGACCCCGAATAGCTGCTGCAATCCTGAGACAAAAGAACAAAGTTGGAGGGATCACAATACCAGATATCAAGCTATACCACAAAGCCACTGTTCTCAAAACTGCCTGGTACTGGCACAAGAACAGACATATAGACCAATGGAATAGAACAGAGAACCCAGAAATTGACCCAAACCATTATGCTCAATTAATATTTGACAAAGGAGACAAGAGCGCACAATGGAGTCAAGACAGTCTCTTCAATAAATGGTGTTGGGAAAATGGGACAGATACATGCAAAAAAATGAAACTAGACCACCAACTTACACCATACACAAAAATAAACTCAAAATGGATAAAGGACCTAAACGTAAGACAGGAAAACTAAAAATCTTAGAAGAAGCTATAGACAGCAAAATAGAAGACATTTGCTGCAGCAATAACTTTACCCATGCAGCTCCTAGGGCAATGGAAGCTAAGGAGAAAATAAACAAATGGGACTAAATCAAAATAAAAAGCTTCTGCACAGCAAAAGAAACCATCAGCAAAACAACAAGAAAGCCCACTGCATGGGAGAACATATTTGCCAATGTTATCACCAATAAGGGTTTAATCTCCAACATTTATAGGGAACTCATACAACTTAACAAAAGGAAGATAAACAATCCAATCAAAAAATGGGCAAAGGACCTAAATAGACACCTTTCAAAAGAGGACATTCAGAAAGCCAAGAGACATATGAAAACATGCTCAAAGTCACTAATCATCCGAGAGATGCAAATCAAAACAACAATGAGGTACCATCTCACACCTGTCAGAATGGCTATCATCAACAAATCAACAAACGACAAGTGCTGGAGAGGATGTGGAGAAAAAGGAACACTCGTGCACTGCTGGTGGGAATGCAGACTGGTGCAGCCACTATGGAAGACAGTATGGAGTTTCCTCAAAAAACAAAACATGGAACTCCCATTTGACCCTGTGATCCCACTTCTAGGAATATATCCCAAGAAACCAAAAACACCAATCAGAAAGGATATATGCACCCATATGTTCATAGCAGCACAATTCACCATAGCTAAGATCTGGAAACAGCCTAAGTGCCCATCAGTAGATGAATGGATTAGAAAACTGTGGTACATCTACACGATGGAATACTATGCTGCTGTAAAAAAGAAGGAACTCTTACCATTTGCAACAGCATGGATGGAACTGGAGAGCATTATGCTAAGTGAAATAAGCCAGTCAATGAAGGAAAAATACCACATGATCTCACTCATTCATGGATAATAAAGACCATTACAAACTTTTGAACAATAATAGATACAGAGGCAGAGCTGCCTCAAACTGATTGTCAAACTGCAGTGGGAAGGCCAGAGAGGGTTGGGGGGCAGAAGGGAGGGGAGTAAGAGATCAACCGAAGGACTTGTATGCATGCATATAAGCAAAACCAATGGACATAAGACACTGGGGGGTAGGGGAGGCCAGGGGATTGTCAAGGGCGGAGATAAAAAAGGACACATATATAATACCCTTTGTAATACTTTGAGCAATAAAAAAATTTAAAAAAATAAAAAAATATAAAAAATGGGGGGGGGGGAGACTTATGCAATATTTTAAACAATAAAAAAAAGTTTTAAAGTTTCTGAATTCAGTAATTTTGAGGTTCTATTTATGTTGATTATATCTATCAATATTTACTATAATAGAGATTAAAACCAATAAATTTTAAATATTAATTCATTTAAAATCATAATCCATTACAAGTTGACATAATATATTTTTACGGAAAATAATTATATTTTCCGAAACAAAAATGTTAGTGAGGAGAGTGGCACTGTTTTACATGATCACAAATCGCTGTAACATTTCTGGCTTAATACAAGGCAGCTGGATTCTCATTTATGTTTTCTATTTCAATCTGTTGAATACTCGATGTCAAGTAGCTCCTGGGAAAGTCCACTGTATACTAGTGAGGGAATGAGGTTTTAACAGGCAAATAATGTCTTCCTATGATTACTGTGGAAGTTTCCACTTACAAAGCCCCTGCCAGGACCTTGGGGACCCCACTCTGACTTCTGCTGCTTCAGAGTACAAACTCCTGAAAGTGACAGTGCCGAGCTGTAGGAATGTGCACCTTGACCGTTTCACATAATGACAAATGGCTCTCCAAAGAGGCTAAAGAAGTGGGAATTACACTCCCACAGCAGTGTATCGAGAATTCCCTCAAATCCGTATGTTGTCAACCCTTGATATTGTCGGTCACTGTACTTTTCTGCCACGCTGGTATGTGTGAAAGGCTCTCTCACTGAAGTTTTATTGGGCATTCTCCTAATGAGTAGTCAGAGTTTGAGCATCTTTTCAAGTTCATTCACCATGGTTTCCCCTGTATGAATTACCTATTCATATCATTTGCCCATTTTCTACTGAGATGTCTTTTTTTAAGAGATTAAGCTTATTGAACTTAATTTCTTGTTGGCAACATGCTTTGTAATAATTTCTCACAGACTGTCTATATTTATTCCTTAACTATGCACTATAAGAGAATATAATATAGTATTAAACCATCAACATTGCAGCCATATAGCCTGGAATTGAATTCTAGTTTACCATTTAGTAGCTGTGTGATACAAAGCAACTTCATCTCTCAAAGCTACTGAACTGAAGTGAAAATAGTAATAGCACTAACATTACTTGGCTGTAATGAGAATTAAATAAAACACGTAAAACTCTTAACATTGTGCTTGATTCACAGGAAGTGCTCAGTAAATATTAGTTCTTATTATTATCACTTTATTATTAATTTCAGAGATTTTTTTAATGGTAACCTCTCAAAAGAAGTTTCTAGATATCATTTAAAATACTGCAGTGCTGAGTAAAAATATTCTAGAAATTCAGAATTTCCTAAATTTTTCTGTTATTTTCAAGTCCTTCATATATATAACTATAAAAAAATATTAGATCAAAAGTACAGTAACAGTACAAATTATTTACTGAAATATTCATGGATGTAATTAAATGGCAATTACTTCTCAGGTTAAAAGCAACCAAACATGAATACAATAACAATGAAACTAGTGCTTTTGGAAAAACTGTTGCTTAGTCAACATGAGCTTTAAATGTTCTTAGCAAGGTAACACTCCCAGCCAAATAAATAGAAAACTTCGATCTATCTCTACCTTATCGATGAAGAAAGAGTCAGAGAGAGTGCAGTGGTATTGAATACTTTTATTTTTCATAGATCATAGGAAAGGCTGAGAACATCTTATCCTCAACTCCCACCTCTCCTCCACTCCTCAGGCCAGTAGTGAAAAGTCCTTCAACACAGGAGAGAAAGATAATTAACTCTTTCAAGGTAGGCTAACCCATTTTACTAAAAAGCAATCTCCCTGTTTATAGCTCACTACAGTAATAATCTTTAGAAAATGGAAATCTATAATTGATCAACCTTGGCTAAACTAAAGGAATCCCAATGGCAATGAATTATAATACCTATTTTCCAGCAGAGAAAACGAGAAATCAGTTTCTAAAATGACACTGCTCAAATGTTTTTAAAATGATGTGATATTTTAAATGGTAAATTGTAATTATCTGTTTTCTAATATAAAGATCTTTTGAATGCCACATCCTTCCTATTGCTGCTCTTTATTTTACTGGGCCCATAAAACCACTAACGACCTTTCTGTCCCATGAACTGTGATAGGTTCTGGAGAAATAGGATCACTAAGACAGGATTTGCTTTCAAGGATTGTTGATGCTACACCCGATACAGGGCAGCAGCAATAGCAGTAATGCTTAGCAAGCACCTATTCTGTGTTGTCAGGACAGTGCTAGATACTTGTGAGAGAGTAGTAGATGGAGACTGGGAACCCTCAAACTGAGAAATCACAGGTAATACTTACTGGTCGTCACAGGTTCTAGGTGAATACTGAGTGCATGGGTGAGTGAGTCAGACAGCGTAGTCTAATGATAACATTTATAAGAAGACCCCTGTACAGCGAAATAATTGCCAAATGTATCACTAATCATAGAGGGAAGTGACCATAAGGACAAGTGGCAAAACTTTAGGCAGAGTGTTATCATCTTAATACATAAACCAACACTATCACAACACATTTTTTCCTCCTAAATGACAAAGCATTAAAGTGGAAAGGGTACGTGAGAGAGCACCATCCAATTCTATCCAAGAAGAGATCCCAGATACATATCACACCAGTGGCTGGTCTACACCCATCATGGGTAAGCATCTCACCTTTCTTCCTGAAATCTGCCCTGGAATCCCTGCTTGGTTAATTGACAAGTAACTCCTGTCAGCAAAACCCTGGTCCTCCTCTGAGGCCACAGCAAATCCCAACACCTCTGTTTCTACTACTCTGTCCTCCACCTCACAAGCATGTTACCTTCTATTCTGCTCTCGATAACTACAATGCACAACGAGACAGGTGAGAGTTATGGCAGAAAAAAATCTAGGTTAACAGAAGATAAGAACATTAAACAAAATTGAATTATCTGGAAAGTGGATGTGATGAGTGCCTGAAAGTAAACATCTTGAGGTGTCTGCCGGCATTTAACAGGAGAGCCTGATAAAGAAGGTGGAGTCAATGAGACGAGGGGGAATGGACATGTATGGCTTGCTTTCACTAAACAAGTATTTCATATCAAGTATTTTCTTCTGGGTAAAATGGAAAATAAAATATACTATTTTGAAAACATTGTAATATGGAAATACTCAAGGAAAATATGCTCATTTGCCAGCATTGTATCTTCTTTGCTGAGATGCCTATTAAAATCTTTAGACTATTTTTAATCAGGTTGGTTTCTTATTGATTTTTAAAAGTTCTTTGTTTATTTTGGATAACAGTCCTTTATCATGTGTGTCTTTTGCAAATATTTTCTCCTAGTATCTGGTTTGTCTTCTCATCCTCTTAACACTGTTTTTTGCAGAGCACAATTTTTCCATTTTAATGAAGTCCAGCTTATCAAGTATATATTTCATTAATCGTGCCTACAAGTGTTGTGGGTTTACTCCTAGGTTGTCTTCTAGGAAAGCATGTAATTTTTCCACGTGGATTCTGTTTTTTGCCTTTATTTTTATTTATTTCAGAGAAACAGAAAGCAAGAAAATTCTAATCAGTTATATTACTCCTCCCCAGCATAACATCCTAATAAATGTTACCCATTGTTGTTCATGGAGAGGGTTACTCTGGCAGGCAAGTGATATTTTTTTATTGCTCTTATTAGTATTTTCCTAAAATATCAGGTAACTCACATAACATAGGTGTGTAAATGATAAAACCAACAATCTCTACACATCTGAAACTGAGTTAAGTACTAATTTCCTTAAAGAAGGGAATCCAAACAGTTAGCTCTGACCAATGTATACTGAGGGAGACCTCCCACGCACCTCCTCCCCATAGTGAGAGGAAGTTTAGCCCCACTGTACACAAACCTGACTGCAGAGACGGGACCTGAGGTCAGAACCACACTGGCGGCCTGACACTGTAAACACACAGCAAGGCCTGACAGCACCTGGAGGCCTGCGTGGCGGAGGCGGGTCGTAACCATTCCCACCAGCCTTTGAGATCCTGCTCGGAACGTGACTGGTCACAGGCTTTTGAAACAGAGGTCAGAATTCATCAAAACCAGAAACCACCACTATCAGCCTGAACCCTATTGCTGTCAAGAGGCCGGACAAGAAACAGCAGCAGTCCAGTCACAAATTAGCGCTGCTTTATTAGTAAGAGGGACAGTTTTTCACTTGTTAGGTAGAACCGTCTGGAACAACCAGTCTTAACACCAAGAAAGGCATTCAAACTCCCTCCACTTTAAAACAAAACAGGCCCTAGCTGGTTTGGCTCAGTGGATAGAGCGTCAGTCTGCGGACTATAGGGTCCCGGGTTCGATTCCAGTCAAGGGCACATGCCACGGTTGCGGGCTCGATCCTCAGTAGGGGGCATGCAGGAGGCAGCCGATCAATGATTCTCTCTCATCATTGATGTTTCCATCTCTCTCTCCCTCTCCCTTCCTCTCTGAAATCAATAAAAATATTTTTAAAAGTATAATCCTTTAAAACAAAACAGAAGACTACCTTTCTACCACTATCCCCAAGCAAATGATCTATAACCGAGTAGCTTGGATCTTAAAACATAAATGTTTGGATTGAGGCCGATTTAACTACATTAACATACAAATCCATACATATAGGCAAACTACACGTACAGAAATATGTCTTTTTGCTTCATCCCAACATTTACGTTGGCCAAACAGCAACCTCCATACCAACATCACTCATGCAGTCCTATGGGGAAATATTTTTTCTATTTCCCTTCAGCCTGAGACAAACTGACTCTTTTCAAAGCATTATCTGAATTGCCCTAAGGGATTCTCTAAAAGTAGACAGGACCCAATCACAGGATGTCCGTGTGCCTTTAAAAAGTTCCCCCATTTTCACAATGGACTCTGTGCATCATTACTTCAAAGGGACCACCCGTGTGAGAAAGAGAAGGGGACCCCAATCACTGGCTCTGCCCTCTGCCACCAACTGTAGAATATGAGCAAGGGTGTCAAACACCAAGAGCCTTCAGATATCAAGATGTCAGAGACACAATAGGGTAGAAGTAGCTTTCAAAATGTGATTTTAACAACACAAAGTAAGTAAAATGTAGAGGAGGTCGTCTACCAGGAAAAAGGAAGACATTAGGAGCAAGTAAGAGCTTGGTGAAGAGTCTGCATGTGGTGATTACTACAGCTCTTCATGTAGGGCCTTAGGAACACACCCAAAATATGAGATCCTGTGGGAAAATACTCTTTAAGATTGGGATCAAAATATAGCTAATTGATACAGATATATTGGCTTCTGCAAATCAGGCTTTATAAGGATTTTTACATCCATGTCTCAGGGCTATAACATGTGTCCATTTTTCTTGATCCTATACTCTTAAGGAATTTTAGATTTACCTTCTCAAGTAATTCATTATTTATTATTCAAAGGGATTCTTCCCACAGGCTCACTTCCTAATTACATCTCAAACCATAAAGCTCTCTGAGCTTCTGCTTCTCCTTATTTGGATCATCAGAGAACTTCTGAAACAGAACTGAATGAATGTCATCAAGAAATACGGGCACTCCACTTTCTGTATCTTGGACTAATTCAGGGTTAAGTTTCATAAAACCAAAGAATAAGCTATTATGGGGAAAATATCCTCAGGTGAGGATTAACAGGGAGAAAGGGAGGGAGGAAAAAATGTGACAGAGAAACACACATGCTTCCCCCTAAGGACCTCATATCCTAGCAGGTTAAAGTCATTTATGGATTTCTACTAACATGTCACCCTGTAAACTTCATTACACAGACCATATATGAAACATTCAATGTCTATAAATAAGATACATTAACATCAACTTTAAAACTATTTGTATGAACAAACATAAAAGTCAAGCGTTGAAATTAATGATTTTTATCTAAATATCAATCCATTCTATTTATGAATTTATGTATGCTCTCGTGGTATCCAAGAATTCAAAATCTGACATTAATAAGCCACTCAACAAGAACACTAAAATTAAAGCCATTTTTATGCCACAATTTCATCTTCGTCTTTTTTCTTAGACTGCTTTTCAAAAGAAATAAAAGGCAAAGAAACCCCTCAAAGATCAAAAAATCAAAAGCTATATATATTTTTTCTAATTGATACTTTTTTACTAAATTTATTGTAGTGACATTGGTTAATATCTCATGTGTTAGGCCAAAAACTATATATTTAAGATACATAATCACAAAAACAAGTTCAATAGCTAAGTGACTCATTTTAAGACACTGTTCTCAGTTCATCCATTTATTCATCTAACAATTATTTATTAAGCCAGATACCATGACAGGTGATAGGGAATAAGTACATAATCAGACAGAACAGCACTTGCCCTCACAACGCTTAGTCTACAGGAAAATAATCTAATAAGAAACTAAAACATAATGTATGAAGTGCTATTGACAAACAATCCTTGTAGTTACACCAGCAACCACTCGCATTTCAACATTTCAACTACGTGAGCTACTCAGACAATTTTAAGAAACAATACCATGGTTGACATCGGTCGTTAATTGTGATATCTTATGGCTTCTAACAGTTGGATACACTAGTTTCCTCGCCATTTCCAAAAAGTTACTTTTGCCCCTTTCCGGCTATTGCAGTTGAAATAGAAAACTTAAGATATTTTAGCCCAGGCTGGCGTGGCTCAGTGATTGAGCATCAACTTATGAACCAGGAGGTTGCGGTTTGATTCCCATGCCCAAGTTGTAGGCTCAATCCCCAGTGTGGGGCGTGCAGGAGGCAATCAATAAATGATTCTCTCTCAAATCAATTAAAAAATATATTTTAAAAGAAAAAGGAAACTTAAGGTAGTTTAAAAAATAAACAGCTATGGAATACTGCATCAGCCACGTGATAAAAGGCCCAATGCACTTTAATTACTAGAGGCCTGGCACACGAACTTCATGCACGGGTACAGTCCCTAGGCCTGGCCTGCAGTCAGGGCCATCTTCCCCACCTCCCACTGCCACCCCCCCACCCCCCCGGTTCCATGTTCACCATCTTGCACCCGAGGTGGGCCCGGCCCAGGATAAACTTCAAGCCCGTGTAGGAGGCTGTGATCCGGAAGTGCGTTTGTGTGGAATTTCTTTCAGGTAAGGGATGGGGTGTGGGCCCAATGCCCAAGAGAGTTCCAGGGGGCCGGTGGCACTATCAGGGTCATTCTGGTCACGCCTGAACAAACGTTCACTGCGTTTATTCGCTGGAGGATTCTACTTGCAGGGTCCTGGGGCACGACAACCCATCCCACAAAAAGGTCCCACTGGAGTTCAGGTAGCATCACCACTGAGGAGGGTAAGATCAGGTGCTTTAAGCAGAAAACGTGGAATTCTGAACAGGGTTAGAATTCAGCAGCATCAGGAGACAACTTTCTCAACAACCCACCTAACCAATGCCTGCTACCTTGCTGATGGCTTCTCCCTCCCCCTCAGGGAGCAGGTGGGGAGGAGTGAGGCACAACTGACTGCAGCTGTGGGCAGGCCTGTGTCTCAGCTGTGGAAAAGAAATGGCAGCCGGCCTGGGGGAGGACCAAGAGATTGGCTGTTCCCACCTGCTCGCCGGCCCTACCCCACCCCTTGCCACCACTCCCCCCACTTTGCCATCCAGCGATCTGAGCCTGCCAGCTGGCGGCAGCTCCTGCATTGAGCGTCGGCCCCCTGGTGGTCAGTGCACATCATAGCGACTGATCATGCTGCTGTTCGGTAGATTTGCACATTACCCTTTTATTATATAGGAGGATCCTAGGCACACAAAAAGGACTGTTTCCTGACCGGATGGCTCAGCTGATTGGAGCCTCATCCCTTACACCAGCGGTTCTCAACCTGTGGGTCGCGACCCCTTTGGGGATTGAAGGACCCTTTCACATGGGTTGCCTAAGACCATCGCAAAACACATATATAATTACATATTGTTTTTGTGATTAATCACTATGCTTTAATTATGTTCAATTTGTAACAATGAAATTGGGAGTCACCACAACATGAGGAACTGTATTAAACGGTCACGGCATTAGGAAGGTTGAGAACCACTGCCTTACACCAAAAGGTCTTGGGTTAGAATCCCAGGTGGGGCTCCTGCAGGAGGAAAGGGTCCAATGTTTTCTCTCTCTCACATCAATGTTTCTCTCTTTTTTTCTCTCTCGTTCTCTTTCTCTCTCACCCCCAACCTTCCCCTCTAAAAATCAATTTTAAAAATTAATTTTAAAAAGGACTAAGGATTATGAATTACATGGTATCCGAGCATGTTAAAACTCATATTTCCTTAGATTAATTTAATGATCATTTTCAAAACAAAGCTTGCTTGGAATACTAAAATAATTATTTTATTTTTATTTTTTCTATTTATTTTTGTTGTTGTTAATCCTCATCCAAGGATATTTTTTCGTTGATTTTTAGAAAGAGTGGAAGGGAGGAGGAGAGACACAGAGAGAGAAACATTGATGTTAAAGAGACACATTGATTGGCTGCCTCCTACACACACCCTGACCAGGGCCAGAGATCAAGCCTACAACCGACATACATGCACTTAACCTGAATCGAACCCATGATCTAAGGGCCAATGCTCTATCCATTGAGCCAAACCAGCTAGGGCTATAAGAATTTTTTAAAAGTAACCAAAGAGAATCATTAAAATGGAAAACATTGAGACTATTAATCTTTAAAAAGGGGGTTTAATAATCACATAAAGTTTTAGAACTTCCCAGTAAGAATGTTTTGAAAGAGGCCCAGTGCATGAATTCATGCACGGGTGGGGTCTATCAGGGTGGCCTGCAGAGGTCGGGCCCCAGCTTGCACCCCTGGCCTCACAGCCCTGCAGCCCCACCTGGCACCCCACCTTGGCCTGGCACCACCCCCTCACCTGCCCCACCATCCCACCTGCCCCACCTTCCCACCTGCAGGGGGATCGATCTGGGCCAGGCATCCTGCCCGGCTCCCTCAGTGCCTGGGAACCAGGCAGCAGCACTCCCCCCCCCACCGCTGCCACTGGTCACCATCTGTGGGACGATCGATTGGGACCAGGCCCCCCGGCTGGCTCCCTCAGCGCCTGGGAGCTGGGTGGTGGCCCCACCCCCTGCTGGTCGCCATCTGCGGGGCAAACAGGCCCCGCTCACACCCGCCTTGGCCTGATACCGCCCGCTCACCTGCTCCACCATCCCGCAGCGTCACCGACACCTGCCATGTTCCGCACTGCCCCCTGGTGGTCAGCGCATATCATAGTGAGCAGTCAAATTCCCAGTCTCCTGGTCAAACTCCCAGTCAAACAACTGCCCGAGGGAACAATTTGCATATTAGGCTTTTATTATCCTATCTAATAAAAGAAAAACATGGTAATTAGCCGTACGGCCCCTACCCTTCCCATTGGCTAATCACTGAGATATGCAAATTAACTGCCAACCAAGATGGCGGCCGGCAGCCATGCACTGAAGCCAACAGGGAGGCTTGCTTG
>NW_005370397.1:1401971-1407869 GCF_000412655.1 Myotis brandtii
CCCCAACCCCCTGATGGGCCCTGCTCTGTGCGTGACAGGGGGGAGCTCCCCAACCCCCTGATTGACCCTGCTCTGTGTGTGACAGGGTACAGAGCCCCAACCGCCCTGATGGGCCCTGCTCTGTGAGTGACAGGGGGCAGCGCCCCAACCCCCTGATTGGCCCTGCTCTGTGAGTGACAGGGGGCAGCGCCCCAACCCCCTGATTGGCCCTGCTCTGTGAGTGACAGGGGGCAGCGCCCCAACCCCCTGATTGGCCCTGCTCTGTGAGTGACAGGGGGCAGCGCCCCAACCCCCTGATTGGCCCTGCTCTGTGAGTGACAGGGGGCAGCGCCCCAACCCCCTGATTGGCCCTGCTCTGTGAGTGACAGGGGGCAGCGCCCCAACCCCCTGATCGGCCCTGCTCTGTGAGTGACAGGGGGCAGCGCCCCAACCCCCTGATCGGCCCTGCTCTGTGCGTGACAGGGGGTGGCGCTGCAACCTCCCCATCGACCCTGCCTTGAGCGTGACAGGGGGCAGTGCCCCAATCCCCCAATCGGCCCTACCCTGAGCGTGACTGAGGGTGGCATTGCAACCTCCCAATCCGCCCTGCTCTGTGCATGACAGGGGGCGGCGCCCCAACTCCCCAATCAGCCCTGCTCTGAGCCCGACCAGGGGCTGCACCTAGGGATTGGGCCTGCCCTCTGCCACCCGGGAGCAGGCCTAAGCCAGCAGGTCATTATCTCCTGAGGGGTCCCAGACTGCGAGAGGGCACAGGACGGGCTGAGGGGTCCCCCCTCCCCCCCCCGAGTGTACAAATTTTTGTGCACTGGGCCTCTAGTATAGGATAATAGCCTAATATAAGAATAACCTCTTTAAACAGTACATACTACCTTCATCATTTCTTTTTCCAACAGAATGGCAAAAAAATGAATTGCAATATTTTTATGGTAATCAGAACATTAATTCAATATATATAGGGTTAACATACCAAAATTCAATACATAGCGAAATACAGATCTGGCTTATTCATCTTAATGAGTAAATTCAAGATAAGATTTTCTGATTGCATATTTTCCAAATTTATTAAATACCATAATAAAATGTGAAGCAAAACTGCTCAAAACCAGTTAAACTGAGTCTTGATCTGCTGTAATGATTAACAACAGCATCTTAAAGATAATCCCACATCTGAGCACGTGATAGCTCTGTGATTTCAGGGCACAAAGCCCTCTATCCATCAAACTAAATGGAAGGGTTACTGAGGTTAATAGAGACAGAGTATCTGTAATAGACTCTGCATTTCATTCCCTCCTCAATATACTCCAATGGCCATTGAGCCACTTGTAATGTTCTTGTGAATCAATGCTGCCTTCACACTCAAGCTAGAGGATAGAAGCCACTGTGTGAAGCAATAAAGCTCACCTTTGAAATCCCTTCAAGCTGATCAGACGGTTAAATCTACGTGAGGCTTCATAAACAATTAAAGTGCAGGTACGGCTTTAATTAGAACCTCAAATGGCACTGCTAACCACCTAAATAAAACGGGAAGGAGGACAGCAGCTGCCCACAAAGAGCAATGCCAATTCCCCGCCTCTGTTTACCAACGAGGCTTTTCTCTCCTCAGCTGCACAACGCGGGCTTTATGAGCTCTGGGCTAGCAGTAGCAGTCAATACTTCAAAGTCACAGAAATAAATTCTGAATATGAACTTACATTCTATTATGGTTGTACTCGCAGCAGTCAAAAATGTTACAGACTGAAAAACCAAGCATTTGCTAGGCTGGCACCCATTCTATCCTAATTCTCATTAAAGAAACAAACCTCATACTGCAAACTGCTGATAAATCAGGGTCAACTTACTCTATTTACAGCTGATTAAGGGTGATCCTGGGACTCCATGGCTCTCCAGTTCCTCCATGACAGAAGGAAATTACTAGAAGAGTCAGAAGGACAGAGCTAGTTAGCTAAGTCAGAGCCCAGGTCAGGATGTAGGGTCAGAACGATTTGTGTTGAAGAGCAACACGCAGGAGCCTCGAACACAAAGTTCCTTTTGTTCGGTTTCCTTCACTTGTCTGCCTTGAGCTCCAATTTCCCTGGTGCTGTTTACTTTGTTCTTGTAAGTGACAGAGCGTAACTGTAACCGCTTCGCATTGATACTTTTCCTCTCCTTATGGTCCTATAACCCTGACTGTTCTGGTCAGTCCCTTGTATAGACGGCATAAGGGACTTACATCTCTTCCTATAGCAAGATCCTGGAAAAGGTACTTTTCCTCTCCATATGCCCGCTTCTTCTTATTAAAGGGAGATCATAAAAGCTGCACGTGACTGTTATGAGAATTAAATGAGATGGCAGATGTGACAGTTCAGGTATCCCGTTCCTTCCCTTCCCCCTATTTTAAATGCATCCTATATTCCTGGTCCCTCTTCCTACTGGCCCTCCTTCTGAGATGTGGATAACCTATGCCCTATCCTTGCTCCCTTCAAATAATAATGCAATAGAAAGTGTAATCAACTGAAAGAACAATTAACTAGGAAACAATCCAGAAGCCCACTGACAGGAGGCTGAGTAAGTAAGGTGGGGTCTGTCCTATACAGTGGAATATCATATAGCAGTGGAAATAAATTGATTATACAGGCACATGCAATTACACAGATGCATCTTAAAAATGTAATGTTGAATAAAAAATCCCACCAGACTATATTCCGCAATAATACCCTTTTATAAAGCTCAGAAGGAGGAAGAAATAAATGATGTGCAAGCATAGATACACTAAGCACTGAAACAGCTCAGATGCCGATTCAAGGTCAACATTTTCACGTAAATTCATTCATGTTTGGATACACACCTGAATTGGAATGTATACTGTTACATACATGGACACACCAAACACAAACAATCCACTTCTGTTCTAAGCTGTTGATTTTTTTTAAACTAAATAAAGCCAACAACATATGCTACCCTTCATTTATCTACCTTGAATTCAAGTCACGATGATGGCTATCGATGGAAATTTTGTTTTCTATTATAAAAGTTCTCCACACACCATGGCAACCACAGCTGTTGAGGTCAGCAGCACTTAGTTCTTTCATGTTGAGGCCTCAGCTCGAGATCCCATCTGTGCTGACTTGAGGCTGAAGGGAATAAATTTCCTCCCGCCTGGAAACTGAAACATATGCTGCGATAATTAAAGGGTCCTGAGCTAGGGCGGCAGGCCCGGCCGTGCTGAAGCCGGTGACCTCTGAGCGCTCCCGGGGCTTCAGAAGGGGCACCCACCAGCCAGACAAAGATGCTCCTGAAGAGCAGAAGCAGGTCCCGTGTCCTTCGGGTGTTATTTCCATACCTTACGGCAGGCTCCGGCCCCTGTTCGAATGCACGGTGTCAGCTTTGCAAATCCAGGAGCCAGAAAAGGCAACAAAACAGCAGCAGTTAGATGCCCCTGCACGCACTTCCTTTCTGCATCCCTTTACTTACCTGGACCGGTGCTGTCCAATACTAACCACATGTGGCTATTGATATTTAAACTAAAATTCAGTCACATTTAAAATTAACTTCTGCAGTCACACTAACGGTTAGTCACTAACCACATTCCAAGTGCTCAATAGCAACACAGGGGTTGGTGGCTGGTTACCATATTGGACAGAGCAAATATGTAATATTTCCATTATTACAGTATGCCAAGTGGTTCTCAACCTTCCTAATGCCGCGACCCTTTAATACAGTTCCTCATGTTGTGGTAACCCCCAACCATAAAATTATTTTCGTTGCTACTTCATAACTGTAATGTTGCTACTGTTATGAATCGTAATGTAAATATCTGATATGCAGGATGTATTTTCATTGTTACAAACTGAACATAATTAAAGCATAGTGATTAATCACAAAAACAATATGTAATTATATATGTGTTTTCCAATGGTCTTAGGTGACCCCTGTGAAAGGGTCGTTCGACCCCCAAAGGGGTCGCGAAAACAGGTTGAGAACCGCTGCATTAAGCACTTTTGGACCATCCTGATCTAGACACCAACCCACTTCTAAAGCAGAACCCAAATCCCTACCAGGGTGCAGAACATAAAATCCTAGAGTCGCCCAGAAATGGCAAGGGCACATCACCCAGCACCTCTGACCTAAAACTGTTCCCAGGCGTGGATGGCTGAGGCTTCGCTCCAGCTGCAGAGGTTTCTTTATTGGCCCATTTCCTTGTTTAGTGTTGCCCAGGGATTAAAAGAATGGACTCCAGTTAGATGATTTGAGTCTCACTCTAAACTGTGACAATGTGAGCTAATTCCTCAACCTGTCTCATTATTCCATATGTAAAAGTGGGGATAATAATAGTAACAACTTCATAAGTTTGTTTAAAAATTAAATAATACAATACTCGTGAAGCTATTAGTACCATGCTTGGCACATATTAAGAGCTTTGTAATTATTACCTATTAATCATTATTATCCTTGCAAAAAGCAAGGTAAAGAAAAGAATGATGATGAATTTTATCCATTAAAATCTATTTAGAACTCTGGTAAAGATTCCCTCTGAGAGAAAATAAAAATACATGATCTTTTTGCCCTAGCCGGTTTGGCTCAGTGGATAGAGCGTCGGCCTGCAGACTAAAAGGTCCCAGGTTTGATTCCGGTCAAGGGCATGTACCTTGGTTGCAGGCACATCCCCAGTGGGGGGTGTGCAGGAGGCAGCTGATCGATGTTTCTCTCTCATCGATGTTTCTAACTCTCTATCCCTCTCCCCTCCTCTCTGTAAAAAATCAATGAAATATATTTTCAAAAAAAAGATACATAATCTTTTTAATTTTCTGCACTGTACATTTATAATGTAATAATTCCCCTTCTCTCCTTTAGAAAGCCTGTCCTTGCCTGTTCACTATTCCCACAAGTCTCTCTTCCACACAGTGTGCACGGTGCTATGTGTCAAGAATCTTCGCAACAAGCCCACATGGTGGGTAACTCAATGTACTGATCCATTTTCAGATGAGAAAACTGAGGCCTGAGTGATTAAAAAACTCATGTAAGTGGCGGGGAGTGACTGGAATGCAGGCAGTGTGGATACAGAGTTCCCTCTCATAGACATATGCAATGATGTCTCTATACGCCGACATCTCCCTTCCAAAACAAATACTCCCACGCTACTTGTTAGGTAATAGTATTAGAAAGCTTATGTGATGGTGTGGCAATGTCAGGGCAGGGGAAGTCTCCTGGGATTTGGGTGTGCCTTTACTGTCTGTCTTCTGGAGCCTCCGGCTAATGTGGATGGGAATCAAGCTCTGCTTCTCAGAAGGGTTGGCACTGACCCCTGGGAAGTGTGGGAGGAAGTTGTGAGGACGGTCTGGTTTTCACAATGATTGGGAGTGTACCATAGACATTCACTCTGAAGGAGACAAGGGTGTTTACTACACTATATGTCACAACACCACACAGCTTTCAAATGTCCAACTAGGACATTAGGTCTAGAAGCAAATCCCTTTTACATATAAATGAAAGTAATCTTTATATTCTTTTATTATATTTAATGTACGCTGAATTTTCTAGGATTGCAACTACTAAGTAAGACAAAGGAAATGGTACTATTTTTCTCCAAAATTTTACCAAGAGCTGTTCATCATTTCAGATAATCACCAACACCTCACTCCTCCGTCAGTCTCCATTAGAGCTGCACATTTACAGTAATTCTTCACGTGAATTCTAGTAGTGCCGAACCATGTATATGGTAACATACACTCTTTTATGACAGCTTTCCATTTTTTTCTTCTTTATATTATCACTAGAGGCCCGGTGCACAAAATTCAGACATGAATGTCGCAGTCTGGGACCCCTCGGGAGATAACGCCCTGCTGGCTTAGGCCTGCTCCCAGGTGGCAGAGGGCAGGCCCAATCCCTAGGTGCAGCCCCTGGTCGGGCTCAGAGCAGGGC
>NW_005370397.1:1409312-1412977 GCF_000412655.1 Myotis brandtii
GCTCAGAGGCCGGCAAGGCAGGCGGGGAATGTTGGAGTCCTCCGTCACTGAAGGAAGCAAGCCTCATGTTAGTTTCAAGCTGCCTGGCTGCCGGCCGCCATCTTGGCTGTCAGTTAATTTGCATATCTCCCTGATTAGCCAATGGGAAGGGTAGCGGTCGTACGCCAATTACCATGTTTCTCTTTTATTAGTGTAGATTAGGGCATTATATTGATATTTTGAAATTGTGTGCATAAGTAGTTATATTGGCTAAGAATTTTTCTTCAGGATTGTGTGTGTACATATATGTCTGTTTCAAAGACATACACATGCTCATAAAAAGAAGACATTGTGCCTTACAAGGTTGATGTTCTGTGGAAAAAACTGGTGGTCCATAGAATGAACTCATGTGACACCACTTTGCTGTTTTCTTTACAATTCACATTTCACTTTACAGGAGAACCAGAGCTCCCCGTCCCCCAACGCCAGCTTTCTGAATTTGTCCAGTATCGGTAAACAGAGGAAACAATGAAACCTGTGAGTTCTGGATCCTTCCTATCCTAAAGCCTACCCTGGAGCAAGTCTTTGAGGAACGAATAGAAGCCACTATCCCTCTTCTTTCTAATATCACTGCCTCATCCCTCAACTCCACTGAGTCAACTACCATTGTCAACACATCCCAAGAGGAGATAGAAAAGGACCAGGATCTTAGATGGATCACCATCAGATCATCTCCAACCTCTCAGCACCTTTACCCCTCAGGAAACAGAGGGCTTTCCCGATCCTTCCGGGAGCTTCTGCAGCGCCCACCCGGCTTGAATATCACTTCCTCAGGCTGCTGATGGTGCCATCAGCAAATCAAAGATGAAACACAGGAATCCCATCCTATCTCCCTGACCTAGGTGGCCTAGCTTTTGTTTCTTACCCTCACCGCTTCTAATGAAAACAAGTCTGCATTGCCTATTCTTTTACTTTCTAATTCTTCTTTAGATATAAAACTTTCAAGCTCTTTAATCTCTTTTCAGTGCCTTCTATGTATTTCCTATATTTCAGCCAAAAAATAGGGTAAGCATTAAAAAACAGATTCCAGCCCTATCTGGTTTGGCTCAGTGGATAGAGCATTGGCCTGCAGACTGAAGGGTCCCAGGTTCGATTCCGGTCAAGGACATGTACCTTGGTTGCAGGCACATCCCTAGTGGAGGGGTATGCAGGAGGCAGCTGATCGATGTTTGTCTTTCATCGATGTTTCTGACTCTCTATCCCTCTCCCTTCCTCTCTATAAAAAATCAATAAAATATATTTTTTTAAAAAAACAGGTTCCAATAAAACTAAACTAAACATATTGAATGGCAGCTACTTAACATGTGTCATAAAAGTATACTACCTCATTTTTTTTTTCAGGGAATGAAAGGGAGAAGAGAATAACATAGTGGCAGTTTTAAATTCTGCTATGTTCCAGATCTTCTCAATTACCTGACAAGGAAGGTTACCCACAATTGATAGTTGAAGAAATCAATACAGGGAAGTTAGACCGTTTGCTCAAGGTCGTGTATAGAAGACACCTCCACGCCCCAGTGCTAGGTTATAAACCTTATCTATCTAATTCCATTACACCATGTTGACTATAACATTACAGTATTATAATTATCATAACCAGTGCTAACGACATACCAAAAACTGTGCTAAGTATCTCATTTAATCTTCATAATAATGTTATGAGGTAAGTACCCAAGTTAGCCCCATTTTACAAATAACAAAACTAGAGAAAATAAGTTAGGTTGCCCAAAGTCACTGAGTAAATAATGCAGCTTAGAAGCAAACCCAGGCAATCACACTCCAGACCCATGTTCCTAACCACTAGGCTACACTCTCTGCCAGGACTAACACTCACTAGGCAAAAACTGAGTATATAGCTAGTTTTCATCAGTAAAGGTTACTGATGAAATTACAATAGTTCTATTCCCAACAGAATGGTTTATTTATTTTAATAGTAGCTATCTTCATAAAGATGCATTAGCAAATCAAAGTGAGATTTTTTTAATCACCAAATTATTAAAACTCATAAAAACCATAACCATTAACCTTAAGAACTAAATATCCTCTTTTGATATGCTAATGTAAATACTGAACACTAAGCTATTAAAGAATAATTTTCTATAACTGCTATTTACAGGTGGAAAGGGAGAGGGGATATTTAATGGTGCAACAACAACAAAAAATGTCTCCTTATATCTGCCCAGTTGGAAATCCATTTTTCTCCTTGGACTCCAGGCACCCCTATCTGTAGAATACGCATAGAGAAGTGGCCTCCAAATGCAAGAGAGAGAGAGAATACCAAGTTCAGTTATCACACTCTGATTTATAAATGAAACCAGCAGTGAGATATGTAAAGGATTATTCACATATCAGAGAAAAAAGCAAAAGTTCTAAATAAATTGATTTTTAATGGATTTAAAGCTTGTTCTTGGAAAATAACTAAGAACTTTTTCTGGTAAATTAAACCCTTATGCAAGGATCAGATATGCCAATTCAGTCAAGTGGGACACAGAGAAGAATCCAGACAAGAAGAGAACCATTCTCTTCTCCACACAGGTTAACGTTTAGCACAATTTTGTGAGAAGACCCAAAATGTGTGGTATCATGTAACTAGTTCCCACTGCCACCAGTCTGAAGGTTTTTAATGTAATTATTTTATGCATGTAGAGAAATACATGCATATATATTCTCACATATATTCACATATATACAAATATGTAAATGAAAATACATATCTGGATCAGGTAAACCATACCTGAATATTGGAGCCAGGATTCTGATATCCACAATGGGCAAATCCCCTTACAAAATGCTGTCTTGATTTAAGGCTGACTACTTAGGTTTAGGTGTATTTCATATTACACTAATGAGGACAATAGCCAAAACAGGATAATAAAACTAATAAATCCTTGGAACTGTTAACACAGATGTGTTCTTAGTAATGTTTGGCCAAGAAAATTACCTGGCAGTTTTTAAGTGATCTCTCCTTCTCTAAACTCAGTATCGCCTCTAGGCTTAGGATTCCAATTCCACAGATGGGAGGAGAAAGGACGGTGCTGTGGTCCACCCTTCTCTTCTAATAGAACAGCAATATTAATAGAGAAGATGTATTTAGATCTCAGAGTGTTCCAGGCGATTGTAATGCTTTCCATACTCAATTACTTGTAGTCCTCACAACAACCCCACTATTAATCCCATTTGCTAATAAGGAAATTGACCTAGGGTTTACGTAGAGTCTCTGGTCATATCTGGTGGAACACTGGCTTCCAGCAGTACAAAAAAAGGCTTCGCTCACTTTTATTTTCACATATTTGGGTTTAGTTTAAGATTTCATTTGTGGGATGTGGGGGGTTCCACTATTAAAAATAAATATATTGAACACCAATAGTCTACCTACTTCCTTTAATTATTATTACTTATCCTTTGATATCACTTTTATGCATTATTGATACACTATTTAATTATGTTGTTGTTCAACTTCCTGCATGCTTGTGATAAACCTATTTATGTCTTTTTTTAATTAAATCTTTATTGTTCAGATTATTACAGTTGTTGTTCTGTTTCCCCCCACCCCCATAACTCTCCTCCACCCAGTTCCCACCCCACCCTCTGCCCTTACCCCTCCCACTGTCCTCATCCAGGGTGTACGA
>NW_005370397.1:1415022-1435801 GCF_000412655.1 Myotis brandtii
AGCCTTCCTGTAGATCTGGATGATGTCCGTTTTGTCTTTTAGTTGTATTTTTGAAGTTGTTGTGGGAGGCAGCAATTTCCGGTGTTTACCTATGCCGCTATCTTGGTTTCTCGTTCCCTATTTATGTCTTGAACTGCATCCATTCAGGTAAAACTCCCCACAAGAAAGTTTACTTGGCTGGAAGTTCCTTCTATTCTTTCTATCTATGTGGAAGCCTTCACATATAAATTTTTCAACAAGTCAACTTGGTTTAACTGGGTGAATAAACCCGTATTTTTTGTCCTGGGAAAAACAATTTGGTATAAAACATGCTAGTGACAATAATGAACAATCTTAAAAACTTCATATGAGCAGGAGTTCTGCCCTAGCCTGCCCCAAATTTCTTATCCATACAGCGACACCTAACAAGAAAAATGTTTTAATCTACAAAACTAGGAGAACATATGTTCCCTGCAGAGGGACCGCTAATGTGACTTGTGTGTTATAATTAAGTTTGTTTTGACATAGCATTCAAATTTGCATTCTTACTTGATTAATATACACCACCATTATTTTTTTGCAGATCACATGAAAAATGAGCCCCACGTACAGGAAAACTTGCAAGAAATTACTATTCATCAGCATGAATCAACAAGCTCACAGTTATAACAGTATCCACTGGGAAAAGTAACAAAAAGCTGTTACTAAGGTCACATAATATGAAAGAAAAAGGAGGAAAATAAAGAACTAATTTCTGCATTGAAAACCATACAAATGTTTCAAGAGAAAATTAGTATCACTATCCAAGATCTAAAACCAATAGGTAAAGTTCTGATATTACAACTTGGATGAACCTTGAAAACTTTAGGCTAAGTGAAGTAACCCACACATGAAATGACAATATGGTATGATTCAACTTATATGAAATATCTCACAACAGGCAAATGCAGAGAGACAGAAAGTAGGTCACAAGTTACCAGGGGCTGAGGGGAGGAGGAAAAGGGGATGTATTGCTTAATGGTTACAGAACTTTTGTTTGGGGTGATGAAAAATTTTTAGAAATAGACAGTGGTAATGACTGTACAACGTTGTAAATGTAATTAAGGACACTGAATTAATTGCATTTGAAATGGTTGGAGTGGCAAATTTTATGTTATATGTATTTTACCTCAATTATAAAAACATAAAATTATTAGTATGGAATTTTTAAACTTTTTCTTCAATGTTTGAATTAAGAAAGTAACTGATTTCACAACAGTGGACCAGGTGATGTGGCTGGCCCAGGCATACTCTCTGCCATGAGTGAGCCTTGCAGGGCATGTCTCAGGGTTTGCATGATGTTGGAGACCTGTGAGGTGGGTCAAGTGGTCAGAGGAATCTAAACATGAAGACCTTCTGGCCTGGCCAGCGTGGCTTAGTTGGTTGAGTGTCGTCCCGTGCACCAAAAAAGGTAGCCTGTTTGATTCCAATCAGGGCACACACACAAAATAAAAAATAAAATAAAAGTAAAAGTGAAGAATTTCTGAGAAATCGTGGGTGGAAATGTTAATAAGAAGGGTAATTACCATTAAAATTTTAGCATAGGTTGGGAAGAAAAGCTATCATGGAGAACAGCAAAAAAATGGTTAACTGGAAGAACAACCAGCCATATTTGATGGGAATAAAGAAATTGATGAACTTGATCATTTTTTCTGGTCCAGGTTCTGAAGTATGCCTATTCTTGAGAGCTTGTTTGGAGGTTCTAGCAGGGGAGCGCAGCTACTCGTGTACCCTTGACCGAAGACTGGTCCTCTCCTCGGGGGGGAAGGTCGTCCTCTTCGACCGAGCACGCAGCTTCGGGAGGGACGCACACGGATCGGTGAGGGAGGAGGGGGACACCCGCCTAGCCAGCCAGATCAGCCGAATCAACCCTGGCGATCAATGGGGTGACAGATGTCGCAGCCAGATTGCCCTCACATCCTGCCTATTCTTATATGATAGAGCTTTTCAGGCAGTCCAGTTACTACTTGTCAAGTCATTCTTATAAAAGCGTGATATCTTAGGTTGAAATAAACTCTAAACTCCTTAAATATCTTTCTGTCAGGCAAACAGCCTGTTTGAATGAGGGAGGGGGGAAGGAGGAGAAAATGCGGTCAAAGAGTCTCAAAGTTTCAGACCAGGCAGAGCTTATAGGCCCTGTAAAGACTTATCCACTGAAACTGCCTCAGAAGCAATGCAAACCAGAAGACAATGGTACATCTTTAAAGTGCTGAAAGGCCAAAAAAGAAAAAAAATAAGTCAAAATTCCATAGCTAGCAAAAACATCATTTCAGACAAATGCAAAGAGAATTTGATACAAGTAGACCTGAAACAAAAAATTTTCAAGAAAGCTAAAAGGAAAAAAATAACAGATAAAATTTCAGATAAACACGAAGATGTGAAGAGCACTAGAAATGTTAAGTATGTGGGCAAATGAAAATAACTTTTTTTCACATTTTAAAGTTTTACTCAAAAGATAATTTACTATTTTTTAAGAATGACAATATACTGTGGTGCTTATAACATGTACAAGTAAAATTATGGAATAGCAAGAAATGGGAGGAGGAAAATGGAAGTATACTATGACAAGGTCCTTACATTATATGTTAAGTTTATAATATTATTTAAAAGTAGATTACAGTATGTTAGAGATAAATACTTTAAATCCTCTAGCAGTAACAACCAAAAATAAAACGTAACTAACAGGCCAACAGAAGAGATAAAATGGAACATTTAAAAATGCTCAAATCAAAGGAAAGTAGAAAAAGGAAGGACCGGAACAAGAGAAAAACAGAAAATAAGTATATGGAATAAAACTTGGCAAGAAAATGCCTACCAAGCAATATATTTAGTCTGTGTCAGTGTGTCTGTTGGGAATAAAACTGAAAACTAACATCTTTACTAATGGATATAAATGCCTGCCTGCAGGTTTCACAGATGACTCACTGTAATATAGTCATTTTGCATCGCTCCTCTTTCAATCTGTCACAAAATACCTGTGCACAGTAAGAATATTTCAACAAGAGATATTTTTTAATTAGCCAACTGAGATCTTCTCATTCAAATAAGCTTTTTGAAATACTAGGCATCATGAAATAAAAATAGCAGTTGAGGATTTATACAAAGAAAATCAAGTGAACTACCAAGCTGAAACAGTTACTTGTAAAATCCTGAAACTGTGGTTCATAGAACCACTATATACCTTATACACTATAGAGCAGCGGTTCTCAACCTGTGGATCTCGACCCCTTTGGGGGTCGAACGACCCTTTCACAGGGGTCACCTAAGACCATCGGAAAACAAATATATAATTACATATTGTTTTTGTGATTAATCACTATGCTTTCATTATGTTCAATTTGTAACAATGAAAATACATCCTGCATATCAGATATTCACATTATGATTCATAACAGTAGCAAAATTACAGTTATGAAGTAACAACGAAAATAATTTTATGGTTGGGGGTCACCACAACATGAGGAACTGTATTAAAGGGTCGCGGCATTAGGAAGGTTGAGAACCACTGCTATAGAGTTTCTTGATCAACATTAAAAAAGTTTTCACATTAACATATCTGTTTGCAAAAAAATTACAATTATGCTTCCTTATTTCATATTGTGATAATAGGGGTCAAGTACCAAATATATTAGAATTCATAGGCAGAGGCTAAAGGAGTAAAAAAAATTTTGTTTGCTTTTTTAAAAATAAATAATTTCCACCCAGCTGGTGCAGCTCAATGGTTGAGCATCAACCCATGAACCAGAAGGTAACGGTTCGATTCTCCGTCAGGCACGTGCCCGGGGTTGCTGGCTCAATCCCCAATAGGGGGCCAGCAGAAGGCAGCCAATCAATGATTCTCTCTCATCATTGATGTTTCTATCTCTCTCTCTCTCCCTCTCCCTTCCTCTCTGAAATCAATAAAGAAATATATTTTTAAATTTTTTTAAATAAATAATTGCCTTGTTACTATTACAATTTATCCTATTTGATTAAGTTTAATCGCCAAAATCCCCAGGCTCAATGTAAAAGTAGTCATCACACAAATAGCTAAGAACCCTTTCCAAGAGCCAGCCCAGACTTCTGAGCAGGCATGGACAGAGCATATGTGGAGAGGCCCTGTGGTGGAGCAGCACACCAAGTCTTTTCAACACAAAAGAAGCAAAACTGCTCCCTGACTCTTTAATCGTCTCACTCAGAGAAGACTACAGTGGGGCCTTGACTTACGAGTGTCCCAACTAACGAGTTTTTCGAGATAAGAGCCATCTCTCGGCCGATTTTTTGCTTTGAGTTGCGAGCTAAAATTCGGGTTACGAGCCAGCTTCGGATACCCCACCGCTAGTTGGCTCAGCGAACGTCACAGTGAACGCCACAACATCAGCCCAGCATCACGTGTCTCACTCGTTCACTTTAATGATTTGACATACGAGTAATTTGAGTTATGAGCTCGGTCACGGAACAAATTAAACTCGTAAGTCAAGGCCCCACTTATAGCTCTCCAAGTACAGAGATATGGCAGCAACTAGACAACAAAGACCACGAGTTCACCCAGTCCTCAGTTTAATTTGAAACTGGAATATTGTCTACATGTCAACAGCACAGACCTGGAAAAGCACTGTCCCATAAGCTGCTGATCTGCTCAGCACTCACCATTCCCTACGTGCTCATGGCTCTCTACTGAAGGCCACAATATCAGGGAGAAACCAGCCACTAAAGCGGGACGGAGTTGTGGGATAAATACTCCAACTTCTTTGCCCTCAGGTCATATAACTCTGAGATTAACTTCACAACAGTCCCCAACAGGATGGAGCTCCAGCTGCCAAAAGCGGTAGCCCATTCATTAACACACCTGAACAGGTTTCCTTCCACCCCGTTTCCTTCCCCACTCCCACTCCCTCTGAGGTTCTCCCTGGAGTCATCTCCCACATAAACTACTGGCACTCAAATCCTTGATGACAACTTCATAGTGTTGTCATCCAGTCCTTGAACAAAGCAAAGGTTTTAAAAAGAGAATACATATGGATACGGGCAGGTTCAGCGCATACTGGCAGAAAGCCAAGTATTTTAGTTTCACTAAAGCAAAGGTATAAATTTATGTGGCACAATGGAAAATGCAGCTAGAAATATAGCTTTGGGCCAGAGCATTTGGTAGGCAAGAAGAGGCACCAACTGCCAGAAAAGGGGGAGGAGGGGAGAATCCCTAAAAAGCTGTTTGGAGACGCTGGGCTTAAAGGGCTTATGGGCCCTCTTGGTGATTTTTCTCACTTATTGGAACCAACCAGAAGCCAGCGAGGTCTGAGTCAGCAATCGAGAGGGGAAATCTGGGCTGGTTATCTGGGAGTCATCAGAACCGGATGACAGTGAAGCCACGAAAATAAAAGACATTTCAGCCAGAGGGTTTGACAGATTTAAAAAAAGAAAAAAAAGGAACCTAGAAAAATAACCCAAGAACCAACACATTAGTGGCATGAACAGAAAGGAGTTCACAAAGAATAAGCAGCAGCAACCACATAAATGGAAAGAAAATCAGGAGATGGGAAGACAATGTTTAAGGAAAACAGAGAAGGGGGTACTGACACATTTCACAGAAAGATGGACTAAGAACCAAAACACACCCCCTGAGATTTTAGGTTGTTGCTGACATGGCTGAAAGCAGTGTGAGGGGAGTGACAGGGGGTGGGGGTGGAGTACACACAGGGAGGGCAGAGCTGGTTACCAGATGGACAGGGAAAGTCATCGGGTGGAAGGAAAGGAAACAGTAACCTGCAGTGCTGGACTGGATCCAATTCCAAGATGTTAATTCTGAACAAAAAAAAAAGCTGTAAAGCACACATAAAATCTTCAAATTTTACAAATGTTAACTAACTTGTTACTTTGAGCAAACTAATCTTTTATTTTAATTATAATGCTACGTTTTTGAGAAAAACAAACCAATTAAAAATCAGGAAAATATGCTGCTCAGCGAAATTTGATGAAAAGGTTATGTCAATAGGGCCACGCCTTTTGTATGACCGCTTTCTAAAATAGCAAATTTATGTAAATCGGCTACATAAATTACTTTCTAATTCTGACTTCAGGCAACCGAACTTCAATCTTAAACTTCATTTTTGCTCAGTTGTTCTTTGCTTAAAAAGGAATATTTTATGATAGAAGGCGCCATTAAAATTTTCAAAATTTCCTATTCTTATTGGAATTGAGAAAATCAGTCAGTACCTTAAAACCGCATCTCTGGCTACACTGTGGGAGAAGAAAAACAGACAGAACAATATGCCCATATGTTTTTGCCCTCCCTGCAAATGCAACACAAGAATAATACAAAAGTTATGTCACACTCAGATTGGACTAAAGTATAAAGTACTACTACCTCTTCTAGCACTGTCTCCAAGGACAATATCAGAACCCATTATTATCAACCGCATGTATATAGAAGAACTATCAGTTATGTGATGCCCTATAAAAACAGACACACTTCCCAATTATATCCATTCATTCATTTTAATTGCTCTGGAGAGTGATTACATAGTTAACTTGGCTGTCTTTAAAAAATTAAGTTGCTTTAATGAAAGTATTGTAGATAGCTATCCCACCACACATCAATTAGGAAGTTAATCATTCTCCTTGTTCTCACCAAGAGATCTTAAAGGAGGTGGGGAGGTGGTAATGGTTGGTGATTCTGAAAAGTTAATTAGAGGGCATTGAGTAAGAGATCATCCAGGAAAAGTTTATCAAAAACTCAAAATATGTAAACTGTGTAAAGTAAAAAACTGCAAGAGTCTCTTTAATGAGTTTATTCCTGTTCACTTAAGAAGAAAAATGTCTCTTCACTGTGTGAGGTTCAATTTTCAAAATGTGTGAGACCTCACAATATGATAAAATGACTACTCTAGAATTTTTCTTAGAATATTTCAAAGAGACAAAAGGCAAACAAAATCATAATGTATGACTAACAAAGCTCAAAATTAGCTCAAATATGTTACAAATTAAACTATAAGTAAGAAAGTTTCACATAATGGAACCCATGATATTACCAATCAGCAAGTAACTCACGAGCTACAACCATAATAAAAATACATTTCCCTCCTCGTAAATGCATGAATAATAAAGCAATTTATGTCTATGAATGAGTACTCCATCTTAAATTGTAAACTCATTATGGTTTTATGTAGGCAAATGTGTCATCACTAGCATTTAGTATTAGAAGTGACTTTCAAAACATACACACAACCCCATCTTCCACTGTCTCACCGGCCTTCCTGTATGTCACTTTATTCAAACTGGATGCCATTCTTCCACTACCTTCCATAATCCTATGAGTAACACTTAGAAGACCAATTTAGGTTTCCCACACACCTCTCTCAAGACAACTCAGCCCACACAATAAAATGGTATTGTGCCTTAGCTATATTCCACAACCTCATTTAATTAAGTAAGATCAAATGAAATAAGGCATATAAAAGTGGATTTTGCAGCCTGCCATCAGGAGACATTTAATAAAGGCTTGGAATCTGAAATCAGCACAACAAAACATTCAGAACTAGAAGTTTCACATTTAAAATCAAATTAGACCAATTTAAGGCAGTAGCGTAAGGGCAAGCGGAACAGATTAAGAATGGAGAGTGGGAAGGAGTAAAAGAATTTGACCTCACTGCATACTTGCAGGTGAAACTAGAGTAACGTAAAGATCGCCAGGCCTACCATCCTTGAGCTGTATTCCTTGCTCCTTCCGCTGAAGGAAAAGAGAAGGGCACTCACTTGCTTGGTGTCGGCTGCCTAATTGATAGTAGACTATCTTCTACATTGTATTGCTATATTGTAAATCAGAAGACGCCTTGATCAATAAGCCAAATTTGTTTGGGTCCTTTTCATTTCGCTAGCGCTAGCGGGCCCAAAGGAAATCTTGCTTCTCAAATTCTGGGGCACAATATGGTGGAAGTCTTCTTTATTTATACGTTTTTCAGCTGTCTTCCAAATTTGGAACAAGACTTCCGGACCTTCTGAGAAAAAGTCCTGTGAGCTGGGACAGGGCCGTGAGACCATATCTCAAGGCCTGGCCTGGCGCCAGCACTGACAACTCTGTCTGGGGCATAGTTTATGGCCTCTCTAGAATGGGAGTAGTCTTATTTTTCCCTATTATTTAAGCAAGCAAGTGTTTACAGAAGCCAGAATAGCAGAGTTAAAATTTTAAACAGCAGTTTTTACCCAAGATGGAGTTTACTATGCTTCAGTATTCCTACTCTGAAGGTGGCCTTCTAATTTACAACATTCCTGCTTTATGCCTTCATGGTCTTCATCACAAAATATTCCATAGTCATTTTTTATATAACTTTTCACTGTTTGCATTATCATAATTACCCCCGATATATATTTACTAATGTGATAAGAATCAAACCAAATCCTATATAATAAAAGCATAGTATGCAAATTGTCCCCTCGATTGGGAGTTAGTCCGGGAGTTTGACCAGGGGGCAGGGCCAGCTGGGGGAAGGGAGGGAGTACCCTGCCAACAGCCAGCAGCTGCTTGGGACCCTACCAGTGCACAAATTTCATGCACTGGGCCTCTAGTATCAAGACAAATTGATGCTTCACTTTTGCCCCAAAACATCACTCTTTACCTAGGTCAAATGTATAAGCTTTGGTGAAATCTGGTTACCTGAAATTATTGCTATATATATATATATATACACATACACACACACACACACACAGAGTCCACAGGCTTCCTATGTTATTTTCTTATTCCATAAATAGTCCAGGGAATAAATAAAACAAAGCAGCAGAATTTAAGTTTCTTTGGTAACAGTAGTGCGTTAAGCCAAGAGGTATTCTGAATATCTGTAATACTAGCTAATGTACATGCAGGACAAGACTTACCAATGGCCGCTCCTCCCTAAGCTAGGAAAACCTTTGGGGACTATGGAGAATTCCAAAATGGCTTTAATGGAGTGGGGTGCAGGGAGCGGAAGAGCAATAGTGCTCAGATTCTAATAACAGGAGAACTCCCAGCAGAATTCGGGAAAGAGGAGAAAACATGCTCACTAAGACCACATGATTAAATGTCCCCCGACACTGGCTTCCACTGCAGAGTTCTCCATGTTCTCCACATAAATGCAAGTTCATCAGGGAGAGACTTCCCTTAATAGTCTTTGTACCATGGGTCCTAGCACCTGTCACATAGCTGTTACTCAACATTTCGTGAATCACTAATGCAAATACAGTAGGAATTAGGTGCCAAGTCTAAAAATTTTCTGATTCTGAAGCTTTTAGTAATAGCTACATTTTTAAATTTCCTTCATACCTACTTGAGAGATAAAATGTAAAGGCCCTACAATATTATGGGAGAAACTGTATTTATGAAACTTTCTCCCTTGTTTTAATAAAACTGTATCACAAGAGTAGGGGATGAAAAAGACCCTAATCTTCCTAAAGTGAATGTGAAGTCACAGATTTCAATCTCCAGGGATTGGGGTAGGAGCTTGTTTTCACAGACTATCTCAGGAATCAGGCAAAAATGTTTTTTTTTAATACTTTTTTCCCCTTTAGCTTTTTATTTTTAAACTAGAGGCCCGGTGCACAAAAATTTGTGCACTCGGGGGGGAGAGGGGGGGTCCCTCAGCCCGGCCTGTGCCCTCTCGCAGTCTGGGACCCCTCAGGAGATAACGACCTGTTGGCTTAGGCCTGCTCCCGGGTGGCAGAGGGCAGGCCCAATCCCTAGGTGCAGCCCCTGGTCGGGCTCAGAGCAGGGCTGATTGGGGAGTTGGGGCGCCGCCCCCTGTCATGCACAGAGCAGGGCGGATGATGATGGCTGTTTGCAGCTGGTCACACCCCCTTCAGGGTGGGGGTCCCCACTGGGGTGCCTGGCCAGCCTGGATGAGGGGATGATGGCTGTTTGCAGCTGGTCACACCCCCTTCAGGGTGGGGGTCCCCACTGGGGTGCCTGGCCAGCCTGGATGAGGGGATGATGGCTGTTTGCAGCTGGTCACACCCCCTTCAGGGTGGGGGTCCCCACTGGGGTGCCTGGCCAGCCTGGATGAGGGGATGATGGCTGTTTGCAGCTGGTCACACCCCCTTCAGGGTGGGGGTCCCCACTGGGGTGCCTGGCCAGCCTGGATGAGGGGATGATGGCTGTTTGCAGCTGGTCACACCCCCTTCAGGGTGGGGGTCCCCACTGGGGTGCCTGGCCAGCCTGGATGAGGGGATGATGGCTGTTTGCAGCTGGTCACACCCCCTTCAGGGTGGGGGTCCCCACTGGGGTGCCTGGCCAGCCTGGATGAGGGGATGATGGCTGTTTGCAGCTGGTCACACACCCTTCAGGGTGGGGGTCCCCACTGGGGTGCCTGGCCAGTCTGGGTGAGGGGCTGAGGGCTGCTTTCAGGCTGGCGGTTGTTGACTGAAGCTCCCAACCGCTCCTTTTTTTTCTCTTTTTTTATTTTATTCTGGGCCAGCTTTAGCTCTGGCTCTAGCTCTGAGGCTTCGTATCTGGTTTGTTTGCCGTTCTATAATCGAAACAATGTATAACTTCAGCTCTGAGATCCTGGCAGGCTGAAAGCTGGTTTCCGGGGGTTTTGTTTAGCTACTACATTTGCAACATAGTACATAGTTGCTTAGAGTTGCAAGTCAGAGGCCGGCAAGTCAGGCGGGGAACGTTGGAGTCTGCAGTCACTGGAACAAGCGAGCCTCCCTGCTTGCTTCCAGCTGCCTGGCTGCCGGCCGCCATCTTGGCTGACAGTTAATTTGCATAAGGATATGCTGATTAGCCAATGGGAAGGGTAGCGGTTGTACGCTAATTACCATGTTTCTCTTTTATTAGTGTAGATAATTTTAAACTTACAGCAAAGTTGCAGTAATGGTACAGAGAATTCCCACATACTCTTCACCCAGCTCCCCTAATATTAGCATCTTACTTAACCACACCATAATTATCAGAGCTAAGAAACACTGATGCAATATTATCAACAAAACTATAGACTTTACTAAGATGTCACCCAAGTGAATGTTTCCACTAACACCTTTGTTCTGTCCATGACTCTACAATGTATTTAGGTTTCCTGTCCCCTTAATCTCTTCCTATCTGTGACAATCCCTAAACCCTTCCTTGTCTTTGCGACTTGGTATTTTTGAAGAGGAATGATAAAGTATTTTGGGTCCATCTGATGGTTTCTCACACTGAGACTGAGGTTATGCATTTTGGCAAGAACATCAGGAGAAGATGTTCTCTTCCCTTAGTGAAGGTGGTATCTGCCGATTTATTCACTATAAAGTTACTCTTTTCCCCAGTAACTAATACCTTGGCAGAGCTACTCCGAGATTCTGCATATATCCTGTTTCTTCTCCGGCTTCCATCCACTAATTTTGGCATCCATCCCTGGACCTTGCCTGCAGTAATTATTCCTGTGGTGTTCTAACTGTGATTTTCCACTGCCCTCATGCCTCTGACATTTATAATTCAAAGTCTTCTGTATGCTACCTCTCCATTTATTTATTCCTTTCATTATGTACTTATATCAGTAAAGGCTTGTAGATATTTATTTTATTCTGAAAGTTACAATCCAGAACTATCATGGTATTTTATTGCCCTTTCAGGTTGCTCCTGTGCCTCTCAACATGCCTCAGTTCTTTTTAACAACTTCCTTCGTCCTGGCACCACAAGATGTTCCAGGTTCCTCTTCTATTTTTCTCTAACCCAGTCCTAGAATCACCCACTTTGCCAAGGAACCCGCTTTCTTGTATTGGAGAATGACACTTAGAAAACAAGATCTAGGAACCAGTGTGCTCATTGCCATTGGGATATCCTTCCTTCCAGACCCTCTCAGCAGCCAGAAGTAGGAAACATATGCATATATACTAACCCATGCATACATATATATCCGTATCTATTTTGTATCTATGTACATATATTGCTAAAATATTCAAAATGAACTCATACCAGTATTTCTAAGTGCACCGCAACACCATAGGGTTCATTCTAACCTGTCACCTTTCTCTACAAGAAGTTCCCTTGTAATTTCTCTGGCAGTCAGAAACCCAGCTCTTGTTATCTACTGTACCTATTTTTACAACCCTAGTAAACTTACAGTTTCAGAAGAACCCATCTTCCATGAAAATTTAGTGACTAAAGTACTTGTGCGCAACTCTTTTCTGTCCTCAGATTTACAGTTTTCAGTCAAAATACTATTTTCTAACATTCATTCTATTCATTCCCACTCCCTTCAATGAAGTTATGTCATTTTTTTGTAATATAGTTAGATTCTTAGTAAATTGTATTCCCCTTACATCCTGGTCGTTGGGTTTGTAATTTACATAGAGAAAGATTTACTCTGAGGTATATACACTGAATGGCCAGATTATTATGACCACCTGACGTTTGTAGGCAAATTAGCTATAATTTCCTGCTGAAGTTGCTAGAGGGCCAGATCATTATAAACGTCTGAATAGCACAACATACCAAGTATCGTTGCTGATCAAGTTCATCCTATCATGTTGATGGCTTATCCCAATGGAGATGGCTTCTTCCAACAAGACAACGTGCCATGCCACGGTGCTCGTATTGTGCAGGAGTGGTTTCAAGAACATGAGGGAGACTTTCCCTTGCTTAGGTGGCCCCCACAATCACCAGATCTCAATCCAATGGAGCATTTGTGGGACGAAGTTAAAAGAGCCATCAGGCAGCTGGTTCCACAACCATCAAATCTCACAGAACTGGACAGTGCTATTCATCAGGCATGGTGTCAGATTCCTCGCATCACCTTTCAACATCTCATGGAGTCAATGCCAAGAAGAATCACCGCAGTATTGAAGGCATAAGGTGACCCAACGAAGTACTGATGGGGTGGTCATAATAATCTGGCCACTCAGTGTAGTTCTGTGGGTTTTAATAAATGGAGACTCATGTATCCACCACCAGTCATGATACAGAGTAGCTACATATCCCCCAAACCCCCTCAGGTTGTCCCTTGGAACCAACTTCTTCCCCATCCCCAATCTTGGTAACCCCTAATCTGTCCTCACCCTTACAGTTTTGCCTTTTCCCGTTTACATTATTCCAACTGTGCTTACGGTAGATCTGCTGAGACTGCTCCATGGCTGTGAGGTGCTGTATTCTGTGTTTTTCCCCCTACTCTTTTTTCTCTTTTCACAGTTTTTTATCTTTTTTGGTAATTTCTATTAACCAATTCTCAAGTTCAGTGATTCTTTCCTTGTGTCAGAACTACTGATAAGCCCACCAAAGGCATTCTTTGTTTCTGCCATTTTTTCTCACTTTTAGCATTCTATTTAACTATTTTTTGTAGTCCTATCCTTCTGTTAAAGCTACCCATCTAATTCATCATGCTGTCCACCTTTTTCATTAGAGCTTTTAATGCAGTAATAATCGTTATTTTAAATTCTCTACCAGATAGTTCCACTACCTGTGTCCTGTCTGAATCTGATCTGTTATTGCTTTGTCTGCTGGCCACGTGCTGGCCTTTTTGTTGCCTTTTTGTATGCCTCCTATTTTTGCTGTTGAACGCTGAACATCTTGTGGAGAAGCCGGGACTGAGATAACAGCTTTATGCCTAGAAACAGGCACACCTCTTCTTTGGCTAGGCCTTCAGGGTGGGTTTAAATTAATCGAGTCAGAAGCCAAGCTGAGCTTGACGTTCATGACGAGCATGTTACCCTCCAATCTCCTCTGCAGGTAACTTGTGACTGGAGTGGAGCCTGTTTGCCGAGGTTTCTCCTCAGTCTGCCACGTGCTCAGCTTTAGGTCTTCCCTGTGCTGCTCCTGAGAGGCTCCCCTGGCATGGTCCCCTCTCCCAGCGGTACTCCACTATTACTTGCTACCTGATGTTTACCACTCTGGGGACAGGAGGCAAGAACTGGATTTTCTGTTGTTCTGATTAAGCATCAACCTTAGACAGTCCCTGGGTCTCAGGGATGTGGCCTTCTCGATGCTCCTGCCCCTTACCCAGCTGCAGTTCTGGACCCACACGAACACCCAGAGTGGGTCTGATTCTAGTCCCCACCCCGCAGTGCGAAGGGTCTTTCCCAGTGCCCTGAAGGCACAGAGCTTTTCCCGCCCTTTGCCCTGCTTCCAGTCGGTAGAGGACAGAGGGATGACAGGGAAAAGGGTCCTGGCAGAATTTCTTGCTCCATCAGTAGCAGCCGCTCTTCTCCTCACGCCCTCAACCAAAGGATGCTTTCTCAGGAATCTCACCTGCCTTTTGGGAACGCTTAGTAGAGTCTGCAGAGAAAAGCCTGCAAGTAGCTATTCAACGCCCCTTACAAGTGCAGCCTCCCTGGACATCCTATTCCCTTGCTAGCCACATCCAGCATCCACCCATCTCTCCAGCTATGCCAGCGAAATTCTCACCTGTGCCCAGGGTGCCTGCCCCAGGAAGCAAGTGCTCATGGCTCTCTCTGCAGGCACCTGCTTCTCCTTAGGCCTCCCGCTACAGGGTGCCCTGTGACCTAAGCTCTGATGGGTTCAAAAAACAGTCATAAACTTGCAGCTTTCCAGCTTTTATTTGTTTGCTTTGTCTTGTTTTAAGGGTAGAAACAATGCTCTTTCTGCACCACAATTTTGTTTTTATGAATGCCTGAACTTGTCTGCTAAAAGATAAAACTATGAAATAAATGTAAAGCTTACTGAAAAGTCAACTTAAAAGCAACATTCCAAATTAAAATACTCTAATATAACTTTTAGTCTTAAAACCTAATTAGAGAGTTTTTGGCTGTTCATGAATGTGATTTTTTCCAGCTGTTGATATATCAAGAAGTCTCATTTCCTAACAATAAAACGAATTCAAAACTAAATTGCAATAATGCACTTAGACATAAACTACACCGAGAATTCAGCCTAATAAAAACACATAACAGCTGATAATGATTTCTTAAAAGTATTTAGTTTACATTTGACAGAATGCTTTGAGAACACCAATTACGTGTTCATAGCTCCCATAATTTTGTTTTACAAAATATTTCCTCAAATCTCTTGAGCGATTACCACAGGGTTAAAAGTTGTCTTAAGATCAAAGATCAAACAGAGTGGAAAAAATCCTGTAATTCGCTAGAGCAGCTCCTGATCTTTTCCATCTGCTATGCAAAAAGGAGGTGTATGTTAAATTTGAAAAGAGAAAACCTTTTAACTAAAAATGGCAGTAAACTGATTCTGGCACACATCCAGAAGCAATTTTTCTATATGAAATTCAAGTCCCTTTTGCAAAAATATAAACAATGTCAACAACAGAAAAATAAAATCGAGTCAGTAAAGTACTGTCTTTTATTTATATCTTTCTTCCTATAAATATATCACCTGATCAGATTTCTATTATAAAACCACACAGTAAACAATGTTTAACCATCAAGATAACTTTATAAGCACACGCTTATGAGTGAATGATGCGAGGCAGCTGCAGCGAGACAGCGGAACTGCAGTTACCTCTGCCCTAGAGAAATGACTTTCCTGGCACAGGCCAGCAACTCACAGGTCTCCCCTGGCCTTTCCTTCATGTAAAAACCTAGAAGCCCTGTCTACCTTCATCATGGAAACAATCAAGAAATTCCCAGAAGACAAGTGACATGGCACATTTTTTAGCAGAGGAAGCACTTCTTATCTCCTGAGACAAATGCTCATAGGCCTACCAACAATTATGGACTTTAGTATCCATCAAAGTATTCTAGAATGAGGTCTGGTTCTCTCCTTGATGTGCCTTTACCTTCTCTCTCCTCTCAAGATTATTGAACTATACACCCTAAAATGGGTGAATTTCATGATATATATATTTTTAATGAAGTTAAGAAAAATATTATTGGATCTTATGTTGAATCAATGAGTCTACAAATAATTTCCATTCTCTTTTCCACATACAACAGTACAGATAGGTCTCAAAAACAATGGGGGTAGAAATAGTCTTTTAAACAAATGGTACTGGGACAATGGATATACACATGCAAAAGAATGAATCTGAACCCCCTACCTCACCCCAGATATGAAAATTAACTCAAAATAGATCAAAGAACTAAATGGAAGAGCTAAAACTCTTAAAAGGAGCAGAGATATAAATATTAGTGGCCTTGCATTAGACAAAAGTTTCTTAAATATGATACCAAACACACAAGTAACAACAACAAAAAATAGGTAAGTTGGACTTCACCAAAATTAAAAGCTTTTGGACATCAAAGAATGCTATTAAGAAAGTGAAAAGACAACCCACAAAATGGGAGAGAGTATTTAAAAAGCCATATATCTCATAAAGGTCTAATTTCCAGAATATATAAAGAACTCTTACAATTCAACAATAAAGGGACAAGCAACCCAATAAAAAACAAAGTATTTGAGCAACTCTCCAAATAAGAGATAAAATGGCCAAGAAGCACATTAAAAAGGTGCTCAACATCATTTATCATTAGGGAAATGCAAATCAAAACACCTACTAATATAGTTATAATAATTTTTTTTAAACAGAAACAAGTTTGTTTGAGGATGTAGACTAATTGGAACCCTCATCATTACTGATATAAAATAGTGCAGCCACTGTAGGAAACAATTTGGCTGTTCCAGACCAACAAAGACAATCAAACCAACAACTTGAGGACAGCTGAAATCCCTTGACTGGAGAGGCCAGCAACCTTCTACAGGAACAAGGCTCTTTGTGCAATCCATCCACTATGTTTATAGCTATGCTTATTGTCATTGCTTGCCAGTCTTCTTCCGAGTCTTAAACAGCCCAATCTGAGAGGTGGCCACTGATTTACACGCGCTATCATTTAAAAAACAAAAAAGGGGGAATTTGCTGGAAGCCGGTCCATCCTTGCTGCTTGACACAGTCGCTGCAGGGAAGAAACATCTGCACAGCATATGTTTCAAGGGACCTGGCATATATAGCATATTGTTCTTAATATGTTTGCTCTCCTTAAGCGCCATGTGTTTTAACCAAGGTCACCTCTCCCAGAAAGGTTGTTTCCCCAGGTGGGGATTTTTCCCCGAGGTTAGGGAGGGGATACAACCCCTTAACTAAGTGCCAGGCGGGTAGTTAAGCTACATAATCTTTACTCCCTGGAATGGAGATAAGAAACGCCCTAACCTTTGTAATAGAAATTGACAGGATTAAAATCGACTGGTATAAATACAGATGTAACAAGACAATAAAGATCAGATTGCTGTATGACCCAGCAATTCCACTCAAAGATAGATAAATAGATAGGTAGATAGATAAATAGATAGATAGATAGATAGATAGATAGATAAAAGGGAAATAAAAGCATATGTCCACGCAAGAATTGTTCATTAATGTTCACAGAAACATTATTCATAATGGTCAGAAAGTGGAAAAAAAACACAAATGTCCACCAACTGATGAATGGATAAACAAAATGTGGTGGTATATTCATACAATGGAATATTATTCAGCCATAAAAGGAGTGAATTGGGGACCGAGCAAGATGGCGGCATAGGTAAACACCACAGACTGCTGCCGCAAACAACCACTTCAAAAATACAACTAAAAGACGGAACGGACATCACCCAGAACCACAGGAAGGCTGGCTGGGGAGAGACTCTTCAACTAGAAGGAAAAATAACAGCACACCGAGGCTCAGAGGAGGCGCAGTGTGGAAAATACTCAGGTGCGGAGGTGCGCGCGCAAAGCGGGCTGGTGGCTGAGAGCGCGGTTGTCGTTTTCGGTCAGGGGGGAGTCTCAGACTCTGAGCTCCAGATACGGGCGAATCGCTGGGGACTCAAACGGGAGAAGTGGGAGTGTCTGGCATCAGTTGGAAGGCAGCTTTCCCTCCGAGGTTTGCAGCGGTTCCTGGGGTTCTGAGAAGCAGAGCCTCTGGGAACGGGACTGAGGGCACCATAACCGCTCCCTCCGCCCGCCCTGTTGAGCCCGCCCCGCCCAAGCCCTGCGCAGAGCCATTTGCCAGATCGCCTCAGGCAAAGGCTAGATTAGCACCTCCCCAGAGGACAGAAGTTTTCCGCGGCAGACACAGCTGATTCACACAGCCAGTCGGCCTGGTGGTCAAATCCCTCTAGTATTAACTACAACAATCAAGGCTCAACTAGAACAAGACTGCGCACAAAGACCACTAGGGGGTGCACCAAGAAAGCATAAAAAATGCGGAGACAAAAAAACATGACAGAAATGGAGGATATAGAGCTAAAAATCGCAATTTTGAGGGCTTGCAAAAATTTGCTAGAAGCTGTCAATAAACTTGAGGAGAGAGTCACGAAAACTAATGAGACCCTCGATGCTATGATAAAGAACCAACTAGAAATTAAGCATACACGGACTGAAATAAAGAATATTATACAGACACCCAATAGCAGACCAGAGGAGCACAAGAATCAAGCCAAAGATTTGAAATGCGAAGAAGCAAAAAACACCCAACCGGAAAAGCAAAATGAAAAAAGAATCCGAAAATACGAAGATAGTGTAAGGAGCCTCTGGGACAGCTTCAAGCGTACAAACATCAGAATAATTGGGGTGCCAGAAGATGAGAGACAGCAAGATATTGAAAACCTATTTGAAGAAATAATGGCAGAAAACTTCCCCCACCTGGTGAAAGAAATGGACTTACAGGTCCAAGAAGCGCAGAGAACCCCAAACAAAAGGAATCCAAAGAGGACCACACCAAGACACATCATAATTAAAATGCCAAGAGCAAAAGACAAAGAGAGAATCTTAAAAGCAGCAAGAGAAAGAGACTCAATTACCTACAAGGGAATACCCATACGACTGTCAGCTGATTTCTCAACAGAAACTTGGCAGGCCAGAAGGGAATGGCAAGAAATATTCAAAGTGATGAATACCAAGAACCTACAACCAAGATTACTTTATCCAGCAAAGCTATCATTCAGAATTGAAGGTCAGATAAAGAGCTTCACAGATAAGGAAAAGCTAAAGGAGTTCATCACCACTAAACCAGTATTATACGAAATGCTGAAAGGTATCCTTTAAGAAGAGGAAGAAGAAAAAGGTAAAGATACAAATTGTGAACAACAAACATGCATCTATCAACAAGTGAATCTAAGAATCAAGTGAATAAATAATCTGATGTACAGAATGAACTGGTGATTATAATGAATCAGGGACATAGAAAGGGAATGGACTGACTATTCTTGGGGGGGAAAGGGGAATGGGAGATGCGGGAAGAAACTGGACAAAAATCGTGCACCTATGGATGAAGACAGTGGGTGGGGAGTGAGGGCGGAGGGTGGGGTGGGAACTGGGAGGAGGGGAGTTATGAGGGGGAAAAAAAGAGGAACAAATGTAACCTGAACAAAAAAGATTTAATTAAAAAAAAAAAAAAAAACTGTGGTACATCTACACGGAGTGAATTCACAATGTATACTAATATAGAATCATTGTTATACACCTGAAACTAATATACACTGAGTGGCCAGATTATTACGACCGGCCAGATTATTATGACCACCCCATCAGTACTTTGTTGGGCCACCTTTTGCCTTCAATACTGCGGCGATTCTTCTTGGCATTGACTCAACAAGAATTGCCGCAGTATTGAAGGCAAAAGGTGGCCCAACAAAGTACTGATGGGGTGGTCATAATAATCTGGCCACTCAGTGTGCATCTACTATACCTCAATTTTTTTAAAAAGGAATGAAGTACTAATTCATGCTACAACATGGATGAATCTTGAAAATATTATGCTAAGTGAAAGAAGTCAGTCACAAATCCTTTGTGTTTGAGGTTTTTTTACATTTCAGTTTGCATTCAATATTATCTTGTATTAATGTCAGATGTACAGCATAGTGGTTAAGCAATCATCTACTTTATGCAGTGGCCACCCACCCCGATATTTCAGATACCACCTGGCACCATACCGTTATTTCAATATTGTCGACTATATTCCCTGTGCTTTACATCCCCGTGACTATTTTGTAACTCACAATTACTATTTCTAATGCCTTCACCTTTTTCACTCAGCCCCCGAACCTACCTCATTTCTGGCATGTCTTAGTCTATTCTCTGTATCTATGAATCTGTTTCTATTTTGTTTATCTCTTAGTCTATTCTCTGTATCTATTTTGTTTATTTTGTTCTTTAAATTCCACATGCAAGTGAAATCATATGGTGTTTGTCTTTCTCTGCCTGGCTTATCTCACTTCACATAATACCCTCCAATGCTGCCATAAATGGTAAGATTTCATTCTTTTTTATGGCTGAAAAATATTTCATTGTATATATGTACCACAGCCTTTTTATCCACTCGTATATTGATAGGCGCGTGCATTCCTTCCATGCCTCGGTTATTGTAAATAATGCTACAGTGAACAAAGGGGTGCATATATGCTTCAAATTAGTGTTTTGGGTTTCTTCAGCTATACCCAGAAGTGGAATCGCTGGGTCATAAGGCACTTCCATTTTTGTTTTAACTGATTTTTTTTTAGAGGGAGAGAGAGAAATATCAATGTGCGAGCAAAACATTAATTGGCTACCTCCTACACACCCCCTATTGGGGATCAAGCCAGCAACCTGGGCATGCGCCCTGACTAGGATCGAGACAGTGATCTCTTGGTTCATGGGTCGATGCTCAACACTGAGCCACACTAGCCAGGTGTCCATTTTTTAATTTTTTTTAAATAGTATTTTTTTTTAATATTTTCTTGTTTAAAGTATTACAAATAGTAGTACATATGTCTCCTTTTTTTCCCCATTGACCTTCACCCAGCCTCCCCTACCCCCCGGCACATGCCCTCACCCCACGCTCCCAGTGTCTTGTGTCCATTAGTTATGCTTATATGCATGCATACAAGCCCTTTGATTGATCTCTCACCCCCCTCCCA
>NW_005370397.1:1436029-1453389 GCF_000412655.1 Myotis brandtii
TTGATGTGCATTTAGGCTGTTTCCAAATCTTGGCTATTGTAAATTGTGCTGCTATGAACATAGGGGTGCATATATTCTTTCTGAATGGTGTTTCTGTTTTCTTGGGATATATTCCTAGAAGTGGTATTACTGGGTCAAGTGGGAGTTCCATTTTTAAATTTTTGAGGAAACGCCATACTGTTTTCCACAGTGGCTGCACCAGTCTGCATTCCCACCAGCAGTGAACGAGGGTTCCTTTTTCTCCGCATCCTCGCCAGCACTTGTCATTTGTTGATTTGTTGATGATAGCCATTCTGACAGGTGTGAGGTAGTACCTCATTGGTGTTTTGATTTGCATCTCTCGGATGATTAGTTACTTTGAGCATGTTTAATTTTTTAAGGAACCCCTACACTGCTTTCCACAGTGGCTGCACCAATCTTCACTCCCATAAACAGTGCACTAGGGTTCTCTTTTCTCTACATCCTCCCTAACATTTATTGAGTTTTTTGAAGGGTATATTGTTGCTGTTGTGTTTGTTGTTTTTTTTGGATGGGCTCATTTCCTTATTCTAAACTTTTATCTTCAGGCATAAAAAAAAAACACCTTTTCTGGCCTCGTGGCTTTATTCAGCAAATCACCTCTACAAATGACACATGGCGGTTTTGACATACTTCATGTAGGGCACACACAAAAACATCATAATGTCTTAGACCCTCCACATGAGCACTGCCCAGCGAACTTTCTGCAACACGGGAAATGTTCTATAGCTGCGCTGCCCAATACAGGAGCACTAGCCATATGTGGCTACTGAACATGTAAAATGTCGATGTGTGCTTAAAGTGCTAAATTTTTTTTATTTCAATTAACTTAAATGAAATACCCACTTGAGGTTAGTAACTGTTATACTGGCCTCTGTGGCTCTAGGTAACTCCTAACATTTGTCTACTTTGCAGACCTCAAGCTGTGCTTCCGTTTTGTTAGTCACAGGTACCTGGCTCACTGTGACTACGACAGCCACAAAAAGCAAGCATCTCTGGATAGCTCTCCCTCACATTTGAAACCCATCTTCTGTTTCATTAGTATCAAAAGACTAAAATAAATAAGTCTATAAATCTAAGACTAAAATAATTAAAACCCCCTAGAGAAGCCGCTAAAACAACAGCTCCCACTAATTACAAGCAGACAGGCTGTGGTATGTACATAGACAACAAAAGACCTCGTTCACAGGGGATTAATTGATAGCGAAGGCCTGACTATGTTAAGTATGGCTGTAAATCACTGCATCTAATAAGATCGTTCTGCAGTAAAATTTTCAGAATGGTCGTTTTCCCATGGAATGAGAGTTAGGAAACATTTGTCTAAATCAGTATTTGCCAAAGTATGTTTTAAGGAATAATAGCACAGTATAAGTTAAGCAAGCTGCCAAGAGTGCTCATGGTAAAGCTGGGGAAAAATGCTGGGCTGACCAAAAACAAAATGTTTGGGAAGAGTTTTCCATATTTTTTAATAAGCTAATGTTCATTGTGAATCTCCAAGAGGGAGATTATGGAAAGTTTATGAAACCTACCTGACCAATAATTATGGAAAATAAAGGTCTAATCAGTATTTCTGAAATCTGCCTCGTTATGAGGATCAAATCACCACATGCATTCAAGTGCTTGTCGAATGCATGGATCTCCAGGCCTGGTGACTCTGATTCAATAGGTCTGGGGCAAGGAGTCCTTCCACAGGGAAGCCTAAGGGTTCAGAGCAAGGTTAGGAAACACTGGACTAGTGCATTCAGAGGACCCAAAAAATCTGAAACAAGACATACACATAAAAATGTACATGGACCATCACACATGCATGCAACCATCTTCTGTTTGTTTGTTTAAATAAAACAACAGAGAATAACAAGCATTAACAAGGATGTGGAGAAACTGGAACCCTTACGGACGTTGGTGGGAGAGTAAATTGGTACAGACACTTTGGAAAACAGTAAGGCAGTTCTTCAAAAACTTAAAAACAGAACTACCACATGATCCAGAAATTACATTTCTGAACATATTAACGAAGTAATTTAAAGCAGCGTCTTGAACAGATATTTGTACACCCATGTTCATAGCTGTACTATACACAATACCCAAATGGTGAAGGCAATCCAAGTGTCCATCTACAAATGAGTGGATAAACAAAATGTTTGTATATATAATGTATATTATTCATTATAAAGGAAGGAAATTATGACACATGCTACAACAGGGATGAACCTTGAGACATCACACTAAGGGGAAAAAGACAATCACAAAAAAAAATTCTGTATGATTCCGTTTACAAGAGGCACCTAGAGTAGTCAACTTCACAGAGACAAAGACAGAAAAGGGTGTGCAGTTATTTTTAATAAATACAAAGTTTCAGATTTGCAAAATGAAAACAACTCAAATGGATGGTGGTGATGGTTGCACAATGTGAATGTACTAAATGCCACTGAACTATATGCTTAAAATTTGTTAAGATGATAAATTTGAGGTTATATGTATTTTATCACAACTTTAAAAAGAAAAAAAGAAGAAATCAAAATTGTCTGGTTACATAGGAGAGATTAGTGCTACAGGCAGCCTAGAGCGTTGTGACTTCCAGGCCACTGTCATTACCACCACACCTTGCATCTAAAGATAGACAGCCAGCTAGGTATGGTCTGAATAGGAAGTCACAGGCCTGGCATATCCTAGGTCTAAGAACATGTCACTTCTCCAGTTCTGCTAATTTGGAATTTATAATTACCCCAGGAAAAACTTCAGTTCACCCAAATGATCTAATTATGAAGAAAGTGTTTACTGATATACAGAATATATGTAACCTGCTTAAGAAATCAAACTTCTTTAGTACTTCCAGCATATTTATCATGTTTATAGTCTCAGAGTCCACAACTACCATTTCTTGAATTATATTATGTAAATAAAAAGAAAATGTTAGCCCTACCAGCTTCTGGGGAGTCGCAGGTTCGATTCCTGGTCAAGGGCACGTGCCTGGGCAATGTTTCTCTCTCTCTCCCTTCTCCCTCCCTTCCACTCTCTCTAGAAATCAATGAGGAACATATTCTCAGGTGAGGATTACCAAAAAAAGGTTAACTTTTACCTTAAATTTAATATCTCCATACACATTCTTTTTAAGTTATTCTAGCACCAATGCATATTTTCCCACTGTTACTACTGAGTCCAGTTTGTATTCTATCGAAGATACACTAACAAATGCTGGAAATGAAGCTGCTATGTTACATATTTTAAAATGTTTAATATCTTTACATGAAAACAGTGATTACTACTTTCTGCATTTTATGTTAAACTTTGATAGAAATTTTACCACCATAAGATCAGTCAGGGTTTTATCTTCTTTTAACCCAAATGTAATACCTAAGAAATAAAAATTTGATTGACAGATCATTTAATATTACCTCAGACAGGTAAAAACTTAATTTAAATTTTTTTCAAAAAGTCAAAATAATTTTTTGAAAGGTTTATGATGATCAGCCATCCTATAATTCTGCATTTTCCACCAGTATTATCAGTGCACCAAACACAATGTCACCCACACATACCCTGCAAAGCAAACAGATCCTATCCCACAGCAACTGGGGGCTGGGAGGGGGTCCTCAATTCACCCTCTGGGTGAAAAATGTTAAACATTATTTCTCCAAACAGTTATGACAGTTTTCAACAGCATTCAGTAAGAAAAAATAAATAAAAAAGCTGTCACTCAGAGAACAGTCATGTTTGTGAGGATTTTTTAAATTGTAAAATAACAGGAAAGTGATACCATCACACAAACCTTTGTTAAATTGATACTCACACAAAATATATATGCAGTTTGATTTTTCAAGACCTGGGATACCATTCTGTAATTAATTGACTTTTATCACTCAATAGGATTATTTGCCCCCATATCACTAAATTGCATTAAAAATAAACACACTAAAAGATACCTACCACATATCTACCACAAACACTAGACTTAGCACTTTCCATAAATTCTTTCATCCTCACACTCATTATACTAATGAACAGACTAGGGTTAATATCTATAATAATAAAAGGGCAATATGCTAATTTGACTGGACATCCTTCCTGATGAACCTGGGGCCAGAGGGAAGCCAGCGCAGATCCCAGGGGCCTGCGGGCAGCCCAAGGGAAGCCAGCGCGGGTCCCGGGTGCCGGAGGGAAGCCAGTGCTGGCAGCCAGGGGAAGGAAGGCCTACTCTTGCACAAATTTTCGTGCATCGGGCCTCTAGTTTAATGATACTTAGGGTCACTGCCAAATAATCACGGTAGTACTTTTTAAAAAAATTACAAAGTCAAATTTATAGAAGCCTTTTTCAGGCAGAACCTAATGATGTAGGAACTCTCTCCTCAAATCAACAAGTACATGTCTATGAAAAAAAGAGTTTGGGGGGAGCAAAACTAAATTAAAAGAAGTATACAAACATATACAAGTCGAAAATCTTGACTCTGATGTGACTAAAGGGAAAGTCTCGTTTTTCTCTGCTATAGAGGAGCCAGAGGGGTAATTCAAACAAGCGGCAGCTTTCAGAGAAACCGTTCACAAACCCCCTTTCGTAGTTACAGGGCTGGAGCTTCCATCGGCGACCATCCTCCTGCATGTGCCAGCACCCCGCTTCCTTTGTGTTTTCCTGAGAGACGGAGAAGTCCCTCTGTGAGGGGAATAATACCCCAGTGCCCGGGGTGTGAGGCTATCTATGCCTGTTGCCTGGCTGAAGGCCTTTGGGAATTATGCACATCTGTCCATGGGAGAGACCTGGTCCTCCAATCTGGTCAGATTATGCAGAAGCAAATTACAGGTAGCCCTTCCAGCGGTTCTCAACCTGTGGGTCGCGACCATGGGAAAACACATATAGCATATCAGATATTTACATTACAATTCATAACAGTAGCAAAATTACAGTTATGAAGTAGCAACGAAAATAATTTTATGGTTGGGGGTCACCACAACATGAGGAACTGTATTAAAGGGTCGCGGCATTAGGAAGGTTGAGAACCACTGCTTGTGTCTCTCCCCTTGACCTGCCATGCATAAGCACATACATAGTCTAGATCAGGGGTGGGCAAACTTTTTGACTCGAGGGCCACAATGGGTTCTTAAACTGGACCAGAGGGCCGGAACAAAAGCATGGATGGAGTGTTTATGTGAACTAATATAAATTCAAAGTAAACATCATTACATAAAAGGGTACGGTCTTTTTTTTTTTAGTTTTATTCATTTCAAACGGGCCGGATCCGGCCCGCGGGCCGTAGTTTGCCCACGGCTGGTCTAGGTAAATGAGAAGGAACATTTCCTCCAAGACACTGCAAGAGTTCACTAGAGAGACTTGTAGAGAGTAATCATTGGAAGTAAACTTCGTTCTAAGTGGTTCTTTCTTAAATCTCATTCATGGACTTTTACTTTATTAAAGTACCAAAATATGTTTCAAGGTCACTTCACCTGCAGGGCAAAGTCATGGTCTGTCCATAGGCTTAACCCTTATGCTATAATGCCACCTAGGTGGGTCAAATAGACTACAGAAGCTAACTGTATTTTCACTTAAGAATGAACTAAAGCTGAGTTTCCAAGCCACTCTCACTTGACTTTAAGCTATGAAATAAAATTTGAGAAGTAATTCATAGCTTGGGTGAGGATTCCTGAGTTAGTACACACAAAGCACTTACCACAGTACATAATAAACACTCTATAAATGTTTGCTGATACTATCATTAGGTGTTTTTTCACTTCTTTCTCTTTAGTGTCTTTGATGTTCAGATGCCCATCATTCAGTTAACCAGCATGAAATGCCTACCATGTGATAGGCTCTATGGAAAGCACTGAAGAGTCCCAGGCTCCCAAAACTTAGCTGAGGAATCCAACGTATACACCACCATGTACTCTATTAAATGATAAGTCCCATAATACATAAGTGCGGTGGGAACTCAGTGGAGGTGGTATTTGTGTCATACAGTGAAGTACCCTTTCCTCAGGCAAGGAGGGTAATGCACTAATCCATTAGAGCTAGAGCACAGGCGACAAAAATAATGGACCCTTAAGGAAAATTTTTCAGTGAGACTATTTAAAAGGTTTAGTGAAAAGAAGTAAAAAGAGTAAAAGTGGTCACAGAAAATGAGAAATGCACAAAGTAAGAGAGTAATGTACTGATATGGAACTGAATGAAGATCAGTTGGAGGTTAAGTTAAAACAATGTTTTTCAACTGGGGATTGAACAAGGCCAGAGGTTCACAGCTTCCCCATGGAGACATGCAAAAGCTCACTGGTGAAGCAGAGCCATTAAGGCAAACTCAAAGCTTTTGTGAGATGAAGCAGGTATGGACGGATGATCATGGGAGATAAACCCAGGCAGGAAGCCAACGCCTTGGGAAGGAAAGCTCATTCCCCGACTCCCTGCACCTGACCGTTACACCCACTCAACCAACCTCAGATGCTTTCTCTACTTCCCAGGATTCTTGCCATACAAATGCTCCACGGACCTGGCTTCAGAACTGAAGCTCTACTGTACTAAATGTTCTTATTTAAATGAAAAATGTGTGGCAGCTCTGTCTATTTTGGGTTTTGTGTATTCCCTTACAGTTTTTTTGTTGTTGTTGTTTTTTACTCTCTTACTTCTTGCATTGAAATTGTGGTTCACATACACATATTTTGGCATAACTTCCTCTAATCTGCTCGCTCCCTCTTATTTACCAATCAATTTCACTGGTTTCACTGAGGAATAAGATTATAATAAATGCTAACTCTTTAATACGTTTGAGCATCACTAATACCTTTGAGTATTTGTCCTCCAATTGGACATTTCGCCATCTACTAAAGTATCTATCTATAATAATAAAAGTGTAATATGCAAATCGACCAAATGACCGGACAGCAGAATGACTGTCTGGACGACCTTCCGGACAACCACACTAGGACACACACTGGCGCCAGGCCAGCCAAGGCGGGTGCAATGCGATTGGTCGGGTTGTCCCACCATCGCCCCGCAGAGGGAGGGCTCCACAATCGATCGCCCCAAAGAGGGAGGCCCAGACCACCAGCCAGCGGGGTGATCAATGGGGGGGAGGCTCCACGATCATCCCCAAAGAGGGAGGCCCAGGCCACCCTCTGCGCAGCGATCGATCGGAGAGCCCGGCGATCGATTGCCCCAAAGAGGGAGGTCTAGGCTACCAGGCTGGCATCGCTGCGGGGGTTGGGCGGAGCCTCCCTCTGCAGGGCAATTGATCGTCCCACAGAGGGACTCCCAGGCCACCAGCCAGTGACACTGTGGTGGGTGTGCAGGGCCGGCCAGAGATCACTCCACAGAGGGGGCCCTAGACCAGCCAAGCGATCACACCCCACAGATGGCAAGCAGTGGCAGCGGCAGGGGTGGGGCCAGCGGCCAGCAGCCGGGGGAAGGAAAGCCCCAATAGGCCAATTGCTGGCCAGGCTTAGGCACCCTACCCGAAGGGTCCCGGATTGCAAGAGGGTGCTGGCCAGGCTGAGGGACAACCCCCATGTTCACAAATTTCATGCACCGGGCCTCTAGTATATCCTATATAATAAAAGGGTAATATGCAAATTGACCCTAACAGCAGAACGACTCGAAATGACTGGTCACTATGATACACACTGACCACCAGGGGGAAGACGCTCAATGCAGGAGCTGCCCCCTGGTGGTCAGTGCGCTCCCACAGGAGGAGCTCTGCTCAGCCACAAGCCAGGCTGATGGCTGCCAGTACAGCAGTGTTGGTGGGAGCCTCTCCTGCCTCCTCAGCAACGCTAAGGATGTCCGAATGCAGCTAGGCCTGCTCCTGTTGGCAAGTGGACATCCCCCGAGGGCTCTCGGGCTGCCAGAGGGATGTCTGACTGCCAGCTTAGGCCCAATCCCCCGGGGAGCGGGCCTAAGCCAGCAGGTGGTCATCCCCCAAGGGGTCCCAGACTGGGAGAGGGCACAGGCCGGGCTGAGGGACCCTCCCGAGTGCACAAATTTTTGTGCACCGGGCCTCTAGTATATATATAAAAGCCTAAGCGACCGGAACGCCAGAATGACTGGTCGTTATGATACACACAGACCACTAGGGGCAGACGCTCAATGCAGGAGCTGCCCCCTGGTGGTCACTGCGCTCCCACAGCCAACCTCCCATGGCCGGCCAACCTTCCCTGGTCCTTCCCCCCATCCGGCAGGCCCCGGCCAGCAGCCGGCAGCTGGCAGGCAGGAAGGCTCCGGCCAGCAGCCAGAAGGCCCCAATCGGCCCTGATCGCCGGCCAGGCCTAGGGACCCCACCCATGCACAAATTTCCTACACCGGGCCTCTAGTAGTATAATATTCACCAACTTCTCCAATGGAACTTAATACACAGTCAGACATCAATAAACATTAGTTCAGCGGTTCTCAACCTGTGGGTCGCGACCCTTTGGCGGTTGAATGACTCTTTCACAGGGGTCACCTAAGACCATCCTGCATATCAGGTATTTATATGACGATTCATAACAGTAGCAACATTACAGTTATAAAGTAGCAACGAAAATAATTTTATGGTTGGGTCACAACATGAGGAACTGTATTTAAAGGGCCAGAAGGTTGAGAACCACTGCATTAGTTGAATCTGAATCTACTTACAAAGCTCTAGACCATAACTCCTCAAACAGCAATAGTCTCCTATAGAATCAGCACACATGTAACATTAAGAAGCAGTGTTTCAAGTAAATAATCTAATTTTAAAACACTTGGAAGAAATAAGTCCTAACTCCTTTCTCAAACAGGGATTCTAGGCAGCTTCGGGCAAGGGAGGGTTAGGCTGGTGTGGGAGTAAGATGGCACAATGATCCAATACCATGTGCTTCAATTTGCCTCTGCACCTCCTAAAACAATCTTGTACTCTTCTGACATTTTAGGTTGACATCTTAAATTTAGTGGAGGCAGAGGATATGATTTTCAGCATAATATTTATGTATATTATTTTCCAACTTTATTAAAGCATAATTCACAAATAAAACTGTATGTTCAGGCCCTACAACAAGATGATTTAATATATTTTTACATTGTGAAATAATTACCTCAACAAAGCTAATTAAGCACATACATTTCCTCACATAGTTATCTTCTTTTTTGTGATGAGAACATTTAAGATCTACTCTCTATAATACAGTATTAGTAACTATAGTCACCTCAAAACTTATGGCTAAGTGACCAACCATACGTCCATCTGACCATCCAAATGACTGATTGGCCAGTACATATAACGTGCACTGGCAATTTAAAAATAAGCATGCGCAAAGCTCTCACTAGTGCCAATCTAGACAGAGTAGGAATATTCCTACCTGAACCCATTTTCGGACATGGTCAAGTTATATGCTGCTTTCTCCCGAATGTGAAGAGCATGTGACATTAAAGTTAAAGTTGTAAATACTTCATCACAAGGGAAATTAGTCAAGCATTCTTTTTTTTTTTTTTGAAAACCTCTCAAATTTATTGACAAACACTAACCTACACATCCAGGAAGCTCAATAAACTTCAAGTAGAATTAATGTGCAAAGAGATCCACAAATAAACTCATCATAGCAAAAATGCTAAAAGGCAAAGACAAGGAGAAAATCTGGAGAATCAGCAGGAGGAACATGACTGATCTTTGACAAGGAACCCCGGTAAGATTAACATCTTATTTCTCAGCAGAAATAATGGAGGCCAGAAGGCGGTAGAATAACATTTAAAATGCTGGAGGAAAAAAACAGTCCATTGAGACTCCTATATCCAGCAAAGCTATTTTTGAAAAATAGAGGTGAAATAAAGACATTTTGAGATAAACATAAACTGAGAGAATTTGTTTCTAGCCAACACATCTTAGAAGAAGTACTGAAGATAGTTCTGATTGAAAGCAAGTAACTCCAGATAGCAATTTAAAACAATGATCATTGATAAAGGTAACTATGTAGTTGTAAAAGATAGTATAAATGCATATTTTCTTCTCTTTCCTCTTATTAAAATTTTTTTTTGGTAAAACAATATATGTATAATGTAGTATATTTACCAATAGCAGCACAAATGAGGTAGGTGGAAGCAAAGCTGTATTGGACTAAAGTAACAGCTCCAGGTGGTAACTCAGATTTACAGAAACAAGTGAAGGGAGTCAGAAAAGAAAATAAGAACATTAATATTTGCCTAATACCTAGATAATCCCCAGTACCATTGCATGTGATTCTCAGGCATCTTTGATATATTTCAGAAGCTTTTCTTTCTCCTCCTTCCCACCTATGATGGATAATTTTATGTGTCAACTTGGCTGGGCCACAGTACTTGGATATTTGGCCAATTATTTTTCTGTTTCTATAAATGTACTTTTATATATGAGATTAACATTTAAATCGGTAAACTTGGAGTAAAGCTGATTATCCTCCATAATGTGGGTTGGCCTCATTCAGACAGCTGGAGGCCTTAATAGAAAAAGAGTGGCTCTTCTGAGCAAAAGGAAATGCTGTTAGTAGATCACCTTTGCACTTGAACTGCAGCTCTTTTTCTGAGTCTCCAGCCTGCTGGCCTACCCTGAAGACTTTGGACTTTCAAGTCTCTATAGCTGCCTGAGCCAATTCCTTAAAATCTCTCTCTCTCTCTCTCTCTCTCTCTCTCTCTCTCTCTCTCTCTCTCCTAGTCAAGCATTCTGAAAGTGTTTTTACTCTTAATGTGGTATACAGGGAGATATTAGAATAAGTTTAATCAATTTATCAGTCATGCTTTGTTATTTTTATATCATGTTTTTGTTGTTTTTATTTCATGTCTTTGTTGTTGTTATATCATGTTGTTATTGTTTATTTATTAATCAATTTATATGTTATTTTCATATACATTTTACTAATTTTCTTTCATCTTTAACATTTCTATTATAGAGAAAGGGCGAATAGCAATATTAAAGTATTTCTTCTAATTAATTTCCTTTCAATGGGCAGAATCCATGCACCAGGCCACTAGTTCTTCTTATAACTGAAAATGTTAACCAACATCTCCCCCTTTCCTCCACCCCTCAGCCCCTGGCAACTACTGGCACCATTCTACCCCTGGTTTTATGAGTTTATGGACTTAGATGACACACATGAATGGTACCATACAGTATTTGTCTTTCTCTCTCTGGCTTATTTGATTTAGCATAATGACCTCCAGGTTCAATGTAGTCTCAAATGGCAGAATTTCCTTCTTTTTCATGCTAAATAATATTTTAGTGTATTCACACACACATGAATAAATACCACATTTTATATGCATTTTAAATATATTATTGCTGCAACCCTAGAAGCTGTAGACTTCATTTATGTAATGAAATATGTGCACCAAACAATCTAATTCCTAGCCTGTCCTCACTGTCAAATCAATAAACCAAATCAAACTTACTTTCTGTCAAAAAAAGCCTGACTTCATTTTTCAATTCAAATAAATGTGCTAATCTGCCTTCCCTATAAGCCTCCCTATACACCCAACAATCCAGTCCAATTCTATTTGCTACCAACATGAAGTAAGGCTCTGCCCCATCTAGGATCCTGACCAAAGCTCTCTGTGTTTTGTTGTTTACAAATCCTCACTCAGGAGGATTTATCAATTCTTAAATGATTCCTTTACAGGGTAAACCAGACAGAGGTTTTACTCCCTGAGGCAAAGATTGAAAGATTCACGCAAGGTGAGAACCAGGACTGACTGTCTGCCAAAGGGGAGAAAAGCAATTTGTGAACGAAAAGGTAGGAAAGGAGAATCAGCCACAAGTGCTCTCAGGCAACCAATTTCAGGAAAGTAAATATGGACACTGACCATCTGAATACCATTAAAGCTATCTTTACATGCAAAATCCCTGGAAAGTTTGCATGAAACCTCAGGCATGCACATGTTCCAGTATGAAGACTACAAATCTAAGAAAGAGCTCCAGAGCTGAAGTCAAAATGGAAAGCCAGGCACCCACTGCAAGACCTGTCAATCCTCATGTCCTAAGCATCGAAGTGGAATCAAGATAGAGGGCAACATGGTGAAAGCTCTGGGATCTGTAAGTTCAACCAGGGCCTGCAGAGCATGGGCTCTGGAGCCAGGAAGCCCAGGGTTCGGATTCTAGCTCTACCACTTAGGATCCAGGTGACCCTGAAAAAAGTCCTTTATCTCCTTGTGGTCATTTTTATTAAGATACAATTGACATATAACATTGTATAAGTTTAAGGTATACAACATAATGACTTAATATGTGTATATACTGGCAATGATTGCCACAATAAGGCTAGTTAACACATCCATCACCTCACATAGTTACAATTTTAGTGTGTATGGTGAATACTTTCAAGATCTACTCTCTTAGGCCCTAGCCTGTGTGCTCAGTTGGTTGGGTGTCATCCTTGCACTGAAAGGTTGCAGACTCTATTCCTGGTCAGGGCATATGCCAGGGTTTTCGGGCTCAATCCCTGGTAGAGGGCATGCAGGAGGCAACGATCAATGTTTCGCTCTCACATCAATATTTCTCTCAATCTCTTCCTCTCCCTCTCTCTCTCCCTAAAAATAACTTTTACAACAATAGATCTACTCTCTTAGTAACTTTCAAATATACGATACAGTACTGTTAACTATAGTCATCATGCTACACATTGGATTAGATTTTGTGCCCTGCAACCCTACTGAATCCGTTTATTAGTTCTAACAGTTTTTTAGTAGAGTCTTCAGTATTTTCTATATATAGAAATAAGATCATTCATCTGCAAACAGGGACAATTTTAACTTCCTCCTCTGTGGTTCATAAGCCTTTATTCTTTTCTTGCCTGATTGCTCTGGCGAGGACTTGCAATACTATGTTGAATATTAGTGGTGAGAATGAGCATTTTCTTGTTCCTGATCTTAGAGGGAAAGCTTTCATCCTTTCATCATTGAGTTCAACCTACACTTATCAATAAATGTGATACATCATAGTAAATGGAAAATAATAGGTGCGGAAAATAATAGGTGCAGAATATGCATTTGATAAGATTGAACATCCACTCATATAAAAAATGCTCAACAAATTGGGTAAGGAAGGAATGTTCCTAAACATTTTTTAAAAGGCCATATATGAAAAGTCCTTTATCTCTTTAAGGCTCAGTGTCCTCATCTACAAGGCAGGAGTGAATGTGATGATGTGATGATGATGATGATGATGATGATGATGACGACGACGACGAAGACGATGATATGAAAATAATGTTGTAAGTAACTGTGCTTCACTGAATTGTTATGTGGATTATACATAAGATAACATGAGGCACTTAGCACAAAACCTAGCATGCAGTTAACATTCAATAAATGCTAACAGCCAGCAGTTTGAGCTGTGAGTAAGAAGAGGATTGTTAACAGCAACAAGTCAAGTCAGACAAAATGGAGACATTATTTTCAATTACAGGCCTGTCCCATGTCTCTAAGACTGCCTTCCATGAATCTAACTCCAATCAGAGAACAGTTTAGGGAGAACATAAGAATGTTCCCTTCTTACTATTACCCTAAGGGATAAACAGCACCAATAAGATTCTGCTATTTTTAAAGCCACTCTCAAATCTTTATCTGAATTTCAAATTGTGTTTAAGGTACCCAGAGTCACAGCATATGACAGAGTTACCAACAAAGAAAATGAACTGAAGAGAGCTGAGTTAGAAAACCCCTACAGGTGTTAAGACATAGTCTTTTGCAAACCAAGAGATTAGGAATTTAATTTGTGCAAGAATGGGGGGACTTCCAGTCATTTGTCAGGGAGAGCTTAGTGCAGATAAGAACTTAATTTGCTTGAATGACCTAGACTTCATTCTGCAAACATTCTCACTTCTAAAATGGGCCTGGAGCTTTGCCTTTGAGTGGATATCCAAAAATTCTGGAAATGCAGGAATTAACTTAATGACTCATAAAAGTGTAAGGCATGCCTGGCCAGTGTGGCTCAGTTGGCTTAGCACTGTTCCAGGCACCAAGAGGTCTCTGGTTTCAATCCTGGTCAGGGCACATGCCTGGGTTTCAGGCTCCATCACCAGTAGGGGGTGTGCAGGAGGCAGCCAATCAATGATTCTCTCTCATCAATGTTTCTATCTCTCTCTCCCTCTCCCTTCCTCTCTCTATAAAATCAATAAAAACATATTTTTAAAAGGCATCACCAGACATGCTAAAATTGAACAACATATGAACACATAACCAATGAATTACTTCTATCTCCTCCCTCTCCCTTCCTCTCTCTATAAAATCAATAAAAACATATTTTTAAAAGGCATCACCAGACATGCTAAAATTGAACAACATATGAACACATAACCAATGAATTATCCCACAGATCAAGTTCATTAAAGATCACGAGCAGTTAATTCCATTTCATACTTTTAAATTTTGCTAGAACTGGTCTGATTTATCTTTACCTCCCCATTTGCTAAGGTAAATCATAAGATTCAGGATATAATTATGCCAACTGCTTCTTAAAAACAAAGACCAAATACTGAGATACTGAAGAGGGTACTATATTCTCCCAATGCTTTTGTGGAGGCAGAGCCCAAAATCATGGCTTATTTTTCTACTGGACAAACTATGAAACAGAGTGCATCACCCACTACACATAGCAAATAGCAAGTAAGCAGAGAATCAAGGCATCACAACACTACTACACCCACAAGATAATGTGTTTCCTCATTTGTACAAAAGACAACTCTAGGAATAATTTTATCTACATAATAATAAAAGGTGTGACAATTGATTATATACAAACAACATAATCCTTCAAAGATTGTCAAAAAATTAAAAGGCTATATTATCTAATAAATTCTGTTATCTGGGAGAGAAAATGTACTAATCTTTAATAAATGGAACTTTCACATTAGAGATATTATCTAAGAGGCACTGTTTTTCTAAACCCAATGAAGCTGGCTCTTTGAGCTTGTAATAAGAGCGCTGGCTATGAGAAGTTCCATTTCTAAAACTTCAATTATAACTTATCTATGATTTAGATTGGTACCATATGGGGATAAATTTTATGAACCTCTGTAAGTTGAAGCATCTGATCACACTGCATTATTAAAAAGGAACTTTCTATTTCTGCAGTAACCCAGTAATTTAGAAATGGCATCCTAGCTAATTTTATCATAACTTAGAACAAGGTCTATACTTTAAGCTAAATAGCTTTCAAGAAGCAATTCCAAATCCTATAAATGAAAATTAAAGTATTAAATGCATTATCATGATAACATATACTAGTACTTTGGAAACCAGATTTGTCAGATAATGTGTGATGTTTTTTGGTTTTTTTTGAAAAACTGGGTGGGTGATTAAATAAATTAGAGTGTGCACTACCCTTTTTTGGTCCTATTAACTTTCTTAATGTCAACTAACAAAATGCAGTATGAAAAAAGAATATTTGTAAAATCAATACCATAACACAAATATTGATTGCATCAAAACAGAAAAATTATTGGTTATAAAAGCCAGAGGAAATTTTCAGTCTTATGACAAGAGGGAAATACTAGAAATGTTTGCTATTTGAAAACAAACCTAACCTCCCCCATATAGTTTCTTCCATAATACGAGAGAGGGGGGGGGGGGGGGGGGGAGAGAGAGAGAGAGAGAGAGAGAGAGAGAGAGAGAGAGAGAACACGCATGTGTGCCTGGCCAACTCACAGGCCACATACCAGAAGTTGTTCACCTGTCTTTTAAGATGGATTCTCCCAATACAAGGATGATTCGTTCCGATATTTCTTTTCAACCTTATCGTTTACAGAGATACCCACCACCAAAGGAGAGCTAGAAGGACACGTACACATCATAAATCACAGTGGACAGGTCAGCTTCATGCTCAGTCAGTTCTTCACTCAATGTCCTTTCCCAGTTCAAGGCAGCCTCGTCTCCTCCTGGAATTAACTGCCATGTAATCATCACTTGCATTATTGATCTACTCTTTCACATCCAGCTTTTTAAGAAAGCTGTTTTCATCCCACTTTTTTCAAATAAAAAGTTGAAGGGGGAAATACAATGATCATAAATATAGCCTTCCCCCCAGATTCAACATTTGTTAACAATTTGCCATGTCTGCTTCACCTCTCTACAGATGCATACACATGTACGTTCTTTTTCTCATTCATTTGAAAGTTGCAGAAATCATAATTCATCCCTAAAGCCTTCAGATGTGATTCCTAAAAATAACATCTCTTATATGATCACACTATTACCCCACCCAATAAAATAAACAATAATTACATACTATTCTCTAGTATTCGGTCTGTGTTCAGATATCTCCAGTTGGTGAAAGAATGTTTGTTATAAATTCTCCCTTCAACCTGAATCCAATCTAAATTCATACATCACAACTGATAATTACATCTCCTTAGTTTCCTCCAGACTAGAGAATTGTGCCCCCCCCCCACTTTCTCTCTCTCCCCTTGTACAACAATGGCTTTTTAAGAAGCCCCAGAAAATTGCCTTATTAAATATCATGCGTTTTGAACTTATGTGACTGTTTACCTCTAGGGGCCATTTACCTTGTCTGTCTACCTGCCGTGTTTCCTAAAACCTTGAAGTTTGGTACAGGCTCGATTACATTCAAGTTAAACATTTTTGCGAGAACACTTCAAAATGGTGATTTTCTATTATTCATCTATACCAGCGATTTTCAATCTTTTTCCTCTCACAACACACAAATTAATTACTAAAATTCTGTGGCACACCAAAAAATATAATTTTTGCTGATCTGACAAAAAAAATAGGTATAATTTTATTATTCAGTTGCAATGGACAACTATAGTTGGCTGTTGTCATTTTTCATTTGACAATCTAAGGGAAGAGAGGTCAGTACTACTGACTAAACAGTCAGACATTGTTTGTTTTAAAAATTCTTGCAGCACACCGATTGAAAATCGCTGGTCTATACCTATTAGAAGGCACCCTATATAATAAAAGCCTAATATGCAAACTGTCCCCTCGACCGGGAGTTCAACCACTCGCTATGACGTGTGCTGACCACCACGGGGCAGCGCGGAACATGACAGGTATTGGCGACACAGCACTGGCAGCGAGTGGCAGTGGAGGTGCTGCCGGCCCCGATGGGCCCCAACGAGAGCAGGACCACAGCGGGATGGTGGAGCAAGTGAGCAGGCAACGCCAGGCCAAGGCGGGTGCAAGTGGGGCCTAATCGCCCCGCCAATCACCCCACAGACGGCAACCAGCGGCGTTAGGGGGGGAGGACAGGGCCACCGCCTGGCTCCCAGGCACTGAGGGAGCTGGGCAGGGGCCCAATCACCCCACTGATCGCCCCGCAGATGGCAACCAGTGGCGGCAGCGGGGGGCGGGGCCGCTGCCTGGCTCCCAAGTGCCTGGTCCCAATTGATCACCCCACAGGTGGGATGGTGGAGCAGGTGAGTGGGCG
>NW_005370397.1:1453472-1454333 GCF_000412655.1 Myotis brandtii
GAGCCGGGTGGGGGCCCAATGACTCAAGCGGAAGGGGGTGCACGGGGGCCCAGGTGCTGCCCAGGGCCCAGAGGTCAGCTGGGACCTGCCCTTCCATGCCAGACACTGGTGCTTTGATTGCCAGCCAGGCCTAGGGACCGCATTCGTGCATGAATTTTGTGCATCTGGCCTCTAATCTATCTATATAAAAGGCTAATAAGCTAAGTGTCCTTCCCACCTTCCGACCAGTTGCTATGACATGCACTGACCACCAGGGGGCAGACTCTCTATGCAGGAGCTGCTGTGACGCACACAGAGAAACGGCACCACAGATCTGGCGCCCAAAAAGCAACACTCAGCTTCCCCCAAGTGGGACATAGGCCCCGCCACCACCCCTGAGTGACACCCCACCAAATCGCAGCCAACGCTGCCAAGACCCCATGGTGCAAAATGCGGCCCACAGCCCAGCCCAGCTCAGCCTGGAAACGGTCGCTGTGGGTGCCAGGTAATGATGTCACATAGCAATGCCCAGCTTCCTCTCCCTAGCGACTACCCACCTCGCAGTTTCTGCAGCCCAGGAATACAACTTGTTTCATAGCCAGGTGTAAACACTTTACACTGTAACCAAATGTCTGTGAAGTGTCTTCCTGTGCCTCATCTCATTTGATCCTCACGTAAGTCCTGGAGTAAGGTAGATAGGAGACTTGGTGGAATCCTATTTTCTTTTCATGAGCCAGAAAATGGAGATTTATAAAGTTTAGAAACTTGACCCGACTAAAAAGAAGTAAGAAATGGTGGACCTTGAAAATGACTTCAGGTTTTCTCACTGCGCAGAATATAGTCAAACACTGCTACAGTTAAATATTTCACCCTTTGTTCTCC
>NW_005370397.1:1454559-1486901 GCF_000412655.1 Myotis brandtii
AGGTTTTCTCACTGCACAGAATATAGTCAAACACTGCTGCAGTTAAATATTTTACCCTTTGTTCTCCCTGTGTGATCTATAATAATAATCTGCTTTGTGTTGATATTTACTGCTGTGTTGCTGACAATTACCTGAAAGAGAAGTTGGGGTGCTTCACTGGGCTGGAAAAAGTTTAGTTACATCAGAAAGCAGGCCTAATTAAGCAAGTTTGTTCAATACCTATGAAAGGCTAAGTTGACTTGCGTATGCACAATACATATAAAGCTCTCACTGGCACCAATCGCACTTGTGTGTTTCCATCTGTCATTGTCGATTGTGAATTTGGTTGACACTTCTATTATAGAGAAAGGGCAAATAGCGATATTAAAATATTTCTTCTAATTAATTTCCTTTCAATGTGCACAAATTCGTGCACCAGGCCACTAGTTCTTCTATAAGGCAGAGCTTTGCTGTTTTTCTCTCTCCTCCCTCTTCCCCTGCCCCACTACCCTTTACAATGGACTAATGAATTTTTACTTATTCAAAATGTTTCAATCGATTAGCGTTATTATTCTTTCTTAATACTCAAATTGTCCCAAATGTAATAATTAGGAGCTTCTTTAAAAAGTCATATTTTAAAGTCCTCTCCTTTGTTAAAGGGTACTTCTCTACTGAAGAAAATCACCAACTCATTCATTTAAAAAATTCAAAAAAAATGTGCTAAGTATTTACCATGTGTCAGGTGCTTTTTTAGGTGTTGGGAATATATTAATGAACAACAGAGTCCCTACTATTATGGGGCTTACTTTACAATTTCTGGAGACAAACAATAGACAGAGGGTTAATTATGAAATATATCAAATGGTGGTAAGTGCTCAGAAGAAAAAGAAAGCAGTGTAGAGGATGTAGAACGATAGAGTTGGTATTTTAGACAGGGTAGAGAAAGCCGTCCGATATGATGACATTGGGCAGAGACCCAAATGAATCTGAGGGAGAGCTTGTAGCATCTGGAAGGTGAGACCCAGGCAATGGGAAGAGGGCCGAGACTGCTTGGAGTGTTTAAGAAACAGCAACAAAGCAATGTGGCTGGAGTCCAGTGAGGTGAAGACAGTTGTAGGAGATGAGATCAGAGAAGAAGGGATCCTAACACACTCAGATACTCAGTATGAGTATGTAAATATGGCTTGCTTTTGTTTCGTATTTTTACCAGAAAGTAACAATTTTTCTAGCAGGTTGAATGGCTCTCAAAAAGATGTGAACATGTCCTCACCCCAGGAACTTATAAATTTGACCTTATTTGAAAAAGAATATTTGCAGATGTAATTAAATTAAGGATCTCAAAATGAGATCACTCTGGATTACCTGGGAAAACCCTAAATCTAGTGACAGCTGTCCTTATAAGAAGAGGCAAAGATGCAGAGAGAAGAGAAGGCCAGGGGAAGATGGAGATAGAGATTGTAGCTATATAACCACAGGCCAAGGAACACCTCAAGCCCCTTATGAAACATTAGCAAAAGATAGACCTAAATAAATGAATCAGAAAATTCAATTAATATTAAGAAATAAAATTGATCAACAGATGCAAAGAAATCCAAATCAAAATCCTAGCAGTTAGTTTTACAGCAATTGACAAACTGATTCTAAAATTGATATGGAAAAGCAAAGGACCTAAAATAGCTAAAGCAATTTTTACAAGGAACAAAATTGGGGACTCACATTACCTGATGTCAAGACTTACTATAAAGCTAGAGTAATCAAAACGGAATAGTACTGGCATAAAGACAGACACATACATCAATGAAGTGGAATACAGTGTCCAAAAACAGACTCTCTTCTATTGTCAACTGGTTTTCTACAAAGGTGCTATGGTATGAACAGTATGAACAGTAGGCCACATCATGTCCACCCAGAACTCAGAATGTGACCTTATCTGGAAATAGGTCAAGGTCATTAGTTGAGATTGTCATTAGTTGAGATGAAGTCATACTGGATTAGGTGGGCCCTAAACACAATGATTGGTGTCCTTATAGGAAAAGAACACAGAGAGGACACACAGAGCCACCGACACACAGAGAGAAAGTCCTGTGACCACCGAGGCAGAGACTGGAGCAAGAATGACAAGGACTGACAGGAATCACCAGAAGTGCAAGAGTCGAGGAAGAATTCTGCACTCCAGCCTTTACAGAAGTCCTGCCAACACCTCAACTTCAGACTGCTGGCCTCTGGAGCTGTGGGGGAAGAAATTTCCCTTTTAAGCCACCAAAGTTTAATTTGTTAAGACAGCCCTGGGGAAACAATACAGTTTTGTTGTTGGTAGTGATGGGTTGGTTGGTTTTTACTGAGTTAAAATTCACCTAACGTAAAGTTCACCTGATCATGGGTTTTATGGTCAGACTGGCCTGGATTCCACTCCGGTATCTTCCACTTCCTGTACCTACCAGAGCAAGTTGCCAATGTGAACCTCATTTTCTGACGTATAAAATGGGAATATAATGTACGTGGCCCTGTGATCATTAGGGTTCCTTGAATTAAGCAGTGGTTCTCTACTTGGTGTGCATCAGAGCCACCAGAATCACTGGGTGTGGGGTGAGGCCTGACAATTTGCATTGCTAACATGCTGCTGCTCCTGGGACCACACTTTGAGAGCCAATGCACAGAGCTTGGGGGAAAGGGGGCAAGGAGACCCTACTTTGGAACCAGAGAAACCTGGGTATCAAATTCTGACGCCTCTGACTATGATCCTAGACAAGTTCTATAACCTCCTTGAACACCAGTTTCCCAGTGAAGTTCTTGGCCAAGGGAACAACCGCCACCTACAGCTTAGGGCTGCCCTGAAAAGAGGTGATGACCACAAAGAGGCACCGTGCCTGGCACAAAGTGAGTGAAGCCAGCTGCTTTGACTAGGCTATCGTTTCCAACACCGAAGCATTTAATCCTGCTAGTCAATAACCTATTACTATTAGGTTTGGAAGGGATTTTTTGTCCTGCATGGTTTTAGGTTATGTTGTCAGGAGTACAGAGCCAAGTCCCTCATCTTAGAAATTAAAGGATGTACTGTTCTGACTACTAGTGACAGAAAACACCAAAACCAGTTCATGTAAAATCTCCTGGACAAAACATAGACTCACACAGACTACATTTGAACTGATAAGTAACAACTCAAGAAACCAGGTTACTATCTCAGGAAATGCTTGGCTTGATCATCTCCATTTTTCTCTCAACTGGCTTCCTCTGCTTACTCAGCCTGCTCATGGCCCTTAAAAATAGCCACCCCAAGATGACAATGATCTATATTTTATGGGGACTTGGGTTACACAAGTGTATGCATTTGTCAAAACTCATGTAATGGTACACTTAAGACACATATAAATCACTGTATGTTTTGTACTTCTCTTCATGTCTGTCTCCCTCATTGAATTGTGACATATCCAGGACAAAAAGGGGATCATAGTCAACTCTGAATACCCAACTACACGTAGCCCAATCTCAATAATGTTTCATTCTTAAACAAAGGAAGACAAAGTTAAGAATGTGAGAAATTTTACTCATTAAGATTCATTCTGGAAAATGTGTTAAAAGTTTCCATTTTAACCAGTGACTACATTCTAGTGAATTAACATAAAGAGATTTAAATTTTACATATTATAACGAGAACTACATTTATAATCAAACAATTCTTGTCTTAATTATGATGCAAACTGTTCTGGGGACATGACTCTACCACCACCTAGTGGAAATAAATGCATATTACCATGTTCGGGAACTAGAGAAGACAAAGAATCTCCAAAGGATGTGCATGAGCAAACACATTCACCAGGCACCTGTTAGGTTCTAGAAACTGTGCCAGGTCCCACGAGGACAGGCATTGCTCATGCTTGTTTCGATCACTGCCTTACCACCAGAGTGACAGAGCACGTTGTTGGCTTTCAATAAAAATTTATTAGCTGATGGACTAGATTCTGGGATTAAAAGGAGACTGAGACGTGATCTTCAGGAAAGACATTCAGCCATCCAAAGCCAATAGAATTTTATCCTGACAGTGGAATATTGTTCAGCACTTAAAAAATGAGCTATCAAGCCATGAAAAGACATGGAGAAATTTTAAATGCATGTCACTAAGTGAGAGAAGCCAATCTGAAAAGACTACATACTATAGGATCTCAACTGCAAGGCATTCTGGAAAAGGCAAAACTGTGGAGACAGTTCTGGGAAAGGAGAGATGAACAGGCAAAGCAGAGGATGTTTAGAGCAGTGAAACTATTCTGTGTGATGCTATATTGGTGGATAAACGTCATTATACATTTGTCAAAACCCAATACCATGAATGAACCCCAATGTAAACTACAGACTTTGGGTGATAATGAGGTGTCAATGTAGGTTTACCAATTATGACAAACGTACCGCTCTGGTTGGGGGGTGTAGATGAGGCTATTCATGTGCATGGGACATATGGGAACTCTACTTTCCACTCAATTTTGTTAAGAATCTAAAACTGCTCTTACAAAAAAGTCTGTTTTTTAAAAATCATAATTTTTTATTCTGACTTTAGATATTCAAATAAGCAACCTCACATCTAATGAGTACACGAAAATATGATATTGTTTATTTTGTGTGATACTGATTCTAAACACCTGAGTAAATGCTCAATAAATGTTATTTCCCAAAACCAAGTAGCTACCACTAAGTAGCTATAAACAAGCCACTGTTCCACCTATAAAATTAAGATAGCTAGATTAAAGTTCTTAGTTCCCTTCCTAATTTAACATTCTTTTAATTTTAAAAGAAGAAATAATAGAATTTAAACTTTTCTAGGGTACAGAGAAAGAAGGAAAACTGTCAGATATTTACAGCATCACAAACACCAAAAAACACATTAAAAATTACTGTCAGATCTCACTTATAAATATTAATGTAAAAACTTTACAAGTAATACCAAAAAGAACTCAAAAGTGCTATACATGAAAGATAAGCTATGAGCACAAACTGTTCATTCTAATTTAGGAAGTTCACTAATATAAATAACCATATAAACAGGTCAAAAAAAAAGTTAATGATCATCTATGCCAAAAAAGCATATGACCAAATTTTAAACCATTTTTGATCTTTAATCCTTATCAAAATAGCAATAGAGGATTGCTAATATAATTTTAATATAATTGAAAAAATGCAAAATTTTTATCAGCCCATAACTTGCTAATGTTTTGTTTGAAACATTATTGAAACACTAAAACAATGAAACATTAGAAGTATTTTAGAAACATTTTTGTTGAAGTCTAGAAGGAATAAAGAAAGCTTGCCATTATTTTTTAATATTAATCTAGATTACAAAGCATCAAGATTTATGCATGGGCCTTAGGGTTTGCAAACTGGAAACACAACTAGGCAATACCCAGTGTTCCAAAGAAGGAAGAAAAGCTAAGAGTTTTTATAGTAAAAAGTACATTTTTGAGAAAAATCGTTCCTGTATTCTTAGCCTCTGGATTGATCCAAGATGGTGATCCTCTAGATGACTGGATAATGGGTGTCAGGTGATCTAGATACATGAACATTCTTTTGTTTGTCCTTCAGGGGGTAATCAGAGGGTTCTCTGGAGATGTGATGTATATCTGGGCATTGATACAGGTCTAGAAAGTTCAAAAGTTTAAATTCCCAGGGTAGTTCAAACAAGAATAGAATCGTTTCCTCAGACCTCAATCTACTTGACTGTAGTAACTTAGCAGCTTGTCTGTAGTGACTCTATTTCTTCACTCTATTTCTCACGAGAAAATTGTTCACATTGCAAAAAGAGAAATCTTGAAAAAATATAGAGATATGCTTCCTAAAAAGTAAGGATCATTCAACTATGAAATGAGTTAAGAAGGGAAACTGGGATCCTCTGTAGGAAATATTTTTATAAGACAGATATGCATCCATAAAAAAACTGTTAAGCACTGAGATAGGGGCAAATGCTTTCATTGTGAAGGTTAGCCCATAACTCATCAGCCAGCTAAGAAACCAATCAACAATTTATAAAGTTCTTAACTATGTGCACAACTCTGTGGCAGCTATAATAAAGTGTAAGCTATGGATCCATCAGGAGAAATATGTATTACATGGTTGGGGAGATAAAATAAACACATGAAGAAAACACAAAACAATGTATAAAATTAATAAGGCAAACTAATAATGGAAGAATTTCTCTCTCTGCTTTTCAATATATGTTTTAGGAATAAGAATACAAGAAGTAGAAGTAGTCAATCAGAACAGAATTTTATTTCCTCCAAGTTTTAGAAGCTGAAAGGATTTGAAGCTTGTTAAATATACACAGGTAAATAATCTATAGCAATGGTAATAACTAATCAGAGATTACTGAAAAACACCTAAAATCTCAAAGAAAACTCAGCAATGTTTATACTCCTACTTAATTAAAGCATATTTACTAATTAATTTAACTAACCACTACTATACACACACCACTGTGCTAGGCTTCTATTGAATGAGCCAAAATGAAACAGGTAAAAATACTCAAAGAATTCTATACAGTACAACAGGCCTGGAAGCAAGTTCTGAGAGCAGCTCTTCAACAATGAAAGAACTGTCCCTGCCATTGTGGCTCAGTGATTGAGCGTCAACCTATAAACCAGGAGGTCACCGTTCTGTTCCCGTCAGGGCATATGGCTGGGTTGCAGGCTCAATCCCCAGTGGGGGCGTGCAGAAGGCAGCCAATCAATGAGTCTCTCTCCTCATTGATGTGTCTATCTCACCCCCTCTGTTCCTCTCTGAAATCAATAAAAATATATATTAAAAAATGAAAAAACTGGGACTGAAAATCTTAAGTTTGCAACTTAAAGTAATCGCATTGAGCTATGTAGTCACCTCTGTTTAGATAACCCACTTCTCAGTACCACAAACTTATAATTGAGGAAGTGCAGGTGATCGTTCACAATTCAATTCAACGAATATTTACTGAGTTATAATACTATGCTCAGTGTCAGAAATGTCAAGTTGAATAACACATGGACCCAGTTTTTTGTTTTAAATACAGATAAAGTCAAGTCCAAGACCTTGAACTGAAAGAGCTCATGTTACAGTTGTTCTCTTAGTTGGGGGACAGGGTGGGGTGTTTTGCCTTTAAAAAGTAAGGTTCCTTGAAACAGTCCTATTTTTCTAATCATTAACTACCTAACCAAGAGGCTAGAGAGCTGGAAAACTGCTACACTGTACTTGGAAGAAGTGAATGGAATATAAATTGGAAATAAAAATTAAATATCACTAAAACTATAATGCGGTACTGGTCCAATATAAAACTGTACTGTCCTACATCAAGAAATTTTATTTATACAAAACTTATTACAGAAAGCAAAATATAATCAACTAATGTTCACTGTGCTATTACAAGTGCAAAGAGGTTTCCAACTAAGAAATGTGCTCTATTAAAAGTGTTAGGAACCCTAGTTTCCAAATCCTGTAGAGAAGACCGATGCTGGAGAAAGGCAGGTACAGCCATGAGGCAAAATGCTAGGAAGTGATAGAATGCCTCTTTACAATTTGCAGCGAGGTTATTACCCATGATAAATTGATAATCATTCATTAACTCTGAGAGCAATAGACAACTGGCAGGCTATTTCATGCCTCAAAGAATTTATGACAAAAATGACAGGTGACTTTGAATTCAGAAAATAAAATGGATTCTTGGAAACTGTTACTTTCTTCCATTCTTTTAAATAAACTTGGAGGCAGATATAGGTATTTGCTGCTGATAAGAAGGTCATGATTTCTACATCAATGATAAATGGATTAATGTTTGCCAGTTGCATAAGCATGTCAATCAACAATATACAGGTGAATTAGGCATCTAAGGCAGCGGTCACCAACTGGTGGTCCGTGAGGTCCAAAAGGTTGGCGACCGCTGACCTAAGGTATATCCTGATACATAATCCACTCTAGGTCATAAGAGGGAAGGAGTGTGCAAAATATACATCAAACGCCTAAATTAAACAGGGAGCAGTTAAGATTTAGGGGTTAGGTTTGCAGGCTTTCCTTGGCTGGCACCTCCTTGCCCCCCCCCCCATAATGTTGGTGTTTCCTAATTAGGGCTTTTGTCTGGTTCTATTTCCTTCCAATTCTCCATGTTCCCAAACTGATCTGCACCTAAGGGGTCAGCTATCACCTACCCTCCACTATCTCCAGGAAAACTTCTCCCCTGGACCAATGATAGTCAACCCTGGCTGCATATCAGCATCACCTCAGTTGCTTTTAAAACATACCAATCAATCCCAGGTTAATTACATCAGAGTCTCTGAGTTTCCCTAAAGAACAGTCATGGTCCAGACCTACTGCTCTTGTAGATCTATCACTCCAGCCCTCTCCTGGTCATCTCCTCCGGAACCCACAGGCACCTCAAGCTTCTCTCCTATCTGAGACACTCATCTACCAGCTCTAAGCTAGAGCATGTTCCCCTCTTCCTTAACTGACCCCGGAGCATCAGGTGGTCCTTCTTCTTGGCTTCTACACTACTCTGTCCATGCCTCCATGAAAGCATTTACCACCATCTATTTTAACTGAATATGTATATATCTATCTCCCCCATAAGACAGGGGTGTTTTGTTTTTTTCATTTTAGTGTCTGAAGCATCCCTAATGGATGGCACCAGAGTGTGAGTAACAGCCAAAAGCCAAAGAGACTAACCAGATTTCTATAGTCAGGTCTAAGAAGTAACTACAAGATTGGAAAACTGGAGACAAGGCTAAGGATGATTAACCAGTAGATACAGGATCAGAGTCACGAAGGAGGACATGGGAGAAGGGGCAATGGACCTGAAGCTCAGCTCATTTGCCTCCACCCTGTGCACTGACTAAACCAGACTGGTGAAATCTGACCCTGCGTTGGAACAAACACTCCTGACAAGTCTGTCTCCCCAAAGTACATGAAACTGACGTTTTTTCACCCTTACTGTTACTACACCTTTTAGCCTTCATCATCTTTTGCCTAGACTTTTAAAACAGCATCTTGATTCATGCCCATACTGCTCATCTCTTGCCACTCCAGGCTAGAACAGACCACAGTTACCTTTAAAAGAACAAATCTCTTCCCCTTACCCCTGCACTGGAAATTCTCACATAGCTCTTAGAGAATGAAGTCTACATTCTCTACCATGGCCTATCGGGCCTCTCAACCAGGCTCTACCCAATCCCTTGAGCTATTCCCCCACCATAATCAATACATTCACACTCAACAGCTCTCCATCAGTTCACAACTTGGGTCCTATACACAAGCTGTTCTTACAGTGAAAATACCCAATCCATTGCCCACACATTAGCCCAATTTTAGAGATCCCGTAAAAACCAGCTCCAACACTACCCCCATTCATTTACTAATTCTTTTCAAAAGTTTTTGGGGGGTCCTACTATGTGGCAGGCATTGGCATAAGCATTCCTATAGTACTTCATTCAAATGTGAGTTGTGACAGTTAAAATGTTGTATTTAAAAACATTTGTGAATTTATCTTCCCCATCTGTCTATAAAGATAACAGCTATATATTCTGGTCCAGCTGTCTTGTTCTGACTTGGGTCCAAGAGGGGCCCAGGATGCCAGGCAATGTCTAGTAAAGACTCCCTTGGAGGCCCCTGGATCAGGCTACAAGGATTGTTATTAGAATAAAGGCCTGAGTCTACATGGAGAATACAAACAATGAACCAAAGTGAAAAGGGTCAAAGCAAGCCTTCATCCCAGATGAGAAGGCTAGAGGTAAAAGTAACAAATAAAGAAGGCAGAGATGAAGCTGAAGTATGGAAAAACTGAAGACTAATTTTGAACTAACACCATGAACACAGACTTGGTACTCTTTTCTGGACCAGGACCATAACCTTCAAGGGATAAAACCATTCTAAATACATTATATTCATCTTCATAACAACCTTACAGCCTAACCTAGTACTAAGAACGCATGCTGCGAAAGTGTGCTGAATTAATTAACATTTTTGCAAGCAATGATTACACATGTACTCAATGTGTATTCATATGACCAGAAGGTAAAACAAAGCCATTGGAACACTAAATTTTAGCACAGGATATCAGAGATCTAAAACTAGGGAGTTGAGATAACACCTTGCATACAGTATACACCAAAAGACTAATTTATTCTACCATATACAAGTTACAGGCAAAACTAAAGGATGGACTGAAATTTGGACATAAGTGGTCACGTGGACTGAGCAACAGAGGAAACCATTCTGCATTGGGGAGGAGGCGGGGAGACATCCAAGCAGAGAGAAGCAGATAACATGTCTGGGCTCTTGAAGGCTTTCCAGTCCCTAGTCTGTATCCCTTCCCAAGTTGCAAGATACAGTCCTGCCCATCAGTTCTGAGATGCTCTAAATCCTTTTAATATATTCTTCATAGCTTAAGCTAGCTCAAGCTGGTTTGTGTTACCCAAAAATAAAAATCTTACACCAAACAAAAATACCAGAAGTACATCCATGCCTACACCCAAGAACCTCACCTACTCCCTTGATAACTATTTCATTTCTTACTCCTCTTTCCAACCACAACTCATTCAATAACATCCAGGAGCACCTCCTTCATGCCATGCGCTGTCAGCACCTGGTAACGAGAAGATGATGAAGCCATGGTCTCTGTACTCCAGGTCAAAATCTAGTGCAACACTTTTTCAAAATGTGAATCTTGATCAAACTGTAAAATCAACATCGTCAGTCCCAAAAAGCACTTTATAAAATTTAAGATATCTATATAATAAAAGCCTAAGCGAACGTTGTGGTGGAACGACCAGGATGACCCATCACTAGGATGCACACTGACCACCAGGGGGGAGACGCTCAACGCAGGAGCTGCCCTTGGGTGGTCAGTGCACTCCCACAGATGGAGCGCCACTCAGCCAGAAGCCGGGCTCATGGCTGATGAGCGCAGCCGCGGTGGCAGGAGCAGCGAGCTGAGTGGTAAGGAGCAGCGAGCAGGCTGATGGTAAGGAGCAAGGGGTTCCAGACTGCGAGAGGGCACAGGCCAGGCTGAGGGACCTCCTCTAAGAGAATAAAAATAGAGTGCATCACAAGAGGCAAAAGTTAAATGTTGTTTTCTATAACTTTTGTTTCAGTTACACGTGTGTGTTGGAGAGCAATATAGTATGTATTTCTTTTGTTTGTTTGTTAATCCTCACCTGAGGATACCTTTTTCATTGATTTTTAGAGAGAGTGGAAGGGAAGGGGGAGAGACAGAGAGAGAGAAACATCAATGTGAGAGAGAAACATCGATTGGTTGCCTCCAACATGCTCCCCCGACTGGGACTGGGGATTGAATCTGCAACCCAGGTACATGCTTTATTTAATAAAAATAATAATTTTAATTGGCATATCCTTGGATTGTGTTGATTTTACAAACTCTTGAAAACAGTTGTTTGCCTCAAGTAGATTAAACATTCCTTCTTTAGATTTAATTAGCTAAGCAAATCTTTTTCTCTTTGCCTTCAACAAAGAAAGTTCAAATCAGCATGTCAGAATTATTATAAACTCTTAATTAGCTCAGTAAAAATTCAGTAAATTCCTATCATACTAACAATGAATGCTGACCAGTCCAAACCCCAACTATCAACCTATAAGAGATGAGAAGTTAGCCTGGAGGAAAAAAGACCATGCGACAAAAGATAGCTACATGCAAAAATGTCAAAGGCATATGATAACTCTAAATTGTTTAAGGTAACTTCTGAAAAGAATTAATTAAAGAGAATGTAAAAGAATACGTCAAGTAAGCCTTGGGCATTTTCTGGTACTTCTTATATTTTCCAAGTGTCTGGGGTCTAAGAATCTTACTTCGCTACAAAAAAAACCAACTGAATTAAAACATACTTATTCTCTAATGTAAAGATTGTCAATCTCCATCAGACAGTGGAAGTTATGATACTCTTGATCAGTCAACAAGAATATTTACTGAATGCCAGGGTATTATGCAGAACACCATAAATGATGTGAGATGTCATGAAATACTAATAGTTAACATCCATCATAAAAACTTAGAACAGGTTTAGTGGCAGAAAATGATCATGTCACAAGCATGTTTCTATAGAAAAATCTATTGTACAAAGCATGGCAGTCAAATTTCTATGTTTTTTCAAAAACATGTATTTGCTGCTTATTCATTCATTCTATTAGGAAAAAGTATGTAATTAAAGGTTAAGAACAACATATATGACATCACTTATGTAGTGATGGGGATGAATAATCCAACTCTTATCATGAGGAAATATCAGAAAAACCCCTATTAGGAACATCCTACAAAATACCCAGCTTGAATTCTTCAAAAAAGTATTGATGTTATGAAAGAATAAGAAAGGCTGAGGAACTATTCCAGATTAAAGAAGACTAAAAAGTCATGACAACTACATGTAACATGTGATCCTCTACTGATCTTGAACTGAAAAAAAATGCAACATAGGGCATTCCTGGAATAATTGACAACATTGGAAATAGGGGCTATAGAGACAAGTACTATGTGAATGTTAAGTTTCCTGGGTTTAAGTAAGTGTGCAGTGGTGATGTAAGAGAACACCCTTGATCTTAGGAAACGCATACTAAAGTAGTAAGGAGAGGAACACATGTGTAGTCTACTCTCAAATGGTTTAGAAAACAATAAAGTGGGTGTGTAAATAGAGATTAAAAATAAGTATGATAAAGCAAATATGGTAAAATGCTAAAATTTACTGAATTGGGGTAAAGGGCATATGAGAATTCTCTGTACTATTCCTTCCACTGTCTATAATTCTGAAATTATTTCAATATAAGGTGTCCCAAAAAGAAAGGTATTCACACTTTTAATAATTATTCATTCTAATGAGTTAAATCTGAAAAGAAACATCAATTGAGCTATCAGGAAAAAAAAGTGTGTATACATTTTTTGAGACACCCTGTATATAATGTTTTTAAGTGGCTTGACCAATTTTAAAACATATTTAAAAATAAGAATGCGGTTATACTTCATCTTTAATGTCAACGCTAATTAGAAAGCTAACAAAATATACGTTCCAATGGAAAAGATCTAAAAATCAACATAGATAAATATTTTATGAGAGGATTAAAGCATCAGCTAGCACAGCAATTATGCACTGATGCTCAGCTTATTTTTCCACTTGGATTTCATTTTGGGCTCATCAAGGATCCCCTGAGCAAGACTGAAACACTTTATCTCTTATCTATAAGTAGAGTATTACCTTTGAATGAGACGAAGTTCCATAAATATATAGGAAGACTGCTCCCCGTCACCTGGGTGAAGAGCTGCTCAGGTATCAAACTGGCTCCTCCTCTCATTCGCCTTTGAAAGCTCCTTAGCAGGAAGCACAATTCAAACACAGAAAGTGGAGGGCATTCAGAAACAAAAACCTACCGAAGGTGCTACTTAGGATGTCTTAACCTGTGAATGATTCTATAAAAAATATATAAGCATTCAGGCAGCCTGCGAACTCAAGGATCCCAGGTTTGATTCTGGTCAAGGGCATGTACCTTGGTTGAGGGCACATCCCCAGTAGGGAGTGTGCAGGAGGCAGCTGATCGATGTTTCTCTCTCATCGATGTTTCTAACTCTCTATCCCTCTCCCTTCCTCTCTGTAAAAAAATCAATAAAATTTTTTTTAAAAGAAGAATCCTAGCAAAGGCCTTGCTAAGTTATCCCAATTCACTACCATGACTGTGTGGCCCCTAATCTCACACATTTCTGCATGACTTCCCACTCTCCACAAACCTGGCACAAACAGACTCAGCTCTATTTCTTTAAAAAAACAAAATATATATTCAACCAATACTTAATTTTAGTTTTCCAATGATTCCTTTTGGTTTTTGAGGTAAAAATATGGGAAGAATACAAACTAAAGGTTACTCAGCACAAACCACAAGAGCCACAAGAGCCTCAGAAAAGCACATGCCACATTTTACAACTCCACTCCCCTCGAACCCATACAGAAAGGGCCACATGCCATTACAACAATCAGAGGCTTTCACCCGTGGGAAGAAGAACCCAGAAAAGTGACAGGGAGCCCTTTCTGCAATTTAGTAAGTAGATATTCCTCCACAATAGACTGAAGCACTTTTTAAAAAAATGTTAATCAAATATATAGCATACTAGAGGCCTGGTGCATGAAATTCATGCACTCGGGGAGTGGGGGGGATCCCTCAGCTGAAATGAAGAGGGTGCAGGCCAGGCCGAGGAACCCCACCGGTGCAGGTGCATGATCAGGGCCAGGGAGTGACCGCAGGAGGGCTCCAGGGTGTGTCTGGCCCGTCTCGCTCAGTCCCCGATCGGCTGGACCCCAGCAGCAAGCTAACCTACCGGTTGGAGCGTCTGCCCCCTGGTGGTCAGTGCACGTCATAGCGAGCAGTTGAGCAGCCTTAGCATATCATTAGAATATTACCCTTTGGTTGGTTGAATGGCTGACCGGACAACCAGACACTTAGCATATTTGGATTTTATTATATAGGAAGGTTAAAAAGTCAAAGAGTACAAAATGGCTCCCCCAAAGCAATCATATATAACCATTGCATTTTGAGGAACTTCTGGCAATTATTCCCAATTTTCTAATATACTTTTTCCACTAGTTCACTTATCACCTTTAAATACCTATAAGACATGACCTGTTAGGACACAATGCTGTAGTCAACTTACACTTCCCCTGAACACCCCCCTCCTTCTCAATGGGTAACAATTTTAGTTGTCCTGTTGGCTACTTTTAAGACATACTTCCAATTTTATTTTTGTTCTATCAACAAAATATCTTGACTTCTCCTTCACAAAATAAGGTTATCAGAGTCTGTACCCGTTCTTCTACTTCTCCTCCCAACTGCTGTCAGCTGTGCTTTTCCCCCCAATGTCAAGACTTAAGGTTCACATTCCATTATGTAGCCATAATTAAATAAGTCTTGCATGCATTGTCTGTAGCAATGGTTTTTAAACTGCAATGTGCATCAGAATCATCGCCTGGAGAACTTGTTAAAACACAGACGGATGGGCCTCACCCAGTGAGTTTCTGATTCAGTACGTCAGGGGTGTGGCCTGAGACTTTGCATTTCTAACAAGTTCCCAAGTACAGTGCACGTAGTTTTGATGGATCATTTCTTCTCTTAAAATACATACACACACACACACACACACACACACACACACACACACTACCCTCATCCAGACAGAGATACATGCACACATACACACTAAACACACATGCATGTATGTACATGGATACATTCATGTGTGTGTACATATATATGGCTATATACGTGTGTGTGTGTGTGTGTGTGTACATGTGCATCTGCTTGGATGAGGTTGGCTGCAGTGAAAACAGAAACGTACAAATTCAAGTTACATCTGAAGAAATAGCAGACAGGACTTGATGTTTAACTGAAGGTAGAGAAACAGTTCCCTTTATAGATTTACCCTGTTTTCAACAGCTTGATTATTGTTAAAGATTCATATGAGACTTTCTGGTCGATCTGGTCTTCTCTGATGAAACCTTTCATTCCCTCATTTAGTAGGCATCTTAACTTTTTAGTTAATTATTTTTACAGCTTAGGTTCTGGCAATAAGGAAAACGACTAAACTAAGCCTAACTTGTTTTATATCTTGGAGATAAATAATAATTTAGCAGTTTGGGTTCCGAATATGTTTAGAGTAAATCTGATTTATTAAGGCTTTATTTATTACATTTTTTTAACTTGGAAAAGTACCTTGACTCCTTATTACTTTTGCTGATGGGTATTCTGTTGATCTCAGAGGAGAAAAGTCTTTTATGACTAGCTCTATAAATTACCGCTCTAGGCTTATTTCAGAACCATTTTTCTGAAAAGACTGTTTTACACGTTCAGTTGCTCCTAGCTAGGAGTATTACTGACTTCCTAATGGGCCTTGTAGGGTTGAAAAACATCTTTATGTACTCGATCGCCCCCCTCCCACAGCAGACAGACACTATGCTTTGGCAGTCCAAGAGCCATTTATGGCTTTTATGACTGGTGACTGGGAAGCTGGACACACACGGCTCAATCCCTTTCGAGTTCTTTTTGGGGCAACTCCTCCATGTCCTAAGTTTTCGAGAGGCAGGTTCTGCCCTTCAGGGGAGCCTCTGATTGACTGTCCAGCATTGGCAAGCGACTACGGTGCTTTAGTTGCCTAATCCTGTGGAAGCCAATTGCTGTCATATATCAAAGCCATGTTTTCCAAATGCTCTATCACTAACAAAGCTGAAACTTTCATCTTCAAAACAAAACATAACAAATCTATATGGCCACTCAAACTCACTAGACCTCAGGCCTAGCAGAAGTTACCAAAGACTTATTTTTAACCTAATGTGTTTGGGCCTAAGATTATATATTTCTAAAACCCATGACATTACACCAATGCTAATGGCCCACAGAACATACTTTTAGTAACACGATTCTGAACTACTTCGCTCTGCTGCCCAAGTAGCACTAAGAAGAGGGTAATATATAAGGACCTAGAGATCTAAGCAAAAATGCATTTATATCTAAATTCAAGTACTGAACTAAGGTGCTGTTTTCAAGCTATGTGAAGAGTTTCAAAATACAATCAAGTTCAAGACCCACCTAAAATAAACTTGACTTGTGCAATGTCCTTTTTTTCTATTCTCAGGACAAAAACCTATTTCTCCTTATTCCCATGCAAATATACAGAAGAAAAACAACTCTATTTTTCTTAGGGGTAGGGTGGGGGGAGTAGACAAGCTTTTCAACTTGGCATTTGACTGAAAATTACATGTAAAAACAGACACGTCATAAAGACTCAAAACTCTTTGACTATTCAATTCTCAAATATGCCACAAAAAGCTACAAAAGACAGCTTGTCTCTGGATTACTTCAGCTCAGCAACTTTTTAAAGGAGGGATTACATAAAGAAATTGTTCCAACTAGTCATACTTCTCTATTAAAAACAACATGCTTTAGGCCCTTACATTTAAAGACATCTCTGACATGAATTGAAACCGATTTGTTTGTCTGAATCTAGACCAATCTTAAACTACGGTTAATTGCTAATATACTTCAACCTCATTTCTTTCTCAAAATCAATCTGCTTCTAAAAATAATCTTGTACAGTCTCTTTTGACTATTCAGTTTTCTTTGTGCATTCTATTTTTCTCTTTGTGTGATACTTGAATAAATACAATCAAGCAATGTATAGATTTTGACATTAAAATTTAGTCTTATTGACAAAATTAACTACAAAGCTTTATCCAACAGGTACCATTCTTGTTTAAGTCCCATATTTTAAAATCATCTCTTAATATGAATATATGCTAATGTTCTTTTTGAAACCTAGAGAAACTACTTGAAGAAAAAGAAGGGAACTATTATTCATGGTCATACCTTCCCGAAAGTAGTCACAGGCTTGGCAATTAGGCAGACCTGCTCGACAGTCGCCCTAATGACTGTGTAACCAATGGGCAAGTTTACCTTAACTCACTCTGTCATAACCCTTTGCTTTGCATGTAGGAAACTCAGTTACATAGTTATTATTGCAATAGATATTAGAGAACCCTTTTTTTATAAAAGAGAAAATTAAAGGTCATGAAATTTACACAACTGCTGAGAGTAACATAGTAACTAAAAAACCCAGAATAAGTCCAGCTCTATCTGACTCTAAAGCCCAGAGCGTCTCCTCTGACCTACACAGCACTGCCATTTCTAATGTGAAGCTATTGACTGCTTAACTGAGAAAAGTATTTCTCGCACACTAAGAATGGCTCTTTCTTTAATTTTAAAAAGCCTATACTGGCACTATAACACAAAAGCAACCTACATCTAAGACAACCAATTATTAAGTATCAACTAGCTGCAGAAAAAACTATCTCAGTAAAAGTCAACTCAAGTAACCTATTACATACACATGCAGCTAAGGGCAAAGATGATTTTAAAAGAAATCAGTTTTTCATTCTAACAAATACCCACTGAAGACCTACTATGAGAACATGGTGCTGGGTACTAAGTTCTTTTCTACCAATATTATGACTACAGGTCAGGGCAACTTAAAACAAGAAAAATAAACTAACCTAAGCCACAAGAACAGTATCTAATAACTGATGCTTAAATGACTGGAGACTTGATTTAACTGCATCTCAGGACAGGCACCCAAAAGTATAGCTAAATACGAAGGATGCTCTGTATAAAAGTGTCAGTGTGTATGTGCGCATGCAAGTGCATACCTGACCTCCATCCTGGAGGCAGTCCAGGCTCACAGTTCATAGCTTGGGCTTGATACACAGAGACCTGAGTTCAATATCCAACGCTGCCATTTAAAGCTGTGTGACTGTGGTCCAGAAACCTCTTCAAGACTCAGCCACCTCAACTGTCAAATGGGGATAAAATAGCACTTCCTTTAAAACGCTATTCATTTAGCTCGCTTCTACTGAAGGTATGCCTTGCCATCTGGCACTGTGCTAAGCACTGTGAGTTACATGTGAAAACAGTGCTTGGCATGTGTTAAGAACAAAGCAGGGTTCTGTCTGTTTTGTTCCCCGTTGCAAGCTCAGTATTTAGAACAGTGACTAGCATGTAGGAGGCTTACAATATATATTGAATAGGTGTTCGGTGTCAGGTGGGTCAGAAACTATCCCCTCCCCCACAACCCTTGTTTGGATTCAGCCTTCTTGCGCATAGACATTTGTAAACACCGCTAAAAGTTCAAGTCTCTCTTTTTTTTTTTTATTGATTTCAGAGAGGAAGGGAGAGAAAGAGATAGAAACATCAATGATGAGAGAACCATCAACTGCTGCCTCCTGCACACCCCCCATTGGGGGGATCGAGCCCACAATCTGGGCATGTGCCCCTGGCCGGAATGGAACCTGGGATCCTTTAGTCCGCAGGCCGATGCTCTATCTACTGAGCCAAACCAGCTAGGACTCAAGTCTCTTAGTTTTAATAAGAGTTACAAGTGTAACTCCTGGGACCCCATATGAGATTTTCTGTCACACATGTCTAAAGTACCTTTAATTGAACATTTTGTACAATAAAACATTAAGTATACATGGAATTAAAGTATAATGCACCCTCATGTACTCATCAGCCAGCTTCAATAATAACCAATTTTTGCTGTATTAAAAAATGTTTCCCAAACCTTAGCAAATTAAGACTAATAAACACCTATCTATTCACACTTACCTACTAGTTGTTAGTCTAAGACAGTGGTTCTCAACCTTCCTGATGCCACGACCCTTTAATACAGTTCCTCATGTTGTGGTGATCCCCAACCATAAAATTATTTTTGTTGCTACTTCATAACTGTAATTTTGCTACTGTTATGAATCATAATGTAAATATCTGATATGCAGGATGTATTTTCATTGTTACAAATTGAACATAATTAAAGCATAGTGATTAATCACAAAGGGGTCGCGACCCACAGGTTGAGAACCGCTGGTCTAAGAGAAGGAGGAGGAATATTTAAGTTCTCTGACATAATTGTGGTTCTCACATCAGCTCTCTTATGAGATGACACTGCACAGCAAAAATCAATTTCATTAGCATGAGCATTCAGAGAAAACAGTAATCAGTCCTCCCCAGGCCCCTTCTACTCTGCTATTTTGTGCCTTTCTGATAAAATGAAAGCATATCTCAATACAATTCATGTAACCTTTTTGTCAAAAGATCTCTTTAGATCTCAATTTTTTAAGTAGCCAACAGAAAAATAGTGCTATGTGTGAATTATGGATATAATAAATCTGTCTCAAATACCTTCAGGTCAATATGCTATCTTCCTTTTGAGGAGCTCAGAACTTCCAAAACTTCTATCATCAAGTGATTCTCAGTTTGCCTGGAGAGGTGACATGGTATTCTGGGTCAGGCCAGGGCATTTCATCTTTACACCAATGGTCTCACTTAAGGGTGTTGTACGTAAAGCCAATGGCAGGCCTCCTCACTGATCCAATCCTCAGTGTTTCATCTTATTCTATACAGATGCTTCTTATCACTCTACTAGAGGCCTGGTGCACGGATTCATGCACTGGGGGGGGGGGGTCTCTCAGCCTGGCCTGAGCCCTCTCACACTCCAGGACCCTTTAGGGGATGTCAGACTGCCGGTTTCGGCCGGATCCCCGCAGTCAGGCCAAAATCAGCAGTCTGACATCTCCTAAGGGATGTAGCAGTGCTTGAAGCAGTAAGCAGCCGGGAAGGAGCCCGAGCCGGGGCCAGGGGCCGGGCGCCATGCTGCTCCCACTCCTTCTGGCCCCAGTGTGCCTGCCACTGCTCAGTAGCACTGCTGTGGAGGCGGGAGAGGCTGGCGCTGCCACAACTGCACTCGCCAGCCGTGAGCCCAGCTTCTGGCTGAGCAGTGCTCCCACTGTGGGAGCGTGCTGATCACCAGGGGGCATCTCCTGCATTGAGCATCTACCCTCTGTTGTTCAGTGCGCGTCATAGCTACCAGTCGACCGGTTGAGTGGTCGACCAGTCGCTTAGGCTTTTATATATATACTAGAGGCCCAGTGCACAAAAATTTGTGCACTCTGGGGGGGGGGGGGGTCCCTCAGCCTGGCCTGTGCCCTCTCGGAGTCTGGGACCCCTTGGGGGATGACCACCTGCTGGTTTAGGCCTGCCCCTCGGGGGATTGGGCCTAAGCTGGCAATCAGACATCCCTCTGGCAGCCCGGCAGCTCTCGGGGGATGTCCACTTGCCAGCGGGGAGCAGGCCTAAACTGCAGTCGGACATCCTTAGCGCTGCTGAGGAGGCAGGAGAGGCTCCCACCACCACCGTTGTACTGGCAGCCATCAGCCTGGCTTGTGGCTGAGCAGATCTCCTCCCATGTGAGAGCACCCTGACCACCAGAGGGCAGCTCCTACATTGAGCGTCTGCCCCCTGGTGGTCAGTGTGTGTCATAGTGACCAGTCATTCCCAGTCTTTCTGCTGTTAGGGTCAGTTTGCATATTACCCTTTTACTATATAGGATAGAGGCCTGGTGCACGGGTGGGGGCCGGCTGGTTTGCCCTGAACGGTGTCCCAGATCAGGGTGGGGGGTCCCGCTTGGGTGCCTGGCCAGCCTGGGTGAGGGGCTGATGGCTGTTTGCAGCTGGTCACACTCCCTTCAGGGTGGGGGTCCCCACTGGGGTGCGTGGCCAGTCTGGATGAGGAACTGAGGGCTGTTTTCAGGGTGGCCAAGCCGGCGACTGAAGCTCCCAGCCTCTCCTTTTTTTCTTTTTTTCTTTTTTATTCTGGGATTTATTTACCTTCTATAATTGAAACTTTGTTGCCGCTCCAGCTCCGAGGCCATGGCCTGCTGAAAGCAGGTATCTGGGGTTTGTTTAGCTTCTATAATTGAAACATTGTTGCTTTCAGGCTCAGAGCCGGGCCGTGGCAGGCGGGGAACCTTGGCTTCCTCCATCACTGGAGCAAGCAAGCCTCCTGCTCGCTTCAGCTGCGTGGCTGCCAGCCGCTATCTTGGTTGGTGGTTAATTTGCATATCCTGCTGATTAGCCAATGGGAAGTGTAGCAGAGGTATGGTCAATTACCATGTTTGTCTATTATTAGATTAGATATATAAATTGATTCACCCAGTAACCATATCCATCTTATACATAACCATCCATTTGGTACCAGCTGGTATTTTATCCCTCAGATTACTTTCAAAGCTACACTGGCCCAGAGAAGGCCAAGTACAAGCCTTCTCCTCACTCAGAGGCACAAGTGCCCATCTGCACCCATCAGGCGATGAACAGCTACTCAATCTCAGTACAGCACTTTTCCCTAAAGATGCATGCAACTCTTGAACAAAAATAACGTTAGCCAATAGAGTTAATACATTGCAGACGGATCACAAGAATTCTTGTGTTTTCTGTTTTAAGGCTTGTGGCCAATCACAAGAATTCTTTAAAAAGATATTAGCTTGTAAGAACACGTAATAAATAACTTCAAAATGCAATGGGTATTTAATTTTAAAGTGTGCCTTTAACATTTATATAAAACGCTTTTTTTGTACTTGTTCAATAGAAACTTATCTGGCCACTGGGTAAAGCTAGCAATAAAACTACTGGTCCACAATGTGTTACGTTAACAAGTTCCATATGTTTTATAAAGACAATAACTTAGGACACAGTGAGAAACAAGTATTGATCCAAATTCAGGTGCAGGAACATCAAAGCCGTCTACTTCTCAGTAGGAGAAACATCCAGTACGATCCCAGAAAACTGCCGGTCAGAGAAAGAGAAGAAAACATTGCACCGCAAGCAAGGATGGACCAGAGAACCTCTATGATTCCCAAGAGTCTGAGGTTATAAGTAGTTTCCCAATGGGATACACTAGCTATCCCAAATGACAGGGTTTTTCTAACTTAGCCCTATGTTCCTGTACTACCATGTTGATCCCAATGCCCTTCTCTTGAACCTAAACAAAGCCCAGCTGCACACGTAGGAAAGGATTTAGTGTTCACAGCAACAAACTGATTTTCTACTGCACCCAGGTGACTTTTTTTTAATGTTCCTTTTTAAGTTACCAAAGTTAAGGTAAGCAAGGGAGGATTTCCCCAGTGATGATATGTGCCCTAGTTGATGCGCTTTAACATTAAACTAAGAATTAAACTGCTGATAAGTCATTGAAGTCTGGCTTTCTTACAAAACATTCATATTAATTCAAGCAAAACATTAAAGAGCATTACCTAATGAGTCATACTAAAATGGCAATGAAAAGAACAACCATTAAGACTCCCAGAGCACCAGTGGATCACAAGTTATCACCACTCCCGGCCTGAAATGTTTTAAGACTAACATCAAACTACCTACCTGAGCCCCCACAGGTACCCTGTTCCTCCCTGAAATACATAACACTTATCAAAGCACTGCTGTCTGCAAATGCAGAGACTTCCTTCTCTAAAACGAAACTGAAGGACTTCTTTGGAAGAACAGTCACTAAGTTATCGCTTTTGCTGACCTAAAGGCTCAAGGGACCACTGGGAAAGGGGGCTGTGTAATTGTGTAATTATGCTCTCTCAGAGGACTGTGACCCTCACATCAGCTTTCTTACAAGAGCAAGGAGCAATTAAGATGGCACAACATAGGGAAAATATTCATTGAACAGTCACAAAAAACACAGTAATTGGTACCTCTTTCTTTCTCTCTCCCTCCGCCCTTTCATTTACTCTACTGTTTTGGGTTTTTCTGATAAAAGAAAAGAACATTTCAATGCAGTCCAAGTATATTTATGGCTAATTCCACATCATGTTTTATATTTTAGTAAGTCTACCATTGTTTTTTTAACAATTTTAACAGATGCCATTCTCAAAAAAATTTAGATACCAGAGAACAAAAATATACATAACTTTAATTTAAATTTCTAAATTACTGGACTAGCTGCACATTACCAAAGAGGGTTTTATATTAAATCAACATTTTTTCTAATCTGAAAGACATGTTATTTTATTATCGCCTTTACTGTATCACAGAATGTACAATTACTGTTAACATCTGACAAATTTCCAATAGGAATGCAAAGTTAATTAGTAATAAAGATTGTGGTCTCTGAATTCAGGTAGAATCAGCTATATAGCTTGGGCAACTTATAACCTATCTAAATTCCAGTTTCTTTATATATATGTAAAGAAACTGGAATATATATATATTATATATAATATGCAAATTGCCCCCTCGGGAGTTCAACCAGGAGACCGGGAGTTCGATCGCTCGCTATGATGTGCACTGACCACTAAAGGAAGGCTCTGGCTGGCAGCCAGAAGGCCCCAATTGGCCCTGATCGCCGGCCAGGCCTAGGGACCCTACCATGCACAAATTTCATACACCGGGTCTCTAGTCTATCTATAAAATCGGAATATGAAGAATGCTTATACAGACCTTGAGAAATTTTTCAAGATTATATGAGATAATGCACATTAGAGCCCTTGGCTTTGTTCCTGACACAAAGCAAGTATCCCGTAAGTGTAAACTATTGCCATCCTCCAAACTGATATTACTACTATCATCACTACGTACTTATCAAAACAAACAATATCCCACACATTGCACTGGATGCCAGATACTTTACCATATTTTCTCATGTATTCATTTCTGCAACTCTAGAAGGTGGGTATACTATTTTTATTACTATTATTATTATTAACCACATTTTACCAATGAGTACAGGGAGAAATAATGTAGGCCAGAGTTAGGCCAGATTAGAAAGGACTATTATTTTATGTTTGGAGAGATAGGAGCCAGTCGTTAAGGGATATTTAAGGGAGACTAATATGGCAGCACCTCATAGACTGAAGTAGATGAGCTCTATAAAAAGATAAAATCAATCAGCTAAGAAACAGCCCTAGAAGGAGCCTCTCTGCCAGGGCCAGCCTGGCACCACCAGGAGCTGGCGGACACAGCGAGGCAGGGGTGCCTTCCTGTTGCACATGAGCAATTCCACAGAACAACAATGTCAGACAAAGCCACTCTGGCCAGGATGAGTCAAGACAAAAACAAGACCTCTCTGTAATTAAGACACTCAATCATGGAATCACCCTCGCTTCTTGACACCAAGCAACCTAGAGCCAAGCCCTGCTTCCTGGAACCCTCCTTAAATCACCTTACACAAGCCAAATCCTCTAATAAATCCCTTCTAACATCCTCTGAGACACCCCACAATTCCCCATGGTGTGTGTGTTTTCACATCGCAATGAGGTAATAAACCCAACTTTGTTCAACTACAAGTGTGTCTTTGGCTGGAGGTCAGGGACAGAAATGAGAGCCTGTACTAGGCTGGTAGTAGGAATGGAGGCAAAAAGAGACAGTTCCAGTTTAAAAAAAAAATAAGTAAAAAACTAGCAACAGACAATTAAAGGGAAAAAAGTTGAGAATCATATACCACTTTGAAAGTGGATGACTGAAATATATAAACTTAGAGTGGATATGGTTAAATTAGCTTCTCTTTATGAACTGCATAAAAGATAAAGGAAGACACAAAATATTTATGAGGCAATTTAGAGACTGAAAAATAATGATGTCTGGGCCCAGCTCCAACGATTCTCATTTAATAGATCTTGAGTGCAACCTGGGTATCAAGATGTTTAAAAGCTCCCCAGGTGATTCCAATGTGCAGTCAAAGTTGGGAATCACTATCTTCGAGAATGCCCAACAGACTCCTGGGGCAAAAAGCTACAACGAAAGAGCTGGCCTGAAGACCAAAGAGGATTCCCAGATATAGTGAAAGTAATGGAAATGATTAAGGAGTCAGTGCGGTTAACAAATGGCAGACAGAACCCAGGCAGGACTGGTGAGATGGGTAGATGACAGGGAAACATGGTCAGCTGGTAAAGACAATATTCTGCATTAGCAAAATCTTCAAGCAGGAGACTTGCAGTCCTCTGAGGCGGCCTCCACAACAACTCACCCACCACTGCCAATGGCTGTAACTGTGCAGCCTGTTTAACTGTGTACAAATGGAGGTGGAGTCAGCCAAGCGCTTTTCTACCTGGTGTTCCCACACTGCCATCTAGTGGGTCAGGATGGCCAGGAGCTGATCTGAACTGGAAGTGAATTCGAGGTCTGAACTCATTTGGTTACAAGGCAGATAAACAGCCTAAATTCAAGTGCTTGATTCTTATGTTTTCCTGTTAGTTAGAGTAGAAGTCAGGCTTACCGTACAGGTCTTCTTATGGAGGTGAAGCAACTGTTCTAAAATTGGTAGTTGTGAGGCATAACACTTGGAATGTACTTAATGCCACTGAATTGAACACTTAAAAATGGATAAAATGGTAAATTTTGTTACTTTCTGTCACTTTAAAAGGGTGAATGGTATGGTACTGTCATGTGCCGCTTAACGACAGGGTAAGTTCTGAGAAATGCGTCATCAGGCGAGCTTGTTGATGTGCAAGCATCACAGTGCACTTACACAAACCTAGAGGGTACAGCCTACTACACACCTAGGCTGTTTGGTACAGCCTATTGCTACAAGGCTCAAGCCTGTACAGCATGTGACTGTACAAAACAATATGAAATTAAATCAGCACAAGAAAAAGTGGTGCAATCAGGAGATGGAAACACGAGATGCGTGAGGCTGCTGCAGGCCAAAGAGGGTATTCTGTTTTACAGCAAACTATTTTTTATAAGTAGAATGAGTACACTAAAATGACAGTAGAAAGTATGGCATAGTAAATACATAAACCAGCAACATAAATTGTTTATTATCATTATCAAATGTGATTTACTGCACGTAACTGCATTTGCTATACTTTAATACGACTGGCAGCCCAGTAGGATTGTTTACACTTCAATCACCACAAACATGTAAGAAATGAATTATATTAGGATGGCTATAACATCACCAGGCAGTAGGAATTTTTCAGCTCCGTTATAATATTATAGGACCACTGCTTTGTGTGGTCAGTCCTTGACCAAAATGTCATTATGCGTCGATTATTTATGAATTATATCTCAATAAAACTGTTACAAGAAAGGAGACAGTGGCAGCAAATACAGATATGATCTCAAGAACTGTGGAAAGTTTTAAAAAAGAATGTCATAAATCATTCAATCTCATTTCAAGCCCCCTTCATTACAAAAAAGGTAAATCGGCGTTCAGAGAATTAAATTACTTACCCTGTTCACCTGGACAGTGAAACCTAGGCCAAAAAAGGGAACTGTTAACTTATTAAAAAGCCTTCTCTTGTCTCCCAATCTTGAGAAGTGATTTTTCTTAAGCTTGGTGCTTAGCAGCACTATCTTTTGCTGCCCAATTTATTACCTGGTGATCTCAGCCACACCAATGACTTCAACTAGCAGCTGTATCACTGTTGTTCCAATAATTCGAGCTCAGAACCCTGCATTCATCCTTTACTCCTCCTCACCCTATAATCAAGTCAACAAATTGGGTTGACTCTTCTCTCAAAAGGACTTGTTTTATATTCCAGGCCCTCCTCCACCTCTTAACTCAGGCCTTCACTACTGTACAACCAGAGTAAACCAAATCTTCTCTCAACTGGAATCCTCATCTCCAATCTTTCCATATCTCTCTCCAATCACAGAATTCATCCAAATCTGTGATGAATTAGTATTCTTTCACTCATCTTCTATAATTTTGTACATTTCATACTGCTACACAAAAATCATTTTATGGTCTCCTCAATACCTATAAAGAGTTTAAATCTTTAGCCTGACCATCAAGGCCGTCTGTATTCCAGAATCTATTCCAACTCTATAGGTTTCCACACAAACTCACTCCAATGTAGTCAAAATGGTCCACTATAGAATCTATATTCATTTCCCTATTAGTTATTCCCCCAAAGGTATTATCTATGGAACTTACTTCTACTATTATGCCTTTGTCTTTTTTTTTTTTCTTGCCCAAAGGTTCTCACCTCAGGGTATGTACCATCATTACCTGTGGAGCTTTAAAAGGATCTTTAAGAATGTGGCCCAGACATCTGGATTATCTTCAAAATTCTATAGGCAAATTTGTAAAAGGGGTAAAAACCAATGATTCATAGACTTTAATAAAATCCTATATAATAAAGAGGTAATATGCAAATTGACCATCACTTCAACACACAAGATGGCCAGCAGGGGAGGGCAGTTGTGGGCCATCAGGCCTGCCCGGCAGGGGAGGGCAGTTGTGTGCAATTAGGCCAGCAGAGGAGGGCAGTTGTGAGGGACCAGGCCTGCAGGGGAGGGCAGTAGTGGGGGGTCAGGCCAGCAGGGAAAGGCAGTTAGGGGCAATCGGGCCTGCAGGGGAGCAGTTAAGCATCGATCAAGCTGGCAGGGGAGTGGTTAGAGGGTGATCACGCTGGCAGACAGAAGCAGTTAGGGGCAATCAGACAGACAGGAGAGCGGTTGGGATTGTGAGAGGGATTTCCGACTGCCCATTTAGGCCCGATCCCACTGGGGTTGAGCCTAAACCAGTAGTCGGACATCCCTCAAGGGGTCCCAGATTGGAGAGGGTGCAGGCTGAGCTTAGGCGCCCCCCCCCCGTGCACAAATTTCATGCACCGGGCCTCTAGTGTTTTATAAAATGCTTAGGTTTTTAGCACCTTAACTGAGCATCTAATATTATACAGTCAAAAAATAAAAATTTAAACAACCCAGAAAAAATTTTATTTAAATATCCAAGCACTCTTTTTTGATCAAATACACAACATAAATCTTTCTAATTAGCATCTACTTCCTAATAGGAGGTAAACACAGTAGCTGAAAAATGCTTAACAACAATTAAATTTTAATATACTCATCAAATTCATTTGTGAGAAACATCACAACCACTCAAATTAAAAATTAAACCTAATACATGCTTGTCCTATATGTGACAATCATGTAAATATGAACAGAGCATGAGAATATAAATGTCCAGTTTGAAACCCAACTTGCAGAATTATTTATGGATATCATAAGAAGCTTGAATGAACCCAGTTATGGCAATGTCACCTTAGCCCTTGAGCATAAAGATGCAGACCAGGGAGTCAGTTCAGATAAAAAAGCAAGATAATAGTTGTCCACCCAAACTACACATTATAATAAACTGGAGAGCTTTTAAAATTGCCATTCTCAAGCCACACTCTAAACTAATTAAATCAAAACCTCTGGGGTAGGACCCGAGTAGTTTTTAATTTTTTTAATATGTTTTTTATTGATTTTAGAGAGAGGAAGGGAAAGGGAGAGAGAGACAGAAACATCAATGATGAGAGAGAATCATCAATCAACTGCCTCCTGTGTGCCCCACACTGGGGATCGAGCCCGAAACCCAGACATGTGCCCTGACATTCAACCACTGAGCCACACCAGCCAGGCAGCCATGAGTATTTTTTAAAGTTCCCCAGGAGCTTCCCATGTGTAGCCAATATTGGGAACTTCTCACAGGGAAATCTAAAGATCAGAAATATTCAGAAGCAGAGACAAAGAAAAACATGCCAGAAAAGAAGGTAAGTTGCCGTCTCTTATTAATTTGTGAGTGATTTTTGTATATTAAGGAAATGTGCTTTTATGTTGGAAATGTTTTCCTCAATTTCACAGCTTTTTCATTGTAAGACAATGAAACTTTGACACACAGATGTATTTAACGTTTATGAAGTTAAATCTGTCCATTTATCAATCCACCTTTTCCTCCTTATGTGGTTTCTCTTTTTATTTTTGCTTTAAAGGCTAACAACAACAACAGAGGACTTCTTGGCATGATTCTCAACCAAAGTCATGAATTAAGAAAGTAGAATTGTGAATGTCTTAATTGTTTAAAATTAAACATGAATAGATCGTGTGTAAACTAGTAAACTGGCAACAAGTTAACATTAAAAAGGAAACTTTCCTGATTTCACTATATATAAAAAAGTAAAAGAAAAGCGAAGCGGTTTGGTTATTCGTTGGGGTGGTCCGTGCACTTAGCTCCTGGGCTGCGGCTCTTCCTCGGGCAGCAGGAGCGGCGTCACGGACTAAGAAGCGGCCTAAGACTTCGGCGTTGAGTGAAAGAAAATGGCCCGAACCAAGCAGACTGCCCGCAAATCCACGGGTGGGAAAGCGCCCCGCAAACAGCTGGCCACTGAAGCTGCCAAGAAAAGCGCCCCCTCTACCGGCGGGGTGATGAAGCCCCAACGCTACTGGCCCGGGATCGTTGCGCTTCGAGAAATCCGCCGTTACCAGAAATCCACCGAGCTTCTGATCCGGAAGCTGCCTTTCCAGAGGCTGGTGAGGGAGATCGCCCAGGATTTCAAAACTGACCTGAGTTTTCAAAGTGCAGCCATCGGTGCGCTGCAGGAGGCCTGCGAGGCGTACCTGGTGGGTTTATTTGAAGATACTAATCTGTGTGCCATCCACGCTAAGAGAGTCACCATCATGCCCAAAGACATCCGGTTGGCTCGCCGGATACGGGGAGAGAGAGCCTAAGGGAAGGCAGTTTTTACGGTGTTTTGTAGTAAATTCTGTAAAATACTTTGGTTTAATTTGTGACTTTTTTTGTAAGAAATTGTTTATAATATGTTGCATTTGTACTTAGGTCATTCCATCTTTCATTCAGGGTGAATGCGAAAAGTGACTGTTCACAGACTTCAGTGATGTGAGCACTTGCTCAGGAGTGACAAGGTGCTAATATGCAGAAGGGATGGGTGATATTTCTTGCTTCTCACGATACATGTTTCGGTATGTTAATGACTTGTTGGGTAGTTATTAAGGTACTAGAATTGATAAATGTGTACAGGGTCCTTTTGCAATAAAATTGGTTATGACTTGAAAAAAAAAAGTAAAAGAATGGCTTTAGTTGTCAATTTTTACTTTAAAAATAAAATGTCATCGTAGCCGGTTTGGCTCAGTGGTTAGAGTGTCGGCCAGAGGACTTTAGAGTCATGGGTTCGATTCCAGTCAAGGGCATGTTGTATCTCATTTGTAGGTTCAATTCTGTCCCCGGTAGGGGCCCAGCAGGAGGCAACCAATTGATGTGTCTCTCACATTGATGTTTCCCTCTCTCTGTCTCTTCCCCTCCATTCCACTCTTTCTAAAAATCTGGAAAGCCCTAGCCAGTTTGGCTCAGTGGATAGAGTGTCAGTCTGAGGACTGAAGGGTCCCGGATTTGATTCCAGTCAAGGGCACATGCCCAGGTTTCGAGCTCAACCGGGTCCGGGGCTTGATCCCCAGTAGGGGGCATGATCCCCCAGTAGGGGTGTGCCGGAGGCAGTGGATCAATAATTCTCTCATCATTGCTGTTTCTATCTCTCTCTCCCTCTCCCTTCCTCTCTGAAATAAATAAATATATATTTTAAAATAAATTAATAAAAATCAATGGAAAAAATATCTTCAAATGAGGATTAACAAAAATAAAATAAATGAAATGAAATAAAATGTCTTATGGTACTTATCACATAGGTTATGTGCCTTTTCAGAACTGTTTATAAATATAATTGTGTGTCTGGAAAACAACCATTTGAGTTCTAAGATTAGAATGAGCTATAATAAATAAGATTATCCCACACAATGATGTTGAGTATTTTCATCCTACCAAGTAATTACTATAGCAAAAATTAGAGGGATAAAATCATGTGCACAAAATCTTTCACAGAAATAAATCCCATTATAAGTAGATGAACAGGCTCAAGTTTTCCCCTAGCTGGTCACAAATTCAAATGCGACCACCAGTTGCAGACATGAGTTGTGACTGTTAGTGTGAATAACATGGTCATTATTAGTAAGGCACTGGTATGAATTTGACCAGTGCTCTTTCATTATAGTGAGTTTTATTTATTTTTTAAATATATTTTTATTGATTTCAGAGAGGAAGGGAGAGGGAGAGAGACAGAAACAATGATGAGAGAGAATCATTGATCAGCTGCCCCTGCAAGCCCCCGCCGGGAACCGAGCCCTCAACCAGCATGCACCCTGGCTGGGTTGGCTCAGTGGATGGAGCGTCGGACTGCAGGCTGAAGGGTCCCAACAACATGGTCATTATTAACAAGGCACTGATGTCAATTTGACCAGTGCTCTTTCATTATGGTGAGTTTTATAGAGATATTTATGACAAAATTTGACTTGTTTGCATTTTTATAGAATTCAAAACCAAAGTGATGATAAAAATCAGAGGTTGAGAACAGTTTGGAAAGGAGGTTCACTCTGAGATATTAGATGCTAATAGCTGAAAAGCCAGTCACTATTCTGAAAAATGTCTGCATGCTTTTCACCCCATTGTCCACGAGAGGGAGCATCACATCCAGTTAAGATTCATGGGGAACTCTGACATGGAAATGGGAAATCAGGTAAAACTGGATTTGCAAAAATTTTAGATGTAGTATTTACAGAATTAGATGTAAAATCAAATTATAGGTTTCCCAAGAAAATCTCAAAGGAAATATCATCAAATAACTGCACAGGCCCGGCCAGTGTGGCTCAGGAGGTCATGGTTCCCAGGCAGGGCACATGCCCAGGTTGTGGGCTACAGACCCAGTAAGGGGCATGCAGGAGGCAGCCAATCAATGATTCTCATCATTGATATTTCTATCTCTCCCTCCCTTTCGCTCTCCCTTCCTCTCTCTGAAATCAATGAAAATATTGCTTTAAAAATAACTGGGCTGCTGAGTACTAAAAGTTTAAAAGGACTTACAGAAATTAGTGTAATGTAAATACAAATTCTGCAGATATCTCTGAAATCATATACAGAAAAAATGTATGCTCTGGCTCAGTAAGTCTGCATTGATTACAAGCCCCCAGTTGATACTGATGCTGTTGATTCACAGACCACACACTTGCTTAATTAAATTTCCAAACTTACATGTTTAACTCTTACATAAAATTAGGGAATTGACTGGTAAGGAGAAAGACCCTAAACCAGTGATGGTGAACCTCTGACACGCGAACTCATTTTTTTGGTTGATTTTTCTTTGTTAAATGGCATTTAAATATATAAAATAAATATCAAAAATATAAATCTTTGTTTTACTATAGTTGCAAATATCAAAA
>NW_005370397.1:1487057-1490269 GCF_000412655.1 Myotis brandtii
CCATCACTGCCCTACACCTTGAACTCCTAAATGCTAAGTAATTGCCTTCACCAGGAAAAGCACTCAGAAGAGGTCGGGCTCCCTTTGCCTGAAGAACCTGCAACAGCCGCCCAATGACAAGTACCTTGCAGGGGACCACTGACCCTTCTCAGGAACCACCTCACCACCTCTCAGTGTTTCTAAACCTGTGATCAGACTCAAGTCCTGGCAGGCCCCAAGGGACAAAGCTAAAAGTGCAACCCTTGAGGAGGTGCATTATCGGCCAAAGGAACAACAGGATTCTGCCACTTTCTAGCAACAAAAACTTGGGGAACACCTAGGGCCGTGGTCAGCAAACTGCGGCTCGACAAACAGCAGCTCGCAAGCCACAAGCGGCTCTTCAGTATGGCTCTTCCACAAAACACCATCTCTTCCACAAAATACCGACTTCTGTGCATGGGCCACAAAGTTTCAATCGCACTGTACATGCGCGTCACCATCACTGCCCTACACCTTGAACTCCTAAATGCTAAGTAATTGCCTTCACCAGGAAAAGCACTCAGAAGAGGTCGGGCTCCCTTTGCCTGAAGAACCTGCAACAGCCGCCCAATGACAAGTACCTTGCAGGGGACCACTGACCCTTCTCAGGAACCACCTCACCACCTCTCAGTGTTTCTAAACCTGTGATCAGACTCAAGTCCTGGCAGGCCCCAAAGGACAAAGCTAAAGTGCAACCCTTAAGGAGGTGCATTACCGGCCAAAGGAACAACAGGATTCTGTCACTTTCTAGCAACAAAAACTCGGGGAACACCTAGGGCCGTGGTCGGCAAACTGCGGCTCGACAAACCGCAGCTCGCAAGCCACATGCGGCTCTTCAGTATGGCTTTTCCACAAAATACCGACTTCTGCGCATGGGCCACGAAGTTTCAATCGCACTGTACGTGCGCGCCCACATGTGGTATTTTCTGGAAGAGCCACACTGAAGGGGCCAAAGAGCCACATATGGCTTGCGAGCCGACCACGGACCTAGGGGAAAGGATCCCGAAAGTGCTGGAGCGCTGGATTAGGGTGGAAGATAGGCTGGATGAGGCTGAATCTATTGCACTGAGCAGAGATTGTGGAGTCAGCAGCTTGGCTCAAGCAGCTGGGAATGGCTTTAACACTTTGCTTGCCTGGTTGATTGAAAACATTAAGTGCGGTTGAAATGTCAGAACCTCTTTGGTATTCTGAGGAAGAAGATAGCTGATGGATTAGTGAGATTAGAATACTGAGTGAATTTAATATGTAAAACGGCTTAACCCACTCCTTAACCAAGTCCCTGGGAAGACCCAGAAAACATCCCATTCACCAAGCTATGCGAAAGGCACTCATGAGAGGAGCCCTGGCCTCCTGGAAGAGCTCTGTGTTGGCTATTCTCCACAGACCAGACATAAAAGTGGCAACTCCTACATCAAACTGGGCTTCCTGGATTTAGTGGAGACGACGGGATCCCCTGGTGGCAGGAACCACCCAAGTGGCAGCACTTAAATCACCACAGACAAGGTGGGAGTGGATGTGGCAGCCAAGACAGTAACTAGAAAGGACTGAACTGCAGAGATCCCTGATGTTGGCTAATGAATCGCAGTGTCCCTAGAGCTGAAGAGGTGAGCAGTCTACTAGAGTCTTACTTGATCAGTAATAGTGAAAAAGCTCCAGGTCTGGTAAACAGAAGTATGACTTCAATCACCAAAAATAAAGAGTTGTGGCCCCTCTACCAATTCTCAGATTTGGGCCACTTCACAGACTTAATCAGGTCTCCTTGAGGAGCAACTCTACCACAGAGCCACTCTCCTTCCTTGGCTTTCCAAAGGAGGTCTATAGCCATTTAAGAGAACGACTTTGCACTCGGGAAGAGGACATAACCAAACGTTGGGGGAATTACTAAATATTGGTGCTGAACTGAAATTATTTTTTTAATTTATCTTTATTGTTGAAAGTATTACAGATGTCCCCTTCCCTCCCATTAACTCCCCTCCAATTCATTCCACCCCACCCCCAACCTAAACCACACTATTGTCTGTGTCCATAAGATATATATAGATATATAGCTATATAGATATCCTATATAATAAAAGCGTAATATGCAAATTGACCAAACAGCCGAACAACTGGTCACTGTGACGCGCACTGACCACCAAGGGACAGAGGCTCAACACAGGAGCTGCCCCCTGGTGGTCAGTGCGCTCCCACAGGGGGAGCGCCACTCACCCAGAAGCCCTGAGCTGGGCTCACAGCTGGTGAGCACAACAGCAGTAGTGCTAAGGATGTCCAACTGCCAGCTTAGGTCCACTCCATGGGGAGCAGATCTAAGTCGGCAGGCAGACATCCCCTGAGTGGTCCCGGACTTCGAGCGGGTGCAGGCCGGGATGAGGGACACCTCCCAAGTACACACACACACACACACACACATATATATGTACTATACATATATATATACATATATACACACACACACACACACACACTTTGGTTAATCTCTTCCTACCCACTCCCTCCCCGACTCTTGAAGACCCAAAATAGTATTGTGTTCCAAACTCTCAGAAACAGCTAATGGAATGTGGGAGATTTAATGTGGCTTTGCCTCAGATTCATCCCATAATGGGTCCAGGAGGTCTCCAAGTCCACCTTGTGGTCATTTTCTCCAATCCCAGAATGCCCAGTTGGAATATACACCCTCAGCAACTGTTGAATCCCCTCTTGTGTTTCCTTCCAAATAGAGTAACAACTATCTATAGATATAAAAGGCTAATATGCAACGTGTCCCCTCGGGAGTTCAACTGGGAGACTGGGAGTTCGATCGCTCGCTATGACATGTGCTGACCACCAGGAGGCGGCGCGGAACAAAGGAAGGCCCCGGCAGGCAGCTGGCAGCAGGGGAAGGGAGGCCCCAGCTGGCCCTGATCACTGGCCATGCCTAGGGACCCTACCTGTGTATGAATTTTGTGCACTGGGTTTCTAGTCTATATCTATAAAAGGCTAATATGCTAAGTGTCCAACCATCTGGGTAATGTCTCATGTAGCAGCACCTGGCTTCCTCTCCCTAGCGATGACTAGTCTCCTTGCGGTTTCTTCAGCCCAGCAACATAACTTGCTTTATAGCCAGGTGGAAACACTTTACACTGTAACCAAATGTCTGTGAAGCGTTTCCCATACCTCATCTCATTTGATCCTCACAGAAGTTCTGGAGTAGGTAG
>NW_005370397.1:1490517-1500381 GCF_000412655.1 Myotis brandtii
GCTGACAATTACCTGAAAGAGAAGTTGGGGTGCTTCACTGGGCTGGAAAAATTTTAGCTACATCAGAAAGCAGGTCTAATTAAGCAAGTTTATTCTATATCTATAAAAGGCTAAGTTGACTTGCGCATACGCGATGCACATAAAGCTCTCGCTGGCGTCAATCGCACATGTGTGTATTCATCTGTCATTGTTGATCGTGAATTTGGTTGACACTTCTGTTAAAGAGAAAAAGAGAAAGGCGATATTAAAATATTTCTTTCAATGTGCATGAATTTGTGCACTGGGCCACTAGTTTATTATATTTCAAAATTTCAAAACAAAACTTAATCAGTAAATTTTTATGCAGTGAAATCAATAGATATAACCATATAAATGAAACCTGTTTAGAGTCAAATATAAGTCTTTTTTTAAAAACCCCTCCTATGAAATACTTTTCAATAATTTTTAAGAATGTAAAGGGGTTCTGAGACTGAAAAGTTTGAAATCAGCTGCCTCAAATGACAGTGTATGTTAAGAGCAGTCAAACCACAGGCATTAGCCCGTTGTTTCATCTCTTTCTGTGAAGGTCAGAGGCAACCCTTTAAGGACAATCTCGGCCCTGTAGAAGATTTTCAGTAGGTCTCAGAGATCGTGGAACAGGTGGAGGAGACGAATCCAAGTACGGGGTGGGGAGGAAATGAGTGTCCCAATGAGAACAAATCAATGGTCCCTCCATTACTAAAGAGTCTGAAATTAAAACTGGATACCAGCTGGCTGGCTGGTCCCAAAGGTGTGTCACCATTTGGGGACTCGGGATCCCTTACTACTGGTGGCACCCTGTACCAGTAGAAGCCACAATGGCCGTGGTGAGGGGCAGTCTGCACTGCTGAGTTCCAGGCACCAGCCTCCATACCAGTCCCCATGGAGCCCTCTGAACAAGCAACAGGTTTCTGAAGAACAACTTACTGCTATCCATACAAATCAGGGCAGCCCCTCTGATTAAGAACATCCTCTGCTGTGGCAGCCACCAAACGTTTTCAGGCTCCGGTCTCTCCCTTACAGCCCCTTCCCAAACTTCTTTGCAGAAGAAAAGGAAACAGGAATTATAACTCCCACTTAAAAAGAAAAGTGGAAGTCATATCCTTCCCTTTATCTTATTCCAAGTCCTTCACCCTCAGGTAAACCATTAGCTGTTGCTGAAGAATCTGCAAATCTAGCCTTTGAGAGGATGTTCCTAGTCCTTCCATCTTCAGCACGCACCCCTTCCCCCGCAAGAGAGTCTAACACAGCAGCAGTTTATTTGCACCGGTGCTCACATATTTCACGAAATCATCTGTAAAACAACAGAATGACCTTTATCCATTATGTGAACAGAGGTGATTGCCCCTGTCCTCCCTTGGCTCTTTCTACAGAGCCCTAACACCCTGGGTTAGGAAGCCAATGAATTTGTTAAAACAATTCATTCCAATGCCTAACATTCTTGGTAACGTCACTTATTTAGTGAAGTCATCTAACATCTAAGCCTCCCAGTTTCCTGATCATTTCAGCAATCTTTCTTATTCCCCATTTCAGCTGCTTTCTGTCATACCCTAAAACTTGTTGTACCAGCACATGCACTGCTTCTAGAGCAAATATGTCAAGTCATCCCATTCTCGATCACTCCGCCACTTCACTGATGGCATGAGGGCCTCTAATTCATTGATTCTACACATTTCACTGTCCATCACCCACATCATAACCTCAGTCCTAGCTTAGAAATCATGGTTCATGATTACACCCTCTCTTGCCTACAATGTCAACTTCCTTTTCCCTTTATATTAACCTGGTAAACCCAATTCTCACAGTCAAGCAGCAAACCATTGGGAGAGGGAAAAGCACCACCCTGCTGACTGCTCTCACTTTCAATAAATCAACACAACTATTCTCAGTAAGTTTTCAGGCTCAGGTCTCTGCTATACAGCCTTTAAGTGGACCCTCGGCACTTCCCAGCAATCCTACATTTCACTAGGCAATTCACTCTTCTCTCCTAGAGGAATACTTCAAACCTTCTCTTCCCTAAGACTGAGTCACTCAGCGACCACTTCCCAAGTTGTCCCCATACCTCTCAATCACTGCTGCTGCCTTCTCTGGCACCTCTTCTTACCCCAACAGGTGTTCCCTCCTGCCTCCACCCCAGGTTCAGTCCTTGGTCAGGATGGATTACATCACCTCACCATCATTCTTTTTAGTCCTGGTCATACTTTAGTCTTTTTATTGCCTGGTCATACTTGCCTACATTGTAACTCAAATGCAGCTGCTTTATTTCCTACTAGGGGCCCAGTTCATGAACTCATGAACCTTGAAAGGAACTGTGGGCCATGAGGCTGCAGTAGGCACAGGGGCGGATCTTGGACCATCATCCACACCCCGCCCGGCCCCTCTCGCCATGGCCCCCCAGCTCCCACTGCTGCCACTCCCACATGCTGATGGCGCTGGCCCTGCTTGCACCCACTGATGGTGCCGAGCAATGTGTTCCCTCCTGCCTCCACCCCAGGTTCAGTCCTTGGTCAGGATGGATTACATCACCTCACCAGCGTTCTTTTTTGTCCTGTATTTCCTGGTAATACTTGCCTACATTGTAACTCAAATGTAGCTGCTTTATTTCCTACTAGGGGCCCAGTGCACGAATTCATGCACCTTGAAAGGAACTGTGGGCCACGAGGCTGCAGTAGGCACAGGGGCGGGTCTTGGACCATCCTCCACACCCCTGCCCAGCCCCTCCCACCACACCCACTTGGCCCCTGTCTGCTGGCAGCCCCCAGTCCTGCAGCTGCCACTCCCAAGTGCTGATGGCGCCTGCCCCGGTCGCACCCGCTGACGCCACAGAGCGATTGGGGCTGGCACCAGCACTGGGTGCGAGCAGTAGCTGCTGCCCCGATCGCCCCTCAGGAGCAGGGGGAGGTGGAGAAGCCCTCAGGGTTGATCAGAGCTGGCAGCCGCCACTCGCACCTGCTGATGGTACTGAGCAATCGGGACCGGTGTTGGGCACCAGCAGCGGGTGTGAGCGGGGCCAGCACCAGCAGCAGGTGCGAGTGCCAGGTGGGACCACAGTGCGCGGGAGCAAAGAATTTTCAGTAACCAACAGAGGCTCGTCCCAATGACAGCGACCAGCAGCCCCGCCTGGGTCTGGTGTCCCCACTCACCTGCTCCACCATCCTGCTGTGGCCGACACCAGTCATGTTCCACGCATGCCCCCTGGTGGTCAGCAGACGTCATAGTGACTGGTTGTTCGGTTGTTCGGTTGTTCTGCCATTTGGTCTATTTGCATATTAGGATAATTGGTCTAACCTATCTCATGAACATGGTATTTTTTCTATAATTAATCTAATTTTCATCATGAACACTCACCCTAGTAAATAGCCAAAAACTTAAAATTTGCCAGATAATATCTCAGTCTCTTCTAGTTAACATTCAGACAGTTAAGTTTAACTCTTTACCAGAGCTGGTTTAAATCATTGCCTTCAGATAAATTTTTCTCCAAATGGGGCTTATGGGACGTCGTTATGGTGGGAAGAAGAGCTTGGATCTCGGCGTCTCTGCGGATTGACACTGGCCTCTGCTGTAAGGACAAGTGGACTGGTGTCAGCCCACCTTCTGGGATGTCATGCTGGCTCCCGCCTCTGGTATCCATGATCCGGACCTTAGAATCACACAGTCCTTTGCCATGACGCCTGCTGTTCCACAGGCCTCTGAGCGACTCCACATCCCTGACAGTGGTATGAAAGCATTTCAGAACCCCCCACTACCTCAGACTCATCTATCTATCACTTCCTTCTACCCTGCTTGGCTACAACCCCAGCGTTGGCACAGCACTCACCTACACAGTTATCTCCTCTCAAGACTCCAGATAAGGGGCAGCACCAAAGGCCTTCTGCTTGCACTCTCTCCTCAATGCATGCACCATGCTCACCTCAACCCCAGAACTCTGGCCTGAGCAGGTCAGAACATAAATTCCTCACAGTCTGCCTTCTCTACCTCACAGTCTGACTTCTCTACCTCTGCTCCCCCTTCTTCCTCTAACCTACCAGGGTTGAAAAAGACGGACTTTCCACTTCCATTTCACCCTCCTTCCTCCTGGAGGCACTAGGCCTCAAGTTGGCCTTAATAATGGAAGAGATGTCCTCTGTATCTTACAGGGCAAACTATCATTAGAATTTCCCAGAGGAAGCTCTTGATATGGAAACTACAGGCAATTTGGAAGTTTAGAAAACCCAAAACAAACATACAGTGACTTAAAATTCCCCAAAATATTACCCCTTCACAACTTCAACAGCTAGTCTCCTGTGTGCTAGGCCTCAGGCAGGGATATACCAGACTCAGGTCACTACCTTGGGGAGTGGGGAGACTTACAAACAAAATAATTACCATGAAATGTTATGTGCTAGTTACCAAAACAAGCAGATAACACAACCCCGCTGTCAGCCTTTTCAGCTCCTTCAAAGTAAAAATGGGTGCCACAGCAGAAAAATGATAATATAAATTATACCGGTAACAATTTGTCATTTAATCTTCTAATTTTCATATTTCATTTTCTTTTCCACTCAGATGGAAAACAATAAGCTAATCCTTAGTGACAGGGGAAAAGGGCAAGAAAAGCCATGAAGCAGGTTCAAATTTCTTTTCAATAAAAATAAATATGCAGGACTCATAGACACAGACAACAGTATAGTGATTACCAGAGGGAAAGGGCGGTGGGGGAGGTAGAAAGAGACTTGACTTGGGGTGGTGAACACAATATACAATATACAGATGATTTATTATAGAATAAATCACCTGAGACCTATATTTCAGTAACCAGTGTCATCCCAATAAATTCAATAAAAAAGTAAAAATAAATAAAAGAAATATGCAAGAACTAAAGCACAAATCAAAACACCCCAAGGTCAAAGAAAATCAGATAGAATCTAATAGCAACAAATCATTGGGAGACTAATGAAGTAATTATAATAAATACCTGTTCTTTTAGATTATGTATTTGGTTTCCCCCTCCCCCTCACCATGGAACTACTGGTAATTGTTACAAGCTAATATTCTCATCCATTTCTTAATTCAAAAGGAAGGCCGCAGAAGGGCAAGGACAGCTGCAGAAGGGCAAAGACAGCCAGCGAGCAATTCTGCTAGACTTGTTACAAACTAAGAGCTTACTATGTGCCAGGCATTGGGGCTACAAAAGCTGCAAGATGTAATCTCTGTTCTCAAGAATTTCAAAACTGATGATGGATAAAGAAACAAATTTTATATACAAGGTGATAAGGAACACACCTTATAATGACAGACTGTTAGTAAGGTTATTAGAACTGCCCAAATCAATGCATTAAACTTTGATTTCTCAGTATTTTCAGGCTGCAGTGATTCTCCACTAGGCCCTTCAGAAACACAACCACTGAAGAGGAAGTGTTCAACAGAACTCCTCCTGCCACAGCAGGTGTGCTAAATTCCTTTTTAGCACAAGTAAAGTATAGCCTAGCAATCCAAAAGAAGTGCAAAAAAGGTGCAAATATAATCTGTATGTGTACCTTCTGCTTGCACTCTCTCCTCAATGCATGCACCATGCTCACCTCAACCCCAGAACTCTGGCCTGAGCAGGTCAGAACATAAATTCCTCACAGTCTGCCTTCTCTACCTCACAGTCTGACTTCTCTACCTCTGCTCCCCCTTCTTCCTCTAACCTACCAGGGTTGAAAAAGACGGACTTTCCACTTCCATTTCACCCTCCTTCCTCCTGGAGGCACTAGGCCTCAAGTTGGCCTTAATAATGGAAGAGATGTCCTCTGTATCTTACAAAGCAAACTATCATTAGAGTTTGCCAGAGGAAGCTCTTGATATGGAAACTACAGGCAATTTGGAAGTTTAGAAAACCCAAAACAAGCATACAGTGACTTAAAATTCCCCAAAATATTACCCCTTCACAACTTCAACAGCTAGTCTCCTGTGTGCTAGGCCTCAGGCAGGGATATACCAGACTCAGGTCACTACCTTGGGAAGTGGGGAGACTTACAAACAAAATAATTACCATGAAATGTTATGTGCTAGTTACCAAAACAAGCAGATAACACAACCCCGCTGTCAGCCTTTTCAGCTCCTTCAAAGTAAAAATGGGTGCCACAGCAGAAAAATGATAATATAAATTATACCGGTAACAATTTGTCATTTAATCTTCTAATTTTCATATTTCATTTTCTTTTCCACTCAGATGGAAAACAATAAGCTAATCCTTAGTGACAGGGGAAAAGGGCAAGAAAAGCCATGAAGCAGGTTCAAATTTCTTTTCAATAAAAATAAATATGCAGGACTCATAGACACAGACAACAGTATAGTGATTACCAGAGGGAAAGGGCGGTGGGGGAGGTAGAAAGAGACTTGACTTGGGGTGGTGAACACAATATACAATATACAGATGATTTATTATAGAATAAATCACCTGAGACCTATATTTCAGTAACCAGTGTCATCCCAATAAATTCAATAAAAAAGTAAAAATAAATAAAAGAAATATGCAAGAACTAAAGCACAAATCAAAACACCCCAAGGTCAAAGAAAATCAGATAGAATCTAATAGCAACAAATCATTGGGAGACTAATGAAGTAATTATAATAAATACCTGTTCTTTTAGATTATGTATTTGGTTTCCCCCTCCCCCTCACCATGGAACTACTGGTAATTGTTACAAGCTAATATTCTCATCCATTTCTTAATTCAAAAGGAAGGCCGCAGAAGGGCAAGGACAGCTGCAGAAGGGCAAAGACAGCCAGCGAGCAATTCTGCTAGACTTGTTACAAACTAAGAGCTTACTATGTGCCAGGCATTGGGGCTACAAAAGCTGCAAGATGTAATCTCTGTTCTCAAGAATTTCAAAACTGATGATGGATAAAGAAACAAATTTTATATACAAGGTGATAAGGAACACACCTTATAATGACAGACTGTTAGTAAGGTTATTAGAACTGCCCAAATCAATGCATTAAACTTTGATTTCTCAGTATTTTCAGGCTGCAGTGATTCTCCACTAGGCCCTTCAGAAACACAACCACTGAAGAGGAAGTGTTCAACAGAACTCCTCCTGCCACAGCAGGTGTGCTAAATTCCTTTTTAGCACAAGTAAAGTATAGCCTAGCAATCCAAAAGAAGTGCAAAAAAGGTGCAAATATAATCTGTATGTGTACAGTACCAATAAATAAGTGTTCAGTAGTCAGTATAAAAAAGCCATTTGTTGCCCTAACCGGTTTGGCTCAGTGGATAGAGCCTCGGCCTGCAGACTGAAGGGTCCCAGGTTCGATTCTGGTCAAGGGCATGTACCTTGGTTTCGGGCACATCCCCAGTGGGGAGTGTGCAGGAGGCAGCTGATCGCGTTTCTTTCTCATCGATGTTTCTAACTCTCTATCCCTCTCCCTTCCTCTCTGTAAAAAGTCAATAAAATATATATTTTTAAAGAGCCATTTGTTTGTTTCGGTTTGTTTTGTTTGGATGCTTGGCATTTACTTACATCCCTTCTCCTATATTTAGGTTTGATGATTTTCCCACCATGTGAATATCGGTGGGAAGTGGAGCCTGTCTCCTTTCTTAAAAGCCAAGAAGCCCAGATACTTCCCTTGCAACTGGGGTGCAGGCAGGGACCTACGCTCAGTCTAAGACTCCCACTGAGGACTCTGAATCAGAAGCTAGCACCACAAAGAGCATGGCTGAGAACGCACCTTTACAGCACTAGCTAGTTCCCACGCAGCAGAGGCGGTGGCGGCAAGAGCAGCAGCAGCCGCTGGTCCAGGGCCTGGTGTCGGAGACACTCGCTGCAGAGCCCAGTATTACCCCACAGACTAGCAACGTACTCCCCAGGCCCCAGCCTCAACCACGTCCCAAGCGCAATTCTAACTGCAACTTTCCTTGGTTCCTGCCCGTTTTTTTTAGACTTTAGAGCAGTGGTTCTCAACCTTGGCTGCACATTAGAATCACCTGGGAATCTTTTTAAAATCCTGATTTCTGGGCCTCATCCTCCGGAAATTCTGTTTCTTTGTTACTAATGTTGTGGCCCCACCCCATAACAAAGAAACAAAATTTCTGGAGGATGGGGCCCAGAAATCAGGATTTTAAAAAGATTCCCAGGTGATTCTAATGTGCAGCCAAGGTTGAGAACCACTGCTTTAGAGCAATGCTGAGAATGCCTCAGTATTTTTCCATGAAATTCCTTTTATTTTTTTTTTTGCTTAAATCATTACAATTCTTCCTAATAAGAAAAATGAGTGATAGACAGCAATAGTGAATATGATAAATCAAGAAGCATCTCACCCACAAATGTTGGATTTTGGGTCAGTTTTGGAAAATGGACAATGCCATGTGTTTTATGACTCAAGTCCAGCTCTGATAATTTATTGAGCAATTTGTCATCAAGTATTCTTTCCAAAACTTTTCTATTCCAACTATTATCTCCAAGATGACCCACATCTTCGTCAGCAAGTATGTAATGAGAGGATTTAAGAAACAGTAAGTTCTCTACTTTGGACCACATTCGAGCTGTAGGTACAACCCCAAAGGATGTAAGAGGATGACGAGCCCAGCTTTCTCTAATTAGCTTGGCTGTCAATGTGGGGAACTTCAGCAAAAAGGCAAGTCTTGGAAGAAATGAATAGTTTGCAACCACACAGTTTACAAAAATTTCAAATCGTTCTCTCAACAGATTTTTTTGTTGTTGCTGCTGCTGCTGCTGTTATGGTTACTTCAGGAAACAACAGATAAAATTCTTATTTGGTAACTTTAAAACACAAAATTAAATTCCTCGATTATGAAACCAATAAGGACACAGTACGATTAATGGCCAAGCCCTAGCCGGTTTGCTCAGTGGATAGAGCCTCGGCCTTCGGACTGAAGGGTCTCGGGTTCGATTCCGGTCAGCGGTTCTCAACCTGTGAGTCGCGACCCCTTTGGCGGTCGAGCGACCCTCTCACAGGGGTCGCCTAAGACCATCCTGCATATCAGATATTTACATGACGATTCATAACAGTAGCGACATTACAGTGATGAAGTAGCAACAAAAATAATATTATGGTTGGGTCACAACATGAGGAACTGTATTTAAAGGGCCAGAAGGTTGAGAACCACTGGGTCAAGGGCATGTACCTACCTCTACCTCTACCAATCAATGTGTTTCTCTCTGTCTCTCCCCCTCCCTTCCAGTCTCTCTAAAGATCAATGGGAAAATATCCTCGGGTGAGGGTTAAAAAATAAACACATAAAATTTAAAAACCCTGCTTTAAAAGTAAATAAGTAAAGAGATTACTGGCCAAGCAGCTGCTCTGAGCTTTGCACTCACCTCCGCACCGCCATTCACCCAGACCCCAGGCTAATGGGTCTGAACGAGCGGTGAGGGGACCATCCGGCCCGTCTGCAGCGGAGTCCTCCCCTGAGCAGCTAGCGGAGCTCAATGCCGGTCGCTGCTTGCACACAGTGCCTGTGACTGTGCATATAGATTGCATATTTCCATAAATTGCCTTCGCATAACTCTGCGTCGGCCCGGCGCGCTCCCAGGCTCATGAAACACTTTCGCACGAATTCTCACATCTACATAGAGTTAGACCTGGCGGCATGGCCTTTAGACGCCCAGCGCACGCAGGAGCCCCGGTGACCGGCTCCCGCACACAGGGCTGCTGGTCTAGGTCGGCACTTCCGACCCATGGACATCAATGCCGCCTCCCGCCTCTTGGCTCCCCGAGCGCTCCTGAGAACGCCTCCTTCACCTGCAGGCAACACAGAGGCTGGACCCCAGAAAGTGTCCCCTAAACACCCACGCGCCTCCGCCTCCTGCACCCAGGTCCTCCCCGAGCCTCTGCGGAGCCTGCCTTTGCCACCGCTGCTCC
>NW_005370397.1:1504506-1508688 GCF_000412655.1 Myotis brandtii
GCGGCATTTTTCCCAGCAATGTTTTCTTTTTTTTCTCTATTTTTTCTACCAGCAGTATTTTCTTTTTTTTCTTCTCTATTTTTTCTACCGGCAGTATTTTCTTGCAGACGGTTTCAATGCCGACGGAAAGTAGAGCAAACAACGCAATGAATAGCATTGTACCCTCCACCTACATCAAACAATTCTTGGCATTTTGCCATTTCAGCACCTTCTCCGTATGTATGCAGATATGTATGTACATGTGTGTATTGTTGTTGAATCACTTGAAAGTTGTGCTTTTGCATCACTTAAAAGTAAGTTGCAGCCGGGCTGGCGTGGCTCAGTGGTTGAGCGTTGACCTCTGAACCAGGAGGTCACTGTTAGATTCACCTGCAGCGGTTGCGGGCTGGAGCCCCAGTGTGGGGCGTACAGGAGGCACCAGGTCAATGATTCTCTCTCATTGTTGATGTTTCTATCTCTCTCTCCCTCTCCCTTCCTCTCTGAAAGCAATGAAAATATATTTTTAAAAAAAGATTTATGACTCCTTCTAGAACCCTTCACTGAGCATTTAAGTACTAAGCACAGGTCTCCAAAGGGGTGTGCAAGGAGTCACACATAAATAAATAAATAAATAAATAAATAAATAAATAAATAAATAAATAAAAAATTAAAAAGTGAGTTGCAGACATCATAACTTTTCATAACTAATACTTTGCACCATATTTCGTGTGTGTGTGTGTGTGTGTGTGTGTGTGTAAAGTAGTAACATTCTTTTATTCAACAAATAATTACTGGGCACTCACTGTATGTCTTAACATTCTTTTATTAAACAAATAATTACTGGGCACTCACTGTATGTCAGGCTCTCTGCGAGGCTCTGGGAATATGATGAAAAAGAGGAAACAGATCCTGATCTCAAGGAGTCTCTAGTGGCAGAGGTGTGTGGAGTGTTGTTGCATATTTCAGAAGTTTGTTCCTTTGTGCCAGGTACTGTCCTGTAATTTGTTTTTTCATTCACTTGTTGATGACAATTGTTGTGCATATTTCATCATTAAATACTGTATTTCATTATTAAATACATAAACTGCATTATTAAATACATGCATTTCCTCAGAATAAGAACAATATCCTATAAAACTACAAAACCATTATCACATATTCTGTACTAGCAAGCAAAAACCATATTCACTTTAAGATTAGCTTTTGTAACTTTTCTTTAAAAACCAGGATCCAATCAATCAAAGGTACATTTTCTCTTTCATGACATAGACTTTTTTTACAATGACTCTTAAAGAGCCCAAGGTAGGATTCTAGTACAGTGTTCTACAGTCTGTATTTGTCTGGTTGTTTTCTCATGGTGTTATTTAACTTGTCGCTCTAGTCCAGTGGTTCTCAACCTTCTGGCCCTTTAAATACAGTTCCTCATGTTGAGACCCATCCACAAATTTATTTTCGTTGCTACTTCATAACTGTAATGTTGCTACTGTTATGAATCGTAATGTAAATATCTAATATGCAGGATGGTCTTAGGCGACCCCTATGAAAGGGTCGTTCGAACGCCAAAGGGGTCGCGACCCACAGTTTGAGAACAGCTGCTCTAGTCCCTGTATTTCCTGTAAATGTTAGAGTCCAGAGGCTTGATTTGATTCATTTGTTTTTATTGATTTTTAGAGAGGGGAGGGGAGAGGGATAGAGATAGAAACTTCGATGAGAAACATCGATTGGCTGCCTCCTGCACGCCCCCTATTGGGGATTGAGCCTACAACCTGGGCATGTGCCCTGACCCAGAATGGAACCTGAGACCTCTTAGTTCATGGTCCACATTCAACACTGAGCCACACCAGCCAGGGGAAGAAATTTAAAGAGAACTGGATGATGTTATGAGAGTTCATGACATATGGAGTAGAGATTTCAATACCACAAATCATATGGAAATCCTAGGTAGGATCCTGAAACTATCTTTCTCCAAGTCTTGGCAAATATTTGATGTTTCCAATGAAAATCCTTACTAACTGGCTTTACAGTTAGCTTTCATCAAAAATCTAAATTGAATTTTAAAAATACAGAAAAATCAATGCTTTCTCACCCTATTTGTTCCATTACTTTTACATCCTTGCTTTTAATGAGCAGATTAAAAGTATGACGAACATAGAATGTTGTGCTCAATTTCCCATAAACTCTAAATGAAAGTTTAACACGCTATTTTATTAGCAAGAAGTAAATTAAGCAGTAGCTATAAATGTGTAATACAGAATTGCCCAGCAGTTTTAGTAATAAACCAAATAAAATTTAATCAAGAATTACTGGATTATTTTAAAAGTCTATCATGTCTCACCCTAACTGGTTTGGCTCAATGGATAGAGTGTCAACCTGCGGACCAAAGGGTCCCGAGTTCAATTCCTGTCAAGGGCACGTACCTCAGTTGCAGGCACCTCCCCAGCCCCGGCCCTGGTCAGGGCTCGTGCAGGAGGCAAACAATCGATGTGTTTCTCTCACATCGATGTTTCTCTCTGTCTTTCCCTCTCTCTTCCAATCTCCCTAAAAGTCAATGGAAAAATATCCTCGGGTGATGATTAACAACAACAAAAGTCTATCATGTCTCACCAGATAACTAGAATTGCTCTTTCAAGCCTTAGAATGGCATAAATAATATACTGACAGGGTATGAAAGAACAACAAAAAAAGACCTTTCTTGTTTTTATTAATCCAAAGATCCATGCTTGTGGCTTGGAGGTCACTAACCCGTCATCACTTCAGGAATGAATGTGCTAATTTTTAGTAATTAGATTGAGAAGAGTCCCTGTGGTAATGTAGGAATCAGAAGCTGTTGATGAGTGCCATTAAGATAGTATTTATATTAGGATTCTTGGTTGAAAGTGATAGAATTCCATCCAAAATTAATTTTAACAACAACAAAAAATCGACTGGCTTCGTTCGGCATTTGCTTGGCTTTGGACATGTATATGGATGACTTCAGGTATGGTTGAAGCCAGGGACTCAAATGTTAGCAGAATGGTGTCTGCCTACTTCCTCGTGTTAGCTCTGCTTTCTCTGTGACTTCATTTTGCACAAGATTTTCCCTGTATGGTGGACAAAGGAGTTATTTTCCTCCTTATAAGAGATGCTCTTTTGATAATACCACAGGTAAGGCCACGTTGTTAAATCCTTTTCATTTTGCACATGCAAACCCAAGGCCCAGAAAACCTGCTAAATGCCATTCTACAATTTAGTGATGAGGGAACAAATGGTAATATTCTATAACACACTACTTTTTTTGTTTACCCTACTGATATAGTACCAATCACCTCCTGAATTTACATACTGTATTCTTATAAATTCTAGAGAAAAACATCTACAGTATTTTCTTATTGCAAAGTTACTAATATTCCAACAAGCAAAGAACCTTAAATATCACTGACTCTCCTGTTGTAATAATGCAAGGTCTTCCCTCTCCTACAATCTTCGGTCACCATGATCTTACCTAAAGCTAATTGTATAGGCCAGTGGTCGGCAAACTCATTAGTCAACAGAGCCAAATATCAACAGTACTTCTTCAAAATAGACTCGCCCAGGCCGAAAACCGACTTCTGCGCATGGGCCACGAAGTTTCAATCGCACTGTACGTGCGCCCGCACGTGGTATTTTGTGGAAGAGCCACACTCAAGGGGCCAAAGAGCCGCCTGTGGCTCGCGAGCCGCAGTTTGCCAACCACGGGTATAGGCAGCTATTTCACTCTTCTAGTGGAAACTTTTTGTTCAGAGATACCCGACAATGTTCCCAATATTCCATTTGAACATTCTGCCAAGCTCTTCGGGTTTTGGGAGATTCAAAAAGACCTGTGAGCATCTTTTATTCTCAGCCATCAGCAAAAATAAAAGGCCCTTTGGCAAAATCTTTTTAATTGCTTAACCTTGAAGTGCTTGGTACCAGACCTGGAACTTGTCATCACCAGGAATCACTCCACCTCTGATATCTTTTTTGTTTTAATGTATTTATTGATTTCAGAGAGAGGAAGAAATTAAAACATCAATGATGAAGAGAGAATCATCAATTGGCTGCTTCCTGCAAGCCCCCTACTGGGGATTGAGCCTGAAACCCGGGAATCAAATGGTGATACCCTAGTTCAGTGGTTCCCAAACTTATTTGGCCTACCGCCCCCTTTCCAAAAAAAATATTACTCAGCCCCTGGAAATTAATTTTTTT
>NW_005370397.1:1508724-1512006 GCF_000412655.1 Myotis brandtii
GTGGCCATCCCCGCCCCCCTGGATCACTGCAGCGCCCACCGGGGGGTGGTAGCACCCACTTTGGGAATCACTGCCCTAGTTCATGGGTGGATGCTCAACCAGTGAGCCACACCAGCTGGGCTACCTCTAGTATCTTAATGACTTAAAACTGGTGTTCTAACACTTTTTATTTCAACCATTTCCTTCTTGTTACTTTCACATGCCATGACTCCTGTGTTAGTTTGGGTCTGCAGAGAAGCAGATGCTAAGACAAGATTAGACATGTAAAAGGTTTTCAGAGAAGGGAGCAGAAGGCATGACGTACTTCAGGCTGTGACTGCAGGACTCTATGGGAGGAGAGAGAGAAGACTGGATAGGAAGTTCTGGACCACAGCAAAATTCCAAGAAAGGTTTAGCTAGTACAAGAGGGAGGGAGTCCTTGAGCCAGAGTTCTGGGTGTCACCAGACAGCTAGAAACTGTTTGCTATTTGGCATGAAACGTGGAATTAGGTCCACTACTTCAAAACTGACAGCTTTTCTTACATGCCAGAGTGGCAGTCTTCACCATGCTTAACCATTGCCTGGGAACAGCCTGTATGAGGTGCAGCCTGGGCACAAACACAGCGCTGGATTCAGTGGGGGAAGAAGCTGGAGACATCCATCAACTATGCTCCGACCAACAGACTTGGCCACGCCCTACTTCCGTCCTACCTGAAAGACACTGACTATCAGACTAACTTCCCATGTGCACAGACCTAACAGCTAATCTTAATACACGACTTTTATTCATCTAATCATCCACATTCCCCATTGCTCCAGTCCTAAAATGACACAACAGTGTAGAATACCACTATAAATTTGGTTTCCATCCTTAGCTGGACCCTCTGTATTGTCCCTCCTTAACTCCCTTTCTTCCTTAACTCCCACAGCAGTTAACAATTCTGTCTTAAGTGCCCTCTTCTATTTGTCGGAAGTGACACTGCCTGATCTCTCTTAGAGCATATACTACTTGTGAGGCATTAGTTCATGTTTTGACCCCAGCATATGTTTATATTAGAACCCGTACTCAATTCCTTTTATCTAGGTTGAGCAAAATGTGCTTCTCTGGTTTTTGGACCCTATTCAGCTTCCTAAAAGCCATCAGTTAATCCCTCTGAAATACATTTAAAATGTTTCCCAGCTAACGTTTTTCTAACCTAGTAACAAATTTAGGCTTAAAGGATAGGACTAGGAAAGAAACAGTGAGGGGAAGACTGAATGACATTATGAAGATTAGGCAGATTATGTAACAGCAGGAATTTTAAGAGAAAAAAGAGGATGTGGTTTCCAGCCAGATTGATTTGTAAACCAATGACAGTAGTGGAGAAGTTGGGAAGAACTGGTTTGGCTAAGTGTTAAGAATATGGCCTACAAAGAGTTACTTAGTAATATGCCTTAAGTATTACGAAGTGTTATAATAGCAAGCAACTCTAATTTAGGAGATTATATATGTCTCAGCTAAAATAAAGTAGCTTCTTCAATGACCTAAGAAAATATTCTTTTTTTAAAATATACTTTTTATTTATTTTAGAGAGGAAGGGAGAGGGAGAGAGATCTAAACATCAATGATGAGAGAGAATAATGGATTGGCTGCCTCCTGCACGCTCCCCACTTGGGATCGAGCCCACAACCCGGGCATGAGCCCTTGACGGGAATCGAACCCAGGACCTTTCAGTTTGCAGGCCGGGCTAGAGCTAAGAAAATATTCTTAATTTCATTTAGGTTCATGTAGTAAAGGTCTAACTTCAGATAAACTTTCTTGATGGAACAAAAATGCAAGAGACGTTTAGTAACAGACTGAATTATTTATTGACTGTACATTGACCATACATGACGGAATTTAAAGTGAATAAGTTAGAGTCAACTTTGTTTCATTTGAAACAACCAAAAAAAAAAAATCACAAAATCTTTTAAAAAATATTTTAATTTCTAAAAAGCGTAAGCCATTTTAAAATGTAATTGCACAGTATTTGTTAATTCTTTCAACAAACTGAAAAGTAAAACAAACTATTTAAATCAGTTTAATTTACTTTCTAATTTTAAAAATGAACACTGCCCCCGGAGGATGCAAAAACCAACAGTGCATGTGGAATATTTAAAGTAATGCAATGTAAGTATTTAGCTAAAAGGATTTTTACAAGTAAATTTCATCTGGTAATTCCATACAACTACCAGTATGTTGACAGTAGATAGGAATTTAAAACAAACAAATCTAAGCTGATTAAATCCACAATTAAGTGGTTTTCATTTTATTCAGTTGTAAATAAAATAGCAGCCATTGTTTTATCCAATGTACTAATGGTATCAACTTCAGAAGAAATTATCTGCCTTGTTTGTGAAAAACAAGAATAGTTACCTTCTGTTGAAACACTGTGAGCTTTAAAAACTTAGTTCTTTTTCAACTGGTTTATAACCTCCAAATAAAATAAACGGCTCCAGCTACTGTCTTGGCAGTCCGGTTTCCTATACGATTACATCTTCCATGAAGTCATCATATAGCCACTTACAGGTGTGATCTTTGGAACATTCTATAGTTTCAAAAAGGCATTTAAAGTCTGAAGGATACATGTCTATTATTTTTATTGTTTTATCTTGTCTTATTTTCTTCAATATGTCCATTGCATCAATTGGACTCAATGAACTGCAAAAAAAAATTCAAAGTAAATTGTTAAATCTTTTTCATAACAACTGTCAGTTAATATAGATAGAAGTGGCTTCCAAGCCCAATTTAAAATGCCTATCTTATTATATATAATTAATCTTATTTAAAGATTAATATATAGCATATAATATATAGCTTTAACTATGTTTATTCCTAAAGTTTCATGGCAGATATAGGTGTTAACATATTCAAATCAATTCCTACACAAAATTCAAGTTTAGCATTTAAAAAATCCTTTTCTACCTCTCTCATCCTTTAATTCTCTTTGCAAAAATATTCTTAACTCCATTTAGCTTCATGTAAAAACTCAGTAAGTTCAAACAGCAGAAACTGCTGTCTGGCAGTTTCAAAGGGAATCTTTCACATCTACACTAATAAAAGAGAAACATGGTAATTAGCGTATGACCCCTACCCTTTTCATTGGCTAATCAGTGAGTATATGCAAATTAACTGTCAGCCAAGATGGCGGCCGGCAGCCAGGCACTGAAGCGAGCACGAGGCTTGCTTGCTGCAGACTCCAACGTTCGCCGCCTCACTTGCCAGCCTCTCAGCTGCAACTCTAAGCAACTATATACTATGTTGCAAATAAGAAGGTAAACAAA
>NW_005370397.1:1513043-1513968 GCF_000412655.1 Myotis brandtii
AATCGGCCCTGCTCTGAGCCTGACCAGGGGCTGCACCTAGGGTTTGGGCCTGCCCTCTGCCACCCGGGAGCAGGCCTAAGCCAGCAGGTCGTTATCTCCCGAGGGGTCCCAGACTGCGAGAGGGCACAGGCCGGGCTGGGGACCCCCCTCCTCCCGCCCCCTGAGTGCACAAATTTTTGTGCACCGGGCCTCTAGTTTTTATATAACAACTAGTGGCCCGGTGCATGAATTCGTTCACATTGAAAGAAAATTAATTAGAATAATTAGAAGACATATTTTAATATCGCTATTTGCCCTTACTCTATAATAGAAGTGTCAACCAAATTCACAATCAACAATGACAGATGGAAACACATGCATGCAATTGGCACCAGTGAGAGCTTTGTAGGTATCACGATTGCGCAAGTCAACTTAGCCTTTTATCAATATAAACTTGCTTAATTAGACCTGCTTTCTGATTTAGCTAAACTTTTCCCAGCCCAGTGAAGCACCCCAACTTCTCTTTCAGGTAATTGTACGCAACACAGCAGTAAATCTGTTTTCTAGCTAATGAAAAGACATAGGATTCCACTGAGTCTCCTATCTACCTACTCCAGGACTTCTGTGAGGATCAAATGAGATGAGGCATGGGAAAACGCCTCACAGACATCTGGTTAAAGTGTGTAATGTTTCCACCTGGCAATAAAGCAAGTCATGTTCCTGGGCTGAAGAAGTTGCAAGGAGGCTAGTTGTCACTAAGGAGAGGAAGCCAGGTGTTGCTATATGAGGTCATTACCCGACGGTCAGACACTTAGCATATTAGCCTTTTATCTACACTAATAAAAGAGAAACATGGTAATTAGCATACGACCGCTACCCTTCCCATTGGCTAATCAGCATATCCTTATGCAAATTAACTGTCAGCCAAGATGGCGGCCGGCAGCCA
>NW_005370397.1:1515150-1529028 GCF_000412655.1 Myotis brandtii
GTGACAGGGGGCGGTGCCCCCACCCCCCAATCGGCCCTACCCTGAGCGTGACTGAGGGTGGCATTGCAACCTCCCGATCCGCCCTGCTCTGTGCATGACGGGGCGGCGCCCCAACTCCCCAATCGGCCCTGCTCTGAGCCTGACCAGGGGCTGCACTTAGGGATTGGGCCTGCCCTCTGCCACCCGGGAGCAGGCCTAAGCCAGCAGGTCGTTATCTCCCGAGGGGTCCCAGACTGCGAGAGGGCACAGGCCGGGCTGGGGGACCGCCCCCCCCCAGTGCACATATTTTTGTGCACCGGGCCACTAGTATATATATATAGATATATATAGACTACTGGTGAATACATCATAAAGCAGAAAACTGCCTTATGTGGTAGCCTATCAAGAAATCATCAGTGAGCCTCTGACAATAAGAACAACTGCAATAAAATATTTTGGTAGAAAATATTTCCAATACTTTTTCATTTTGAATGGAATCCTCATCACAGATGGAAATATGCTTTCAATTCAGAGATCTCAAAGGGAATTTTGAACATTTAGCACCACAGGTTACCATATTTGTTCCTTAATTTCATATATACATATCTATAATAACAAAAGGATAATATGCTAAGTAGACCGGACAGCAGGCAACCTTCTGGATGACCTTCTGGACAAAGCCGTAGGTGCGAGAGCCAAGCCCCTTGCACGAATTTCATGCATCAGGCCTCTAGTATATATATTTGGTGAGTGTGGCTAGATGACTGACTTTATCCATTTGTTCCCCATTGATCCCCCTCCATCCCATCCCTTCATCCCATCCCTCCATCTCCCCAAACAACCATTACCAGAAGGGGACAAGATAAAAAAATAGTGGATTATTTTTACTGGCCTACTGCCATTTTTAATGTTTATTTTTACATAAGTTTTGTTCAACTAACAGCTCATTCAGTTACTGTACACATCAGCCCTATATAAAAGTTATACTTATGTGGATACAAAGGAGATAATAACTCTTTTTACCAAGCTTTATGTAGAAACAAAAATTTTGGTTCAGGGCAGGGAAATCAGGGTGGTACAAAGATCCATTCCTACTCTGGTTAGGGAACAGAACCAATAAGAATGGGCAATGTAGCCCTAACCGGTTTGGCTCAGTGGATAGAGCGTCGGCCTGCGGACTCAAGGGTCCCAGGTTCGATTCCGGTCAAGGGCATGTACCTTGGTTGCGGGCACATCCCCAGTAAGGAGTGTGCAGGAGGCAGCTGATCGATGTTTCTTTCTCATCGATGTTCCTAACTCTCTATCCCTCTCCCTTCCTCTCTGTAAAAAAATCAATAAAATATTTTTTTAAAAAAAAGAATAGGCAATGTAGCCCTAGCTGGTTTGGCTCAGTGGATAGAGCATTGGGCTGTGGACTGAAGGGTCCCAGGTTCGATTCCAGTCAAGGGCACATGCCTGGGTTGTGGGCGCAATCCCCAGTAGGGGGCACGCAGAAGAGAGCTGATCAATTATTCTCTCATCATTGATGTTTCTACCTCTCTCCACATCTCCCTTCCTCTCTGAAATCAATGAAAATATATTTAAAAAAAAAGAACAGGCAATGCCAAGGTAGATGGTGGGTATTCCATCAATCACGCCAACTTTCTCCATCCCAGCCAAGCAGCTACTTCTTCATGAAGGTTAATCCAAGAAGGAAAAAAATTAACTCAGGAGATTTCATGGAATATATAATTATACTTTTCTCAAAATGTGTGTCAGGCAGGAGGAAGTATTTTGGAGAAACAGATGAGTGAAAACATGGTACCTCATTCTGTTAATCAAGGTACACAAAATATAAAAATTGGACCTCTAACATGAAAGTATAATTCTCACATTAAATTGCTACTTTTACACTCACTTTTATTCTTCTTACTTACGTTATGTGGTCGATTAGCTTGCCATGGCGCTTCAAAAAACACTGCTTTGTCATGTGAAAAAATACATCATAGTTAACAGATGTTAAATGTTGTGAAAATAAATCTTTATGAGGTGTCAACTGAATGAGACACAGGTTTTGTTGTGTTTGTTGTTCTAATGATTCCTGGAAAGGAGGGAAAATAAATTGTGTTAGTCATAAAATATTGCCAGAGCAAGACATTGTTCCCTCACTCATTCAATCGCCACAGAACCTAAGTGTCCCTGTATGTTCTTAGCAGCTGTGCCAAGAATGCAAGGCCCTAAGCGCTCTTTGCCTGAGCCAGTTCTCACGGTTGTCCGCAGTGAGCCACCTTGAGGGATGAGGTAACACCTCCCTCCGGGACAAAAGCAGGCTTGCTTCATGTTTGCCATAAAACAGGTGGGCTCCCTCAGCTCCATGTTGTTCCTCAGCTGCAGTGCGAACCCTCTGCATGCACACCATCCAACCATGCCACCTCACAGCCCCTGTGGGACTAGGGAGCAAATGAAACCCTTTGTCTAATCCAGGAGTCTGTATCTTTGGCCACCATTCATGAAGACCAACAGCTTATTGTAAACGGGGTAAAACCAATCCCAAACATGTAGTGAGTCTCTTCTGTACTTGAAGCACAACACCAGATCCTAAGAATAAAAAAATACTATTGACATATAATTTTTTAAAAATATATTTTATTGAGTTTTTTACAGAGAGGAAGGGAGAGGGATAGAGAGTTAGAAACATCGCTGAGAGAGAAACATCGATCAGCTGCCTCCTGCACAACCCATCCTGGGGATGTGCCCGAAACCCAGGTACATGCCCCTGACCAGAATCGAACCTGGGACCCTTCAGTCCACAGGCCAACGCTCTATCCACTGAGCCAAACCGGTCAGGGCGACATATAATTTTTAAATGGATACTTTTTAAAAATATGGGGTTAGCAAGCTGTGGTCCACAGCCTGCCTCTTTTTGTATAATCTGGAGCTAAAAATGGCTTTCACGTTTGCAAAGGATGGTGTGTATGTTTTCTTAAAAAGGCAAAAAACAGCCCTGACCAGTGTGGCTCAGTGGATAGAGCGTCGACCTGCAGATTGAAGGGTCCCAGGTTCGATTCTGGTCAAGGGCATGTACCTTGGTTGCGGGCACACCCACAGTAGGAGGCGTGCAGGAGGCAGCTGATCGATGTTTCTCTCTCGTCGATGTTTCTAACTCTCTATCCCTCTCCCTTCCTCTCTGTAAAAAATCAATAAAATATATTTTTTAAAAAAGCAAAAAGCAGAGAACACATGACAGAGACTATATGTGCCCTGAAAGCATAAAACTTTACCAGCTGGTCCTTTACAGGAAAAGTTTGCCAACCTGCTCCAGTATACAATATTGCACTAATTAAAATGAAAACTATATATGACTTAAAGTAAGTTTAAGACGTATTTTTCTCCCTAAAATTATACCTCAGAAGAGAAGGAGCCTTATATTTCTTTAGGAAATCTCATATATTAGGTAGTGATCACTTATTTACTTTATTTTATATATATCTAAATATATATCCTATTTGGGGAAGATATATTAGCCCCCCACCCCCAATTATAATCAATTCCAGCTTCTAGTTTTGGATGGCTGCAGCTTAGGAATTGGTAGAAAGGAAGGCAATGAAATGCAAAATAAGGAGTAATTATTGTTTTTGTTTTTTGTTTTTTTGGTGCTCTTGACTGGAATCGAACTCGAGACCCTTCAGTCCACAGGCTGATGCTCTTTCCACTAAGCCAAACCAGCTAGGGCATATTTAGTAATTATTAATTAGGAACAAAGATAACACAATTCAAAATATTATACATTGTTGTTAAGTCTTTTGAAGATGACTTTAAAAAGCACCTGCATAGCTCAGTGGTTGAGCATCAACCGAGGAACCAGGAGGTCACAGTCTGATTCCCAGTTAGGGCACAAGCCTACGTTGTTGGCGCAATCCCCAGTGGGGGGCATGTAGGAGGCAGCCATCAGTGATTCTCTCTCATCACTGATGTGTCTATCGCTCTCTCCCTCTTCCTTCTTCTCTGAAATCAATAAATATATATATGTATATATATTTTAAAGCAATCTGCTAAATAGTTTTGGAGTTACAGATACACATTTACTTGATAAATGGGGAAGAAAAAACTTACCTGATGTTAAATGAGTGCTTATTTGTAACTTTAAAAATGTCAATAAAAGCATAAAAACATGCAATCATTGTGTGAAATCTCATATTGAGATGGAAATGAAGATGATGTGGTCTAAAAAACTTTAAATGTCTCCAAGTGTTTCTGTAGCAATTATGAATCAAACATACATGTGAAATACCTGAATAAAATTCCTTAATGAAACATAACATTTAGTTATTTCATCTTCATCCCTAAAAGTTTATATACTTACTAGAGGCCCTATGCATGAAATTCGTGCAAGAGTAGGCCTTTCTTCCCCCAGCTGCTGGCACCGGCTTCCCTCTGGTACCGGGGACCCGGGCTTCCCTTGAGCCCCAGCTTTGTCCGGAAGGACGTCTGGTCTAATTAGCATATTACACTTTTATTATTATAGAAGTTGGCCAAAAAACTCTTTTAGCTTTTGATCTTGTCATTTAGAAAGTATCTCATATACAGGGTGTTCATTTTGGGGGCATTTGGATAAGTTCCTAATGGTCCCCAGCCAAAACATATTACTCCTATTAAATGATGCTTTTGAAGAGTGAAAGAGAATTGCTGGGTGGAGTGCAAAAAGGGAAAAAATAAAAGATAACTAAAATCACAATGACCACTCTATTATCAGTCTTAATAATAAATTTCTAAATTGATAATTTTCCTTTTTCCCTTTAGTGGCAAGAGTGAAAAAATAATAAAGAAGTTAGCAAATGGGAACTTCAGACTGAGTTGGTACACTGGGATGAAAGCATTATTAGCATTTATTCCTAACATGGATCTTTTTAATTGAGTTCAAAAATTGTTTTTGAAACTTCAGCTACTCTATTACAATTTCACTACAAGTATCTTGATATAAACTAAATGGAAGATCGCTTTATAACATCATCACTTTGGTTCTTTAGAAAGGGGAAAAAAAATAAAATAAAAGCCCCACCTCCTGGGTTAGAAACAGATGTACCTGTTGGTAAATGCAACCATTACAAGCAGCAATATTACAAACGTTTGATTAATTAATAAGGTATAAAATTTTGGTTTTAGTTTACCAAATTAGATGAATAGTAAAATGATTACATTTTCCAAATTTGAGATGTATCTTCATTTCAAAAGAGATAAAAATGGAAGTCAGATTCTGTGTAAGTCTATTACTATGCTAGCATCCTCTGTATAAATAGCTGGGAAAAAACAAATCTCTCCCAAAGTAACTTAAACTTATTAAAAGCAATAAGATATGTGTAAAGAACATTTCCAGATATTCTAAATGTAAATAAATACAGAATACCGGATAATCTTAAAGAGAACAAAGGATGTTCCACTTAGAGGGGAAAGGAAAGGCCTTCATTCACCCTTACCTTACTCTCTGGCTTTTCCCGCTGCCCACGTTGACTGCACATGTCAAATGACGACCAAGGTTCCTGGAGGGAAGTTAACAAAAACATTTCTTTTCCTGCTCTTTGGTCAAAGTGCCTCAAATTATTGTTGCCTTTAGAAATGTTTTTCCTAAACAACAGAATGAACCCTAATCACCAAACTAATTGGTTTAAAGAAAAATATGTAACAGTTAATTCACATACCTCTCTCCTTTTTTTTTTTTTGGATAAAGAAAAGGAGAATCAGTCCTGGCTGATGTGGCTCGGTTGGTTGGAGTGTGTCCTGCACACCACAAGGTGGCATGTTCCATTCCCCAGGCACAGACCCCAGGTTGCAGGTTTGATCCCCAGTTGGGGCATGTGCCAGAGGCAACTGATTGATGTTTCTCTCTCATATCAATGTTTCTCTTTCTCTCTCCCACCCTCCCTCTCTCTAAGATCAATAAGAAAAAAATAATAATAAAATAAAGATACTTTAAAAAAAGAAAAAGGAAAATCAAAGGTCAATCACAATATTGGTAACTCTATTACTTATTTAGATAAAAGAAAGTTACCCTTGCCCTAGCCGGCTTGGCTCAGTGGATAGAGCATCGGCCTGCGGACTGAAGGGTCCCAGGTTCGATTCCGGCCAAGGGCACATGCCTGGGTTGCGGGCTCCATCCCCAGTGTGGGGTGTGCAGGAGGCAGCCAATCAATGATTCTCTCTCATCACTGATGTTTCTATCTCTCTCCTTCTCCCTTCCTCTCTGAAATCAATAAAGAAATATATTTTTTAAAAAAAAAGAAAGTTACCCTTAATATTATTACATAAATAGGTTCTCAAGTTATAATTTTTAATAACCAACATTTCGATATCAGAGTCACAATCAGTTTAGGTGTTATCAGGTCATATTAAGGATATTTCTGTTCTACCTTAGTGGAAAAGCCTATTATTCAAACGCATCTGAATATGTTGGGACATGTTAGGACAGTGATGGCGAACCTTTTGAGCTCGGCATGTCAGCATTTTGAAAAACCCTAACATAACTCTGGTGCCGTGTCACATATAGAAATTTTTTGATATTTGCAACCATAGTAAAACAAAGACTTATATTTTTGATATTTATTTTATATATTTAAATGCCATTTAACAAAGAAAAATCAACCAAAAAAATGAGTTTGCGAGTCACCTCTGACACGCATGTCACAGGTTCGCCATCACTGTGTTAGGAGATACACAAGATACTTCCGTCAATTTAAAAAAGATCATTATTACTTTTTTGTATCTAACTTTTGTATGTACAAATTTGTATGTGAAATAACTTTAAAAGATGACCCAACCAAAAATGTATTATAAAAAGATATATACACACACAGATTAAATTCCAAAATAAGAGTGGTTTAAAACAGGATCTGACAAAGACTCAAAGACTAAAACTTTACAATACTGATTCAAAAGGGTGTTGTCAAAAAAGTGGCAACTGAAGTGGAAGGAAAATTCAACTGTTGCTCATGTGTGAAGGTCTCGCCGTTCCAGGAATGTCACTACGTGGGCGAAGGCAGAGCAGCGCAGTGTGCAGTGGGTCCCACAGTTCCCCCCACTCAGGCCCATTCACACACTGGGTACCGAGGAGGCTGCACCCCCATCTACCAGGCCACAGGAGAGGAAACCTCAAAGACCCCGGGAACTGAGTTCCACAACTGACCCCCCGGTTGTAGATACACAATGGACAAATGCTTGAAGTGCTGGGTTCACAAAGACCTCTTTTCCTGGAGGTTACTCAATGGCAAAACTCAACCTAGGGCCTCTGAAAACAGATACTGCAGAACAAGAAAGAAAGTATCCTGAAAGCTAGTCTTCAGGGAGCCTCGATGAAGAAACGCGTGGAAAGCCACAAGGACAGAAGCGGCTGCGAGGAAAAGCCCACAGAATGAAAGGAGATACGCAGGGTGAGAAAGACTGTAGAGGAACCAGGAACGCCGTACCAAGATGACAATATCCAGTGCAGACAGAAAGCAGGGACAGCAATGGAGGCTAAACGTGAACAGAGTTCTGGGAATAGAGGAAAACAGTGAGAGCATGACCGATACAAAAGACAAGGAACAGAGATACAGCCTAAGAATCTCAGATGCTTTGGAGGGAAAAAACAGAATTGGAACCAAAGCTAAAATCAAATGAAATAATCTTCTAACAACTAAGTATGCACATTAAAGGGCCTAATGTGTTCCTGGACATCAATGAAGGGACTCCACGAAGACATGCTGGAAAATTTAAAGATTAAACCACTATATCCTTAGAAGAACGAGGGCTCATAAAATATGTAAACATGTATCACATAAAAAATACTTGCTCTACACTCTATCTACTAACATAAAAAGTGTGCAAATTATGGTGTGAAAGAAATAGCATTTATTAATTTTTCTTACACTCTAGACCCCAGCTATTAAAAATGGTAGCCACTAGCCACAAGGGCCATTGAACACTTAGAATGAGTCGTTTGAATTGAGATGCTATAAAATACACACTGGATTTCAAAGACTTAGTACACATGTACGTACACACACACACACACACACACACACAATGTAAATTATGTAATAAAAATTCTAAAATATTGATTACACACTAAAATGACATTTTGAATTGAGGTTAAATAAAATATTTAAATTATTTACCTGTTTCTTTTTTACTTGTTATAATGTGGCTACAAAAAAATGTAAAATTGCATGTGTGGCTCACATTATACAACTCTGATTTTGCCTAAGGAAAGAAACTAAAAAAACAATGGGGCAGGGATGCTCTATAACAAAGTGTTACAGTAGCCATTAAAAACTTAAAAAGTTCAGTGACAAGGGAAAAAACTTATAATTAAGTATTTGCTATTAAGTGGGGAAAAAAAAGTTACAAAATAAAATAACCTTCACTATATAAAGAAAACAAATCATAGAAAAAATAAAAGAGTAAAAATATGCCACAAATGTCAACAATAGTGACACCTGGATGATAGAACTGTAGTGATTTTGTTTTATTCTTCTTTTGTTCTTTTACATGTCTTACAGTCTTAAAATGAACATATATTATTTTTACAATAAAAGAAAAAAAATATTTCTGACAAAAACAGGACAAAGTATATTCCACAGCCTGGCCGGTGTGGTTCAGTGGTTGAGCGTCTACCTATGAAATAAAAGGTCACTGGTTCAATTCCCATTCAGGGCACATGCCTGGGTTGCGGGCTCGATCCCCAGTAGGGGGCATGCAAAAGGCAGCCAATCAATGATGTTTCTCTCTGATCAATGTTTCTATCCCTCTCCCTTCCTCTCTTTCTAAAAATCAATAAAAACATACTAAAAAAAAAAAAAAGAATTATATTCCACAGTTGGAAAAAAATAATAAAAGTAATCTTGAATTTTTCTCCATTCACTGTTCACTAACATGTAAGCTCTCTGAAAGCAATCAATCTCCCTGTTGAAATTTTTTTATTAGTGTCTTGTTTTTTCCCCCGCCTGTTGAAATTCAAAGGGCTCTACTCACCGTATGCAGAAGCTTCACATCATAAGCTACTTGCCAGAGCACACTTAATGCGTAGTACAGGTTAGGGTTCAGGGGGTTTGCCATCATCCTCTAGGAGGAGGAAAATAGAAGGTACTTGTTATACAAAACTACAATCAATCAAAACCAAATGTCTTAACAGTAATACCATAATAGTCTCTAGAAATTAAAGGAAAATAGAACATAAAATCTTAACTGTAACCATTTCAAAGAGAAAGGCCTTTTAAATTTTCATATTGAACTATATCATCATGGACACTTAAAATAGAACACAATGCAGACTGCAAAATCTCACACAAAAAAAATAAACAAAAATGTTTTGTGGAGGACAGGTATGTTAGAAATGTGTGCCAGGTGGCTATTAAATTTTGAGTCAAAATTGTTTAGATTGATACTTGAAAGATACCTGAGAGAGAGGAAACCTCGTGTCAAAAGACCATAATAAAAGAAGCATTAGGACATTCTAGCCACAAAATGGAAACTGAAAAGGCATCTCCTATTTCTCTTCCTTTCATTCTTTCCTGTACACTATACGTACAGCTTCAAGGTCCTGAGACCCCTTGCTCTCCCTGACCCCTACTCTCCTCCACAGATAGTCAGTGGTCAATAAATCATCCCTTCATTTCTTGCCCCACTATCCTAACCACAGCTCTGTTACATACAAATAAATATCTCTCATTACAGTAGATTAAAAGATTAATAACAGGAGGCATTCTGGGCAGAAAAACATTATCAAGGCAACATCAAGGACTTCAGGAGGACCTTCTATATCAGTGAATTAAAAGGAGAGTCTAAAACCGTAAAAATTCCACACACAAAAACTGTCAGAATAAAGGAATTTGGCAAAGTTGAAGGATACAAAATCAACACACAACAATCAGCAATACACACTACACTAACAATAAATAATCTGAAAAGGAAATTAAGAAAACAATTCCACTTACACTGAAAACTACAAAACGTTGAAAAAAAATTAAAAAACACACACACAAATAAATGAGAAGACATCCTGTGTTAATGGCTTGAAAGACTTAATATTGGTAAGATATCAATACTACAAAAGTAATCAACAGACCAAATGCAATCCCTATCAAAATCCCAAAGATGTGTTTTTGCAGAAATTAAAAATTCACCCTAAAATTTATATGGAATCTCAAGAGACACCAAATAGCCTAAACAATCTCTAAAAAGAAAAAACCGAGAGGACTCACAATTCCTGATTTCAAAACTTACTAAAAAGTTACAGTAATCAAAACAGTGTGGTACTGGCATAAAGACCAACATATAGAACAACGGAATAAAATAGATCAGAAATAGGCCCTCATGCATATGGTTGGTCAAGTGATTTTTGACAAGGGTACCAATGGGGAAAGGTCAGTCTTTCGACAAAGGTGCTGGGAAAATGGCATGTCCTTATGAAAAAGAATGAAGCTGGACCCTTACCTAAAATCATATAAGAAGGGTAATTCAAAATGGATCAAAGACCTGAACATAAGAGCTAAAACTATGAAACTCTTAGAAGAAAACATAGGGGGAAAGCTTCATGACATTAGATTTGGCAACGAGATATGACACCAAGGCAAAGGCAACAACAACAATCAAAGACAAATTGGACATCATCAAAATTATAAACTTTGGGACTCAATCAAAAGATACCATAACAATGTAAAAAGGCATCCCATAAAACAGGAGAAAATATTTGCAAATAACATACCGCAGAAGGGATTAATATCAAGAGTATTTAAGAACCCCTAAAACTCAACAACCAAAAAATAGACAACCTGATAATTCCTCCAAATACAAATTAACCACAAAAAAAAAGATACTCATCATAACTAATCATTTAGGAAAATGGAAATTCAAAACATCAATGTGATACCACTTTAAATCATTATGATGGGTATTATTTAAAAAAAGAAAAACACAAAAAACAGAAAACAACAAGGGTTGAATATGGAGAAATTAGAACACTTGTGCATTGCTGATGGTTTATAAAATAGGGCAGCCACTATGAAAAACAGTATGGTGGCTCCTCAAAAAATTAAAAATAGAATTAGCGTATGATTCAGCAATCTCACTTCTCGATATATAGCAGAGAAATTAGAACACTTGTGCATTGCTGATGGTTTATAAAATAGGGCAGCCACTATGAAAAACAGTATGGTGGCTCCTCAAAAAATTAAAAATAGAATTAGCGTATGATTCAGCAATCTCACTTCTCGATATATAGCAGGGACTCAAAGAGATATCTGCACACCGATGTTCATTGCAACATTATTCACAATAAGCAAAAAGTGGAAGCAACCCAAGTGTCCACTGATAGATGAATGGATAAACAAAAGATGGTGTGTGTGTGTGTGTTCACATGGTGTGTGAACAATGGAATATTACTCAGTCTTAAAAAGGAATGAAATTCCAACACATGCTACAACTTGAATGAACCCTAAAGACATTACTAAGTGAAATAAATCACACAAAAAGTGAAATATTGTACAATCCCAACTATATGAAGTACCTAGAATAGTCAAATTCAGAGAGACAATGTAGAATGATAGTTGGGGCTCACGGGAGGAAAAAATGTGGAGTTTGTGGTAACAGTAGTACCACAATGTAACTGTACTTAATGCCACTGAACTGCACACTTAAAAATAGTTAAAATGGTAAAATTTATGTCATGAGCCCCAAATAAAATCACACAGATTAAGACTAGAGGAAAATTACAGAACACTTTTAAGATAAAATACTAGTCAAGTACTTGTTAGACACCTACCTGGGATTCCAGTTCATTAAAAAAAAAATTTAGTTCTACTCGTCCATATCTATATATAGAAGTACAGGAATATATGTCATGTAAAACTTTCCAAATCATCTTTTTCTCATTTTTAGTTGGGAAGATTCCAACGACTTTCAAAGGGATACCTGTTAAGTATACAAGCAAAAATATTTGAATAAATTCTTAACACTTTTTTCCTGTGACTATAGTTTATTGAGTCAAACTAAGTTAACAAACTATATAAATTTTATTTCAATTAAAACTAAGCCTCAACATGTTTCCATGATATGGAACTTGGCCTTGGCAAAACTGCTCAGATTACTATGTCTAGCTGAGGGGAAAGCAATAGTCAACCTAAGAGTCCTGGCCGGGTTGGCTCAGTGTTAGAGCATCAGCCTGCAAACCCAAAGGTCCCGGGTTCGATTCCGGTCAAGGGCACATACCTCAGTTGCAGGCTGCTCCCAGGTCCAGGCCCCGGTCAGGGTGCATGCAGGAGGCAACCAATCGATGTTTCTCTCACATTGATATTTCTGTCTTTCCCTCTCTCTAAAAAAAAAAATCAATGGAAAAATGTCCTCAGATGAGGATTTTTAAAAATCAGCTTAAGAGCATCTGCGCATAAATTGTACAATACATATTGCACACAAATATCAACAAAGCAGATGCACTGCTAGAGATAGCTGGCAAATTATAAGGTATTTGTTTTAGTAAATTACAAAAATTACCTTTTGACCAAGGAAGTGTTTCTATTCCAAATTTTTGAAAAAGCAACTTTGAATTCACAACAGGTTTTATTACTCCAAAACTTCTAGGATCCAGTTTAAAGAAGTCACAGTGGAGCACATGTAGTTTTCCACCGAGCTTTTTTCCTAGGGACTAAAGAGAAACAGAGATAAAATGTTAAGATATTTTAGTGTTATGCAATATTATCCTATAATAGAGGCCCAGTGCATGAAATTCATGTGGGGGGGACGGGGAGGCCCAGTGTCCCTCAGCCCAGCCTGCACCCTCTCCAATCCGGGACCCCTCCGGGGATGTTCAAAACCGGCAGTCAGACATCTCTCTCGCAATCCAGGACCACTGGCTCCTAACCACTCACCTGCCTGCTGCCTAATGCCCCCAACTGCCCTTTCCTGCCGGCCTGGTCACCCCCAACTGCCCTCCCCTGCCGGCCTGGTCACCAACTGCCTTCCCCTACTGACCTGGTCACCCCCAACTGCCCTCCCTTGCCAACCTGATCACCCCTAACTGCCTCTGCCTCGGCCCCCACCACCATGGTTTTGTCCAGAATTCGGACATCTGGAAGATGGCCGGTCAACCCAGTCTAATTAGCATATTACCCTTTTATTAGATAATAAAGGCTTATATGCAAATTGGCCCAACGGTGGAACTACCAGTCAATATGACATGCACTGACCACCAGGGGGCAAACGCTCAATGCAGGAGCTGCCTCCTGGAGGTCAGTGCACCCCCACAGGGGGAGTACCACTCAGCCAGAAGCCCTGACTGGGCTCACGGCTGGCCAGCACAGTGACAGTGGCGGAAGCCTCCCCCGCCTCTGCAGCAGTGCTAAGGATGTCTGCCTGCTGGCTTAGGCGGAGCGGGCCTAAGCCATCAGTCAGACATCCCCCAAGGGCTCCCGGACAGCGAGAGGGCGCAGGCCAGGCTGAGGGACCCCCCGAGTGCACAAATTTCGTGCACTGGACCTCTAGTTATACTATCTAATAAAAGAGAAACATGGTAATTAGTCGTAACTTCGCTACCCTTCCCATTGGCTAATCAGCGAGATATGCAAATTAACTTCCAGCCAAGATAGCGGCCGGCAGCCAGGCAGCTGAAGCGAACAAGGAGGCTTGCTTGCTCCAGTGACGGAGGAAGCTAATGTTCCCCACCTGCCTTGCCAGCCTCTGAGCAGCAGTTTAAGAAACAATATTACAAATATAGAAGCTAAACAAAACCCCAGAAACCTGCTTTCAGCCAGCCGGGCTTCAGCCAGCAGGACCGCAACAGTGTTTCAATTATAGAACCCAAACAAACCCAGATCCCTGCTTTCAGCAGCAGAGGTCTCAAGCTGGAGCCGGCTCTCAGCTCCAGTGACAGCCATAGAAGGTAAATAAAATCCAGAA
>NW_005370397.1:1530095-1536449 GCF_000412655.1 Myotis brandtii
GGCACCCCAACTCCCCAATCAGCCCTGCTCTGAGCCCGACCAGGGGCTGCACCTAGGGATTGGGCCTGCCCTCTGCCACCCGGGAGCAGGCCTAAGCCAGCAGGTCGTTATCTCCCGAGGGTCCCAGACTGTGAGAGGGCACAAGTGGGGCTGAGGGACACCCCCCACCAACCAGTGCACAAATTTTTGTGCACCGGGCCTCTAGTTTATAATAATGCAAAGACCTACTTCAAAAAACAATTTTTTTTTTTTTAATCCCCACTCTAGGATATTTTTCCATTGATTTTTAGAGAGTGGAAGAAAGGGGGAGAGACAGACAGAAAGAGAAACATTGATGTGAGACACATTGATTGATTGCCTTCCGCACATGCCCAACTAGGGCCGGGATTTTGAGCCCGCAACAGAGGTACGTGCCCTTGGCGTAATCGAACCCAGGACCTCTATCCACAGAGCCAAACCAGCCAGGGCTCAAAAAACAATTCTTATAATAAATATTACCACTTCAATAAAGATGTAAAGAAAACAGTACTACTATACCCTAACATTTAACAGCTAATACAAATGAATTAAAGCCTGAAAAATAATGAAAGTATAGTAAAAAACACCTTCAACAAATTTTTACTTACTCTTACTTCATTGTAATAGCATCATTAGTTGTTCGAAAAGCTCCTTCACACTACTCTCTAATTCAGCGGTTCTCAACCTGTGGGTCGTGACCCCTTTGGGGGTCGAACGACCCTTTCACAGGGGTCGCCTAAATACATCCTGCATATCAGATATTTACATTACGATGCATAACAGTAGCAAAATTAGTTATGAAGTAGCAACGAAAATAATGTTATGGTTGGGGGTCACCACAACATGAGGAACTGTATTAAAGGGTCACGGCATTAGGAAGGTTGAGAACCGCTGCTCTAATTCCTTAGTAGTGGCAGCCTGGAGCACAAGGGCAACGATTCTGAGCCCACAGCTGGGCTCAGAGAGCTGCAATCCATCTGCTACTCATGCCAAGATGTTTCACAGTTGATAAAAACAGTAAAAATATCAAAGTGAAAGGTAGATTATTCACAAGAGTATTATTCCTTCTTTTCTTGAAGAGTTTAATCAGTCCTTCACCAAATGAACTTAGCTCATTATGGAGGTCACTGTCCATTTTACACTTAATTCTTCCTTTACTTTTTCTAGACAGAGGCAACTCCAGAAGGAACGCTCCTTGTCCACGGGGAGAGAGCCAATACACTTCAATCTTTTACTGCCCTGATCTGCTCACCTTGCAGAAGCCTGGAGAACTTAGTAGTGAGAGCAAGGATTAGCTACAGATTCCATAAACTTCATTTGAAGTTACAAAAAATCAATTAGAAGAGGGCAATGTGCTTTGATATGCATTTAGGTTCTCAGGCACAGGAACTTCTATTGGTATTTATCACGATTTCAATAAATTTGCAAGTTAAAGTTATGAATTAAAAACCTAATTTTTCTTAAGCATTTGAGTTCAACCTATAAATATTATTCAATTTCTAAATCTAGTAAATTTCAATGAGTACTTTCAGGGGTCCTTGGAAAAAGACTAGTGGAAGGAATAAACTGGGCTGGAAATCATATATGTTCGGTCATGTTAATTTTGAGATGCCTATCAGGCGATCCAAGTGGAGATAGATGTGAGGCAGGAAGTTGCAGACCTAAAAGGGGAGGTCAGTGACGTGGTCCAGGCTGAAGATATAAATTTGTATTTGGCTTGTGGAAGGTAATTAAAGCCAGGACTGTGATGAGATCGCCAGGGTCAAGTACACGGGACAAGAAGCTGAGACTAAGCCAAAAGGGAAGGAAGAAAACCAGAAGTGTGTGGCGTTATGAAAAAGAGCATTTATATAATGCATAGCTTAAAAACTAATTAAACGCTGACAAATTATACTTTATATAACAATAAAATAATCTCACAAATTACACAAGTCATATTTTAATCTAATTAAGGAAAGGTAATAAATTTTGGGTTGATGGTAATGTAAAAAGAATATATACTTTATGACTTTATACATTTTTGGTTTTGCACCTGTCATTTACCATTCAATAATTCAAACACAAGAGTAGCCAAAACTCCAGAATAATTCAACTTGTATAATAGTGAAATCACATCTTAGAACTCTACTTGATTGCATTTAGAATTCAAAAACAGGAAGTAAAAAGAACAGGAAAGACATAACCTTTGACTTTCTACTGCGCATTACATTAGGCACTTTAGTTTATCTTATTTAAACTGCATCAAGATCCTTTCCAGGTGGGAATTAATGTCTCTATTTGTATACGTTAAAGCTAAGATTCAGTTTAACTTCCTTACTTGCCCAAGGGTCTTAAAGGTGGCAGTGCTAGGGCTGAGCTTCAGCCAGGTTTGAAAAGGCTGTGCTCTACCCCTGCTGAAATGAGGCAGTTTACCACGAAAGCTGATGTCTCTTCAACCGCAGTTTCCACAATTCAAACAGGATATACCAGTGGTTCCCACCCTTTTGTGGCCATGCCCCACCTACGCAAGAGAAAGGCTGAAGGGGATGCTAAAGGAGATAAAGCCAAGGTGAAGGAGGAACCACAGAGAAGATCCGCCAGGTTATCAGCTCAACCTGCTCCTCCAGAGCCAGAGCCCAAGCCTAAAAAGGCCCCTGCGAAGAAGGGAGAGGAGGTACCGAAAGGGAAAAGGGGAAGCTGATGCTGGCAAAGATGGGAATAACCCGCAGAAAATGGAGATGCCAAGCAGACTAGGCACAGAAAGCTGCAGGTGCGGGAGGTACCAAGTGAAGTGTGTGCATTTTCTATAACTGTGTAGTTCTGGTGACTGTACAGTTTGAAATACTATTTTTTATCAAGTTTTATAAAAATGAAAAAAAAAAAGTGAACTATTCCTGTGAAGGAAGCCTAAAAGGCCATTAACTTGGTCTAAACCACCTTCCAAAGAACATGGCATGCATGAAAGAGAAGAATGAAAGGACAGTTGAAGTACTGAGGAAGAAATCATTGCAAAATTGTTAAAAAAAATAATGATATGAAAAAATAGCAAGTAAAGTTTCAAAACATAATAGAGAACTTAAATGCATAAATGTCACAATATATATTTATATACTGTAGATGAGGCCCCTAGAACCACAAGAAATGCAAAAAATTCACTGTTAATAACTCAGTCTCGAATTCCCCCCTGTGGGGCGTGTGCCCACACTGGGAACCACTGCAATATATCATGATTTATTATTATAGCACACAATCTGTATCATGTGTATCTCTAGACACCCAGATACAAACTGTTCCTATTCGAAGCATTGTTAATGTGGAGTCCCAAGAATTTTATCAGGGATATGGGAAGGGGAGGAGCTTAAAGTTAGATAAAACTCCAATCAAGCATCTTTCTTCCTTCCTTCCTTTTTTCCCTCCCTGCCTCCCTCCCTCCTTTCTTCCTTCCACATCGACTGGTTACCTCCTGCATGTGCCCTAGACTGGGAAGCAAACCCTCAACCCTTTGGTGTGTGGGCTGGCGCTCTAACCATTGAGATAACTGGCCAGGGCAAGCATCCTTTAAAATCCTTTCAGGTTTTAGGAAGACACTTGAGAGCCTTTGGGAGGCTAGAATTATTGTCTGCTAAGAGCACCATTTTAACATCTACGCAAAGGTTCTATTTAAATGGTTTCTTCTCTTTTATTCTGGCAAATACATGAATTCACACAAAATTTTATTTGAATGGCTTTTCACTTCATCATAACGATGGTTAATAAGTTAGGGGCTGAGTTCAAGTTAGTGCTGAGAGGAGAAGGGACTGGCAATTTTTTTAAAAAAGTAAAACCTTTACTGTAGCAAAAACTGGTAAGCCTTTTATAAACAATCATGATAAAAGCTATCCTATTTTTAATTTTCAAATTGAAATTACAGATGGCTATGTGTACTAAATCATATTTCATGATCTTGAATCTTTGAACAATTCATATTTTCTCTTTGTGTTTCTAAAATTCCAGCAGATTTTTAATCAATTAAATAGCCTGGCTAAAACCCTCAATTATTTTCAAAGCAATCTGTTGTAGAATAACAAACATCTAATGCACACATTAATAAATAAAGCAGCTGGATTTGATAGCCATTTCACAATCTTTTGTTTTCATCCTACCACTTTTAGATTTCGAATGGTTTCAGGAAGTTGGCACAGAAAAGTATGTTTCCTAAACTGAATGTAGTGATTTGTAAAGGAGGGGGAGAAAGAAAAAAAAACAGGTTGACAATGATGCAAGAAATTTCCACTTTACGGTTATGTAATCCTGCTTACTACATAACAAAGAGAATTCACTGGAAAAACCATTTGAATAATGCCTTCACTCCATGCCACTGTATCTGACCATACCAAGTCTGTCTTGCCCCTGAACCTCTAAATCCAGACTTAACACAGCCCCATTCATTTGATGGTAGCGCTCCAATTAGATTCTAAGCTCACAAGAAGCAGGGAGCACAGTGTAGTCTAAGATGAGGAAACAAGCCTAGAAATACCAGTTACCAAGCTTTGTTCAAAGTCACCAAACTAGTCTATAGCAGAGCGAGAAGCAGAACACAAGTCTCAGAGCCCCAACCTTTTAGCTCTTCAACAATCACTGATACTAGGTTGCAGTCACCGGGGATGACAGCCTATGTAAGGCCTGGCCCCTAGAAGTCAGTCTACAATAATAAACTGTGTGCCTAAGTTTTCTTCCCTCAACTGCTGCAAGGGCAGTGGCTTGAATGATGTTATTTTTTAGAAACTAAAAATCTACTACCTCCAAATGTGGAATGAAAGTTTTGTCACTTTCAAGGGCAATCACTCTGGCACCTCTTTGAAGCAGTGCGCTAGTCAGGATTCCAGGACCTGGAATGTTAACAGAAGGAAAAGATTATTTACGAAGTTCAATTTCTTCCAATATCAAAGAAAGTAGTCGATTTACACGTGTTACCTAAATCTAATCCTTACGCCATTCCCAAAGTAGATGTTACACTCCTTACTTCCGTATAAGGGAACTGGGGGTTGGATGCAGTCACTGGGCTCCCACCTCACCAAGGGCAAGTGGTGCTGCTTGGCTTTGAATCCCTGCTATCCGAGACTGCAAAACCTGCGCTCTAATCACCATGTTTCACTCTCAAGAAAAAAAAAGGGGGGCGGGAGGAAGGCAAACAAAAAGGTTGCCTCTAGCCTACCATTTAACCATGAACTATCCTAAATAGAACTGATTCCTCATGATAGAAAACGGAGCTTTAAAAGTTACTTTTTAAAAATATATATATATTTTATTGATTTTTTTACAGAGAGGAAGAGAGGGATAGAGAGTTAGAAACATCGACCAGCTGCCTCCTGCACACTCCCAACTGGGGAGATGCCCGCAACCAAGGTCCATGCCCTTGGCCGGAATCGAACCTGGGACCCTTCAGTCCGCAGGCCGATGCTCTATCCACTGAGCCAAACCGGTCAGGGCAAAAGAAGTTACTTTTTAAGAAGTCTATAAATAGAGTGTTCTCTGCTAATGGTCTCTAGATTCACGGAAGGGTAAAATGAAAGTTTTGGGGGGACGGGGATTGCAAGTATCTTGGGGAGACGGTGGAATCGACGAGCATGTTCTACCAAACCATTTGGGGGCGTGCCAACTGCTCCAGAACCATTCCGGAGCAAGGTTGGCACTGACGGCACAGGAAGGGGCCGTGTGCTCCCGGCAGCCGCGGGCGGGCGGTATAAGTTTGCAGAAGTGATGCACGTCCGAGAGGACACCGTCCCCGACGGACTCACCTGGATTGATCTCCAGGATCAGGTCGCAGCCGTCGTTTCTCAGCAGGAACGGCACCATGGTCTCGGCCAGGTCCGGACTGAGTATGTAGCGCTTGGACTCGGGGCGGCTCTTGGACACCCCGGGGGGCAGCACTTTGAAACCCTCGCTGGGCGCCAGCTTCGGCCGAAAGTCGGACAAACCACGGCGGTTCCTCTCCGGGACGCCCTTCCACCTCGCCGCTCCGGACCTCCAAAGGCAAAGGCGGGCAGCACCGGGAAAGGCTGCCAGCGTCAGCCGCGGAGAGAGCCCCGCCATTGGGGCCCACATCCTTAAACTCCAGCGTCCGTCCCAATGTCACCCAGCGTCATTACAACAGCCGCCACCTCCGCCCGGGAGCCCCACGTGCAGGCTCACCCAGCCGCCTGACTAGGCCGGGCAGCAGCAGACACGACAAACCACGCACGCGCACCACCTCTCCTGGCTCTTCCCTCACTTCCGCTTCCGGCCAGGGGCTGGCGCGGGAGGACGGACCTTCCAGGCTGTGCACTCTATGGTCGCCCGCCCTCCGCGCGTCCTCTCTAGCCGCTCGCGCTCTATGCT
>NW_005370397.1:1537077-1544409 GCF_000412655.1 Myotis brandtii
CGGTGTCCCCCTCCCCGCCTCCCGCGATAGTACCTTTCTTTTTAAATTTGCGCGTTGCAGAGATTTAAAGTTAAGATTGAGAAAAGATTAGGACTTAAAGGCTTAACATTCCTTTCTGAGCTGAAAATGATGAGGACCGCAGGATGCTTATTTGGTTCCCCGGGTGAAGTTAGTCACGCCGTGGAATGCTCTGTAAAAGACCAGCTCAAAACGCTAAAAATAGGGTGCCCTGCGGGACCCGCTGGCGTCGCCTGCCCCCTGGGCGGTGTGAGAGGACGCGATTCTTCGCGAGTGACTCCAGTGGGGAGGGGCTGTGCTCGGGCTGTGCCCACCAGGACAGGGAACTGCAGCCGCGCCAGCACTCCCTGCTTTAAAATATGTGCAATCCTTCCTGCTTACTGCATGGGGAGTGTGACTGAGCTTGGCATGTCAATGCACACGGAAAAGGTATCTAAGGAATGTATCATCTCATAAATAGAAGCCTGGGGATTATATTCAGCTGATGAATAGCAAATGGATAAATGGTTGACAGTCAACTATGACCCTTTTTGGACGATAAATTTGTTAGGACGCCATGGAAAGTGCCTGATCAACTGTTGTGGAAGCCCTGGGGACCCATCGGTCTTAAATTCTTGAATTTTTTTTTTTATTTTTTTTTTGGTACTGTATTCCCAGTGACAATTTTCTAGAAGTAACTTTGGCATCTCTGAATACCGGAATACCATCCTTTACTACTGAGCTGTATTCCTCTCTCCCCTTAAAACATATTTTCATAGATTCAGAAACACATTCCTATCTATCCCTTCCACCACCATCACCATCACCACCACCACCATCACCACCATCACCCCCCACCCACCCCACCCCTGCTGAGCCCTGGAGGCCTAAATATTTTTAAATCAAAGCAGAATGATGTTTTATAATAGAGGAAGAAATAGTTCACGCATAGGAATGTGTTGTTGAATTTCTCACTTTAAAAAATACTTTTAGCCCGGCTGGCGTGGCTCAGTGGTAAGTGTCGACCCATGAACCAGGAGGTCAGGGTTCGATTCCCGGACAGGGCATAAGCCCAGGTTTCGGGCTCAATCCCCAGTGCGGGGCATGCAGGAGGCAGCCGATCCATGATTCTCTCTCATCATTGATGTTTCTATCTCTCTCTCCCTCTCCCTTCCTCTCTGAAATCAATAAAAATGTATCTTTAAAACATACTTTTAAAAAACTGTGGGTTAAAAATACTTATTTTTAAATATGCTTTTTTAATGTCATAATGTGTAGATCAAAGGTAGCCTACTCGATCCTAGGGAAGCTGTTGTAGTTATTTTCTTTAGGTTTTGAAAAAGAGAATAGGTTATGATAATTATTTCCATTTCTATAGTGTTGATGGCTTGTTTGTGGTTGAAGGTCTTTGAATAATAAAGAGATAGAATCATGTGTGTTTTGTTTCTGAGTCCCGAGGTGCTGCAAATATCCTTCTCACATTAAAGATGAACCTTATAATCAGCGTTTAAACCTACTTTATTAGGAAAACTTGGTTTGTGTATTTACATCTTCCTTAAGAGGTATGATTTTTACATCCTGTGCTATTTTTGCCTTTTTGAGGTAATCTTTCTTTCAAATGGTATCAGTGCAAAGTGATTCTGCTGATTATTCTTACAGTTTTCCTAAGTTATTCCTATTGCTCTCTCAATGTAATTGGTAGGCCAGGGGAAATACTGCTCTTTCTGTTGGTTTTTAAATGGCATTTGTAATTGGGAAATGCCAGATGATCTTGTTTGCTGTTATAATCTAGGCCCGTGGTCGGCAAACTGCGGCTCTCGAGCCACATGCGGCTCTTTGGCCCCTTGAGTGTGGCTCTTCCACAAAATACCACGTGCGGGCGCGGATACAGTGCAATTGAAACTGCGTGGCCCATGCGCAGAAGTCGGTTTTCGGCCTGGGCGAGTCTATTTTGAAGAAGTACTGTTGATATTTGGCTCTGTTGACTAATGAGTTTGCCGACCACTGATCTAGGCTCTAGTTCAGGGGTCCTCAAACTACGGCCCGCGGGCCACATGCAAATACAAATATTGTATTTGTTCCCGTTTTGTTTTTTTACTTCAAAATAAGATATGTGCAGTGTGCATAGGAATTTGTTCATAGTTTTTTTTTTTTAAACTATAGTCCGGCCCTCCAACGGTCTGAGGAACAGTGAACTGGCCCCCTGTTTAAAAAGTTTGAGGACCCCTGCTCTACGTCTACAGTAGTTCTGCCTTTGGAAAGCCACATAAGCAATTTAAAGTTTCCCAGTCAACATAGCAAAGTAAAAAAGAAACAAGTGAAATTATTTTTTACTAGCATTTTATTTAATCCTATATGTATGTTATTTTAATGTCAAGTTTTAAAAGTTACTAATGAGATAATTTTACATTCTTTTCATACTAAGTCTACAAAGTCTGCTGTGTATTTTGACTCACAGTCTGTCTGAATTCAGAGTAGCGACATTTCAAGTGCTCAGTAGCTCTGTGTAGCGAGGCCCTCGCTGGGCAGCACTAGCTCCAGGGTTACTGTGTGAGCCTGGAGCACATTGAAAAACCCCTTTCCTAACGTGCTGCCGTGTTCAAACAGAAGCTTCTATGCAGGAAAGGAGGTCCCAAGAAGTCTCTTCCTCTTTGGTGTTGACTGTGTTAACAAAGAGGAGGATACACAGGTGCCAGGTGCCTGTTCAGTGAGGCCAGAAGATGAGAGGGCACGCAGTCACTTCCTGGGGCGTCCTGGTCACATGTATTTACACCTGCCTGTCAACAATGTGTCAAGGCCCTCCCTCTGCTGGTCTGGCTACTGTATCTATCGGTATTAAGGAGGAGAAGTTAAGGGCCTGCAGGAAGATTGAATTCCTTCTAAACAGGTGGAGTACCTACTGTTGTAGGCATATTCTGAATCTGTTTCAGGTCTGGCTAAGAGTTTTGTGGATGTGCTTCTCCAAGTGATGGTGTTTCTTGTCAAGGAAAAGGTAGAATATTTTTAGCAAAATGTAGAAAGGAAGAGGATATGTTTTTGGCTGGAAAACTCTGGGAACCTGAGTAGTAGCAAAAGAGTAGTAACACGTGCGTATGGTGGTTTAGGTAAATTTAAAAGGAAATCCGGCGGTTTTTATAGAAACCTACTGACTGATTGGCAAGTTTTTTGCAAGCGAGGTGCTGATTTGCATGGAACCTTCTCCTTTTTCAAAGCTGTCATAACGGAAAGATAACACTGTCGGAGGAAAGGTAACCCTGCACCTCGCTGACCTCAATGGGGATCAGCAGGGGCCAATCATGGGGCTTATCTTGATCTCTGTTCTCTAATAAACTTTCCTAAATGTTACTTTAGCTGCACTGTCTTACATCTACATTTAATGTCAAAATTTATCTGAAGGCCTAATTAAGTTCAGTGTAATTTAATACGAGAAATATGCCCCCTCCCCAACCTTTATAAAGAAATTAGGTATAAAGAAATTTTATATTACTTGGTCAGCAAACAAGACGCCCTCGGTAAAAATCTAGTCATGAGAGAGTTGGCAGTGTGTGCAGTATTAAAGGATCAAAGGCAGAAGGGACGGGGTAGTTACTGAATGTTGCTTGTTCCATGAGAAATACGGGTGTGTTATGTAGGAGAATATAGTGCTGTATTTGAATCATGGCTATCCATTGACACCATTGTAGTTGGATAAGAGAATCCATTGTTTTGGTCCTACAAATTAGTCTTAGCAATTTTTTTACTTATTTGAGGAAGAATAATTGATAGTCTGGCAGTTTTCAGTTTTGAGTTGTTGTTTTTTAAAGCTCTAATCTGATTTAAGTGTCCTCTACAAGGATGATGTTTTTATTGTGGAACGTATGTCTGTGTCTTGATACTGTTATGGAGCACTCTCTCCAGTTTGGGGCCTTTAGGATTCACATGAACACAGGCTTTTCTTTATTTAGGAACATTCCCTTAGAGTAAATTATATTTCCTTTAACCAGAGAATACTTTTGGTTTTTATGCATTTGAAATAATTCATTTATAATATTCTTTTAAGAACTACATCATTAGTCAACTATACCTCCATAAATAATAAAAATCATGTCTGAACCATCTTGAACAAAAGAAATACATCATTTAAAAATTCTGAATCTTTTAAGAGCCTGAGAGTCCTTAAATTCTGACACACTGGAGATTCTGCTCTTTAACATGTTTGGAGATGGAAACTTTTTGCCATTATACCACTCCTCCCTGGCATCCCTGAGGACTTCCTGTTTTTCAGCCTCATTAGCCATATAGGAAGGACCGTGTGTGTGTGTGTGTGTGTGTGTGTGTGTGTCAGCCTCATTAGCCATATAGGAAGGACTGTGTGTGTGTGTGTGTGTGAAAATACTGACAGATCATGATTATTTTTTCCTTTTAAGAAGAATCCTGAAGCAGTAAATGACAAATGTAATCACCTCTGTTGACATTTGGGCATTTGACATTTTAATTGACAATACCTAGAAGATTTTTAGTAATTAACAATATTTTGTAATTGTCATGTCTATTAACTTCTCTTATGGGAATGCTTAGACTGTTTTTCCTGGAGAAGTAATACCAGATTAAATAATTACATGGTTTTGCTATGTTAGCTGCATTTTGAAAGCCCAGTGGATTAGGTGGCTGTGGTTTTCTAATTTAGTGATGGTAAACTAACATTTAAAAAATAATTTTTATATTATAGATCTTAAATAATTTACTTAAAATATGTGGACTCTATGATAAAGCAAAGAATGCTGTTCCTGAATATTTGAGAGCATATCACTTACATTTTGATTTAATGCATTCATTGTTTTTCTTGTTCACTATTTTCTATTCTATTGGTATTACCACTTTACAAAGAAATCTTTAAAAATAAGAATTTTGAGATGAACTGTAAGACATTGCTTAAGATTTTTCAATGAGGACTTATATTTGTGAAAATGCATTCAATTTATTGAAGCCTAGAAACACCAACGAGTACCTTAGTTTTTTTCATTTGTGAAGAATGAATACTTTATTTAAATCAGGTCTTCAAAGGATTCATACCAAGTAAATGAAAAGATTTCTTCCCTAAAGTTCAACTCAGATGAAAAGAGAAGTGGAAGTTGTAGAAACTATGCTAATTAGAAAATTATGAAATTTAATTTCCTGGAAAAGACTTTATTTATATCCATTTGTGAGTTCTAGATCCAAATTCAGTCATCTGGCTTTATTTTCTTCAACAATTCACAACAGTTCTTTACAATTTTGTTGTGGGGTTCTTTGCCAGGCCAATTAGAGTTATATCTCTAGCATTGGGTCAGCACTGTACAGAGCCAAAATTAGAAGCAATGTCATGTGATTGTCTTGTTTTAATCATATTATAAATGTTTTGTGACTAAGGAGAGAAAAGATCATTTGTCTTAATAGTCTTACATTTGAAATTGATCAATAGGTCCTATACCCACCAAAGCTCATATTGTCACCAGAGGAAGATCTATCTCACATTAACCTAAAGTTAAAAAAGAAAAGATACTAGACTCCACTAGGCTGTATTTAATAGTGTCTCTTTCTCTCATACATGTTTTCTCTGAAGCATCTTCTCCACTGAAATAAAACATCTTTGGGGGTAAATCGTGTTCTACCAGCAATCTTCCAAAGCATTGGATTTTATCCTCCTCTGGGATCACTTATTTTTATACAGGTTTATCTTTTTCTTAGAATTTCTAAGCTTACATAAACTGCCTTCTCTGGAATATTTTTCTTCTCCCCAAACCCCATCAAAATATGTCTCTGGAATGACTAAATACAAGAAGGCATATTCGCAGAATTGTACACCAATCTCCCTTCCTGTACATCTGTGAACTTTGTGTACTAGAGATTCGAATCAGTATGTCACCGTTACGTCAGCTATCAGTATAAGGATTAATGTCATAAATGTTGAGATATTTTATTGTAGGAATGGAAACCAGTAGCTACCTATTTGAAAAGAATAAAATACAATTTCTGGGATTAGCAGAGTTTTTAATGGGGGCCCAAAAACAGGTGTAAGGGACCTGTAAGTGCCCTGAAGTGACATTTGTAACTTAGTGGTAGTCTCTGGGTATTTTTCTGAGGAGGGGATTCCTAGCTTCCATTAGATTCTTCAAAAACATTCCCCCAAAAAAGATAGGAACTGCAGAATTAATTTGAATTTAATTAGTTATAAATCTCCAACTCATAAGCAACTGTAGGCTTGTAAAGACCCCTTGATATAAGCTTCATTTTTAGTAGTTTTTTTTAACTTAAAGATAATTTGATAGATTATTTGATGAGAAAAGGAATAGTGATTCTTTAAAAAAAAATCTTCCTCAAATATCTTACCCTGTATTTTTCATTCGTTTAGCATTTACTCTTTTTTTTATTTTTTATTTTATTTTATTTTTTTTATTTCATAGAGGAAGGGAGAGGGAGAGAGAGACAGAAACATCAGTGATGAGAGAGAATCATTGATTGGCTGCCTCCTGCATGCCCACACTGCGGATCACGCCCGCAACCTGGGCATGTGCCCTGACCAGGAATCGAACCGTGACCTCCTGGTTCATAGGTCGACTGAGCCACAGTGGCCAGGCTAGCATTTACTCTTTATACCTCTTTAGTACCTTGTAGCATACTTTGGTTTGTTTTTGTTTTTATCATTTGTTTGCCCTCTGTGCATTTTACAGGTAGAGGATTAATTCTTATGGTTGGATTTTTCCTGGAAGTGCAAAAAGTCGGTCACTTGGGATTAGGGTAAAGGAGACCTATGTTTGTAGGGATGCCCTACCCAGTGAGAGGAATGGGTCCATAGATAGCTTGATTCGGTAGACATGCTCCCTGGTGAGATGGAAGAGGGCGAGCAAGTGGGTGCAGGAAGAAAGACTACCCTTACAGCAGATAGAGACATGCTTCTACTGAGATAAGAGGGGGACATACAGTTGCCCAACTAACATCTGGTAACCTCTTTTTACTTGTGGTCCAGGTGAGACTGCTGAGCTAGGGATGGGACGGGGGCGGGGGGCCACTGATAACGGTGTAGTATAGCTTTGGAGGTTGTCTGCAAAGAATGATGTCTGGCCAGCATTGAGGCTCCTCTGAGGCTGGATGGGCACTGCTTTTATGGAGTCACCAATCTGTGTCGCTGACATTTTCTTTAGCAGAGAAAGTGGTTAGGTTGATCCGCACTGGAGTGGGTGCAGTAGAAATATAAGAGGACTAAGGAGGTCCCTGGAGATGATGCCTGGATTCAGTGCTAGATAGGAAAGAAAGTAACACAGGAGGAGGTGGAAGGAAGGAAGGAAGGAAGGAAGGAAGGAAGGAAGGAAGGAAGAG
>NW_005370397.1:1544538-1555922 GCF_000412655.1 Myotis brandtii
AGAAAGAAAGAAAGAAAGAAAGAAAGAAAGAAAGAAAGAAAGAAAGAAAGAAAGAAAGAAAGGAAGAAAGAAAGAGAATGTAGGGTTTGGAGTTCTTGATGTGGTTGAACTGGGTGGCAGGAGGGAAAATGACTGGAAGGAATTGAGAGTGAAAAGAACAGGGATTTGGGTAATGGGATAGTGGTTGTGGAATGTTGGAAATATTGATACTCATCCGAGATGAATAGATTGTTTTGGTGCTCAGAAGAAAGATAAGATTGTGGTGACACTAACGAGGCTATAAGACGTCATTATAGATCTTTGCAACATGAAGAAATATTCATTCCACAAATATATCAAGTCACTGCTTATTATGTGAAACACAAAGGTAGTGTTTTCTGGAGAGTAATCTGCCTCTGATATGCAGGATGGATTAAAAGGGCTAAGGGAAGGGATGAGAGCCTTAATTAAAAGTAAACATCATCGAAACTCATTTTGAAATTTCATAACTTCTGAAATGATAGAATGAATGGTTTTTACTCCTTTTCCAAAGGAAGAGTAGAGAGTAAGTTAACTCCTGGGTTAATTTTTATAACTTAAAAATAGTGTAAACATTATATTTAATGGCATATGGACTATTATGTTCTTTATTCTGGTTGAATTCATAAGTTAATATTAATTTACTGATAATCCGTATAAATCTGCACGTTCCAATGCACATATGTATGTACATATTACAACATCCATAAACATTTTAGCGAAAATTTTAAAACAATGGTGGCTTGTGAATGGCTGTGAACCTAACATTCGTTCCTGTCAGCTTCATGGGTAATGTTTGAGCCCATAGGTGATCAGCATGGGAAATGCAGTGGAAATGAGCCCTTTCATCAAAACATTTGATGAAAAATACAAGTCCCAAATATATTTTTTAAATATATTTTTATATCAGAGAGGAAGGGAAAGGGAGAGATAGAAACATCAATGATGAGAATCATCCATCAGCTACCTCCCGCATACCCCACACTGGGAACTGAGCCTGCACCCCAGGCATATGCCCTGATGGGAATCGAACCTCGACTTCCGGTTCATGGGTTGATGCTCAATCACTGAGCCACATTGGCCAGACCCCAAATATATATATATACGTAATTTTATCTCTTAATGTCGCGAATGGCTTTATGTAGTTTTGTTCTATTTTTTTAAAAGGAAAGGAAATATACATGGAAAACTTTTCTCAGTATAATTTATAGTTAAGTCGGTGTATTGTGTAGAACTTTATTTCTTCCTCTGACCTTTTTGATTGAGGATTTGGTAATCATGTAGGGAAAGGTTGTGAAACACTTCCGACGGGTTTGGTTCTAGGATCTGTAGTGAGTTCCGCCCTAGGGAAGCTCTGCTTTGTGCCCTGGAGAAGTAGCTTTGTAGGAATTTCTATTTCTGTAGGTCAGCCATTTTCAGACTTTTTCATCTCGTGGCACATAAACTAATTACTAAAATTCTGCGGCACCCCAAACATTTTTGGCCGATCTGACAAAAAAAAAGTAGGTATGATTTTGATGCATTTACATCGGACAACTGTTGTGTTGACTGTGGTCATGTTTTCATTTGACAGTCTAAGGCAGCGGTTCTCAACCTGTGGGTCGCGACCCCTTTGGCGGTCGAACGACCCTTTCACAGGGGTCGCCTAAGACCATCCTGCATATCAGATATTTACATTACGATTCATAACAGTAGCAACATTACAGTTATGAAGTAGCAACGAAAATAATGTTATGGTTGGGTCACAACATGAGGAACTGTATTTAAAGGGCCAGAAGATTGAGAACCACTGGTCTAAGGGGAAAGAGGTCAGTGCCCTGACTAATAGTCGGGCAGTTCACGTGTTAAAAACCCTCGTGGCACAGCGGCTGAATATCGCTGCTGTAAGTTATTGGCAGAGACAGCAGGTGACTCTTTGATGTTCTGAAATAGTTAGGGTCACTGGGGTGGTGAGTGCACAATATAATACACAGATGATATGTTACAGAATTATACACCTAAAACCTTTATAATTGTATTAACCAATGTCACCCCAATAAATTCAGTAAAAGTAAGTAAAAAATGATAATGGAAAAAATAAAATAGTTATTGTCCTAAGGCAGTGGTCGGCAAACTGCGGCTCGTGAGCCACAAGCGGCTCTTTGGCCCCTTGAGTGTGGCTCTTCCACAAAATACCACGTGCAGGCGCGCATGTACAGTGCCATTGAAACTTTGTGGCCCATGCGCAAAAGTCAGTATTCTGTGGAAGAGCCACACTCAAGGGGCCAAAGAGCTGCATGTGGCTTGCAAGCTGCAGTTTGCCGACCACTGTTCTAAGGCAATGGATATCCACTGAATGATGGATAAATACACTCTCTAAAAAGAAAAAACCCTACACATTTATTGCCTGAAATAATACATGTCAGAGTGATTGCCTGCCACAGTGTTTGGCACACGGAAGGCACTTAGTAAATGGTGGGTTTTGGTTTTAATTTGCTAAATCTTTGTAACCTATTTATTTGAATTATTTTCTTTTAAAAAATGAATAATATTAATATTTACATTAACTCTTAGCATTCCTAGTGATTTTTAAGGAAACTCTATGTGTCCCTGATTAAATGCTTTTTAAAAAGTTATTTGAACAGAAACATTATGTTCAAACTAGAGGCCCAGTGCACGAAATTCTTGCACTCGGGGGCAGGGGAGGGGTCCCTCAGCCTGGCCTGTGCCCTCTCACAGTCCGGGAGCCCTGCGATCGATCGCCCCAAAGAGGTAGGCCCCGTCCACCTGGCCGGGGCTCCATGATCAATTCCTGTGCAGAGTGTGGCCTGTGCCTCCCTCTTTGGGGCGATCATGGTGCCTCCCCCCCCCCCCCCCCGCCTTCGATGGCCCCACTGGCCTGTGGTCTGGGCCTCACTCTTTGGGGCGATCAATTGTGGAGCCCCCCATCGATTGCCCTGCAGAGGGTAGCCTGGGCCTTCCTCTGCGGGGCGATTGTGGGGCGATGGCGGGGGCCACCTCGACCAATCGCATTGCACCCGGCTTGGCTGGCCTGGAGCCAGTGGGTGTCATGGCATGATAGTCCAGAAGGTCGTCCAGACAGTCGTTCTGCTGTTCAGTCGTTTGGTCAATTTGCATATTATGCTTTTATTATTATAGATATGCAAAATACAGAAAAGTGCAAAAAAGAAAATCCCTTGTACTCCCATCAACCAGGAGCAAAAACTATTAACAGTGTTGGATATTTACTTTCAGTCTCTTCAGAGTGTGTGAACATAGTTGAGACCATAGTTATGATTTATTTTAGAGTCCGCTTCCCTCCTTTTATTATAGATTCATAATGTACATATTTGGTGGTTTTGTGACATTTGGGATACGAACTACCAGTTTTTCACTCACTGCCACCATGACTTGGACAAACTATTTAGGTTTCTCATTCGTAAATGGGGGGATAATACTTCTTAGGAGTTACTAGAGTTAACTGAGATAATGTTTGCAGAAATACAGAGCAGTCCAAGAATAAAATAAGCCTTTGAAGTAATGCCTCCGTGCTCATCTGTGTGCATAGGGGGTTTCCCTTTTCTTTTCTGTATTCAGAATATCCCTGCCCTAACGGTGTGGCTCAGTGGTCTGGGTGCCCCCCGTACACTGAGGGCTGCCTGTTGGATTTCCAGTCGGGCATATGCCCAGGTTGTGGGCTGGAGCCCCGGTTGGGAGCATGCAGGAGGCAGCTGGCCACTATTTCTCTCTCATTTCTCTCTCTCTCTCTCTCTCTCTCTCTCTCCCCCTTCCTTCCTCCCCCCCTCTTCTCCTTCTCCCTCTCCCTTCCTCTCTCTAAAACAATAAAAATCCTTTTTTAAAGAATATTTCTTATTCAGCATAAATCTTCAGAAATAAAGGTACTAAATCATCTTTCTTTAGTAAAAGAACATGCACTAAGGACCTCATTCAGGTGCAAATGTTTATGTGGTTAAAACATCTTCAGAATTGATAATTGTTCTGAAACAAAAATGTGAACAGGACAACAAAGTGCTCGGTTTTTTCATCCCAGCCTCAGCACACCCATGCTACCCCCCTTCCCCCGCCAGAGCCTCTTCGCTGTCCTCCTTTACCTCCTTATTCTTTTTTTTTCAATATATTTTATTGATCTCTTACAGAGAGGAATAGAGAGTTAGAAACATCGATGAGAGAGAAACATCGATGAGAGAGAAACATCGATCAGCTGCCTCCTGCACACTCCCTACTGGGTATGTGCCCGCAACCAAGGTTCATGCCCTTAACCAGAATCCAACCTGGGACCCTTGAGTCCACAGGCCGATGCTCTGTCCGTTGATCCAAACCGGCCAGGGCATTTACCTCCTTATTCTAATTCTCCTTCTGAGCCCTCTGACTCTTCTCTGGGTCCGTTTTACTAACTCATGCTTCTGTTTTTGGAATTTGCTGACTTGTTTTATATTTAATCTTTCAGTGACAAAAATACTCTTTGCTTTGGTGTTTCCGTTCTATTTCTATTTCCTACCAGATAGTACTTGTGGGTTTTTGTTGGTAAGTACATTTTAAACGTCATCTTAAGTCATGTAACGACTTTTTCTAAATATATTTCCTTAGTAAAAGGTCGTGGAAAAGAGCCTGTAGTTTGATTGAACAAGCACTTGTAAGCACTAGTGTGTGCCTAGCGCTCTGTGTGGTGAGGGCTGCAAAAGAAGCAACGTGTACTCTGGCTTCAGGCGCTTGAATTCTACTCAGCAAGTGATATGCGCGCAGGAAATACCTGTGAGATGTGAGAAAGACTAGAGCAGCTGTTCTCAACCTGTGGGTCGCCACCCCTTTCACAGGGGGCGCCTAAGACCATCCTGCGTATCAGATATTTACATTCCGATTCATCACAGTTGCGGCAGGATGGTCTTAGGCGACCCCTGTGAAAGGGTCATTCGACCACCAAAGGGGTGGCGACCCACAGGTTGAGAACCGCTGTGTTAGAGGATGGACTCCTCAGGGCAGGTTGTCTCATCTGCCTTGCTCCCCCCACCCCCCCTTATCCAGTACGTCCATTTTATTCAGAGTCGACAGCTGTGATTGATTGCGTTAGTCAGGTTAGCTCAGCCTGGACTTCTGAGGTCAGAGTTCAGGCTCCACGTGGAGATTTATTTGCTTTGTTTCCTGTCCTCAAACTAACCCTTTAATGCTGGCCAAATGTGTGCTTTGGATTTCAAATAGCCCTGGGGGAAACCAAGAGTTAGCATCTGTGCTGTGTAAATAGTTAAAAACCAGTATTCTGGATGTGGGGCAGGAGCGTCCTGTTCCCATTCACAGGGCGACCTTATGTCTTTGTTTTTCACAAAGAGGGACTGTGGACAGGGAAAGGTGGCAGGAGAAAAAGAGCGAGTTTGCCTGGAGCTATGCTGTTTAAGTAGATAACAAGTGTTGCAGCTCACATAACAAGCCACTAGGAAGTGATAAATTGGTTTTATTTTAGACTTGAAGCAGTAAAAGACAAATAACAGAGAACTTGGGAACAAATAAGAGTCATCAAATGTTAAAGTTAGGGAGGAATCCTAGAGGGAATTTAGGTCCTAGGAAGTGAGATAATAAGAGAACTGAAGTTTTCTGATTTAGAATGTGGTGCTGCCCGGTCGGTGAAGCTCAGTGGTTGAGCATCAGCCTATGAACCAGGAGGTCACAGTTCCATTCCCGGTCAGGGCACATGCCCGGGTTGTGGGCTCAAGCCCCAGTAGGGGGCGTGCAGGAGGCAGCTGATCCATGATTCTCTCTCATCATTAATGTTTCTTTGTCTCTCTCCCTCTCCCTTCCTCTCTGAAATAAATTTAAAAATACATGTATTTAAAATGCAGTGCTATCACTTTTTAAATAAAATTCTGGTATACATTTGAGGACAGTTACAACATAGATGAGGATTTTAAGAATTCATTTTCCTTAAACGAAATAAACCAGAGGCCAGGATTTTGCAGACTGCTTTCAGTTGCCCACATAAAGCCGGGAGTAAGAGGAATGCCAGAGCCGTGTAGAATAAAGAGCAGGAGAACAAATAAGTGAAAATTGGTAGTGAGACCGACTGAGAAAATTGCAGCATTTCTACTGATGCTTTGTGCTCATGGAGAAGGTTAGGGTAAAAGAGTCTCCTGCCCTGACCGGTTTGGCTCAGTGGATAGAACGTCGGCCTGTGGACTGAAAGGTCCTGGGTTCGATTCCGGTCAAGGGCATGTACCTTGGTTGCGGGCACATCCCCAGTGGGGAGTATGCAGGAGGCAGCTGGTCAATGTTTCTCTCTCATCGATGTTTCTAACTCTCTATCCCTCTGCCTTCCTCTCTGTAAAAAAATCAATAAAATATATATATTTTTTAAAAAGAGTCTCCTTTTCGCTGCTACTGGGGGTGCACCGGTAGGATAACTTGAAGATGGTGTATATAACCAAGTAGAGTGAGACTATGAATTTATAGTGGAGCTCACTTCAGCGGGCCCGCAACAGCAGCCTCCCACATTCCACTGGCTGAACCTTCTCTGTGCTTCCCAAGCCCCTCCTTCTCACAGCCCACCAGCCTTCAGCAGATATCCTGCTCCCTGCTTCCCTGAAAGACATACCATGAAATGGAAATGCCTCCAACTTCACCCCAATGCACTGCCCTTCCCCCCAGTCCTTTTGTCACAACGCAAAGCGCACCCCTTCTGGTTAAGGCTTGACCCTCTGCCTGTGTTTTGGATGCCATCCCACCTCCTCAGCCTTTGCACCATCATTTATTTGTTTAGTGCTCTCTCTCCTCTCATCCTTAACCTCCCTCCCAACTGCCCTCTCCTCTCCTCTCCTCTCGGCATCCTCTGTCTCATCCTGAAAAGGGGAGAAACCTCATGTTGCTAAAGTGCTCTTTCTAATGTGTAACCCTAATCACGTCACTGATTAAAAATCTTTCAGGGAATTCCTGCTGGTACATTTAATGCTTCCCACCGATTCATGGTTTGGAGCTGTAGATTTCTTACAGCCACTAGCCAACTTCTTTTAGTCTTGCCGTCTCTCCCTGCAAAGTATATAGCACAGTGTTGATTCATTTGTTAGAAGTTAAATGCAGGGAAATTTTTTTCTCAGTTATTTTGAATGTAATTCATGTTATCCATTGCTATTATTGAATTCAATGTTCTTTCTTTTTTTTCTTAGTAACTGCACATAAACCATGGGGACTCAAGCATAGCACTTATTTATTAAACATCAAAGATGTTTGGAATTGCCCTAACCGGTTTGGCTCAGTGGATAGAGCGTCAGCCTGCGGACTCAAGGGTCCCAGGTTCGATTCCGGTAAAGGGCATGTACCTTGGTTGCAGGCACATCCCCAGTAGGGAGTGTGCAGGGGGCAGCTGATCGATGTTTCTCTCTCATCGATGTTTCTAACTCTCTATCCCTCTCCCTTCCTCTCTGTAAAAAAATCAATAAAATATATATTTTTTTTAAAAAAAGATGTTTGGAATAAACAAACAAGGTGTAAACAGCTGGGCCTTTTACTAAATGTATCACTCTTAAGTTACCCAGGACTGTTGCTGGCGCACAGACACATAGGTGTGCGCTGTGTGAAAGGCGGCACTGGATTGTTATCTTACGTACGCATTAATTCCGTTATAACAGAAGGCTAGGGTTGTAAGGTCTCACTCGGGCTAGTATTGGTTCTAGCACTACCCCAGGGAAAACATACATACGTCCGCGTAAGACAACAAGCGGATATGCAGGTGAAGATTTGTTCATGAGAGTAAAGTGTCTTAGCCAGGCCCAGTGCGTATCAGTTACTGGATTTAAAACATAGGAGATAGCGTTTAGGCAAGTTACTCTTTTTGCAACTCATTCAAATGAAGTTTTCTTAAATTGATTAAAGAGTTATTAGACAATGTTTTGAATGATTTCAAAAATTATCTTACACTCATTTCTTTGTTGTTCTAAAATCTTTAGGAAACTAATAAGTGTTACCCTTGAGTTCCATACCTGGGATATTTTCGATTATTGTATTTTTAGATCTAGAATATCCATTTGAGTGTTTTAAGTCACATCTAGTGGTTAGATGAAAAAGCAAAATAAACCATTTGCTTTTGCCAATATATTATCAGTTTAGTTCTCTTCTGAAATTTTCTCTCCGATTCATTTAAGCCCTTAAACATTTTAATAATAGTTATTTTAAAGTTATCCAATATATGGATCTCCTGTGCATCTCTTTGTTAACTACTTTTCCTCCCAGATTTTTGTCACACCTCGATCCCCTGTATGCCTGGTTATCTTGTACTGTATGTTGGGCATTACAGATGGAAACCTTGGGAGATAATTGGAGCCACTGTTGGATTCCTTCTTCCAGAGAGAGTGTTGCCAGCAGGCAACCAAGTTAGTGCAGATCGCCTTAATTCAGCCCGAGCTGGAGATGATCCGCTGGGGTTAGTCCTGGAGGGCTGGTCTGTTTCAGGCTCACCTGATCTGGGCCGGGAGGGCAGCTCAGTGGGCATCGAATCACTCTGTACGTGAAAGCTCTGCCCAGCCTTTCTGACGTCCACATTGAAGCTTTTTTCCAGCTTTGCTAGTCACTATCCTCAGGAGGGTTTGTCTGGAATGAGCTAGTCTGCCCTTGCCAGAGTAGAACCCTTTCATCCTATCTACGTGGTCATTTTTACACGTGTATTCGTATATGCACCTGTATTAGTACAGCAGGTGTGCCTGTCATTTATGAGCAAATACACATGCAGTAGGGGTTCGTGGAATCAGTCGCTTTGCTCATTTGGGCACACTGTCAAGGTTTGGAGACTTGCACTGTATTTCCCCTGCTTTAGCTGCGATGTTTGTTCTGCAAATACCTGTGATCTGCCTACTAGAAATTATTATTTGTGGACAAGGGGCCGTGTTCAATATCCAATGATGATTTCTAATAGGGATGTTATATGGATTAATGTATAAACCTAAAAAATGAGTTCTTCACATGTAAGGAGTACAGCAAATAAGTAGTCTTATTGGTGGGTTTTATTGTATTTTGTCTCAACCTATTTTCTAAACTCTGTGTATCTGGAAAACATTTCAGAATACTAGAAATTGTGTTGCTGTCTCCTTAAAGCTAGCAATTTGGTGTTTACAAAATATACATCTGAGAATGGTTGATTTTTTTTATTATTATAAAAGTGATTATAGTGGTTTAGGATGTAGGCTCAAGAGAGAGGTTTTTTGAATTTGAATTCTGACTCTGCCATGTACTAGCTATGTGACCTTGGCCTATTTATTTAATCTTTCTGTTCCTCCCCTGTAATGTGGATATAATTATAGAACTACTTTGTAGGACCTGTGTGAAGATTAAATTTTATAGATAAATACTTAGTAAGTGTTCAATAACTGTCTAATAAACTGTTTCTCTTCTCATTATATTAGCAAAAATTATCCTTTCAAAATAAAATGTATAGTTTTATGTGTATATTTAATTACTAAAGTGTAGATAGATTGCTTTATATCACTAGTTGTGTAGCAAAGTGCTCAAAGTTTAAAAATTAGTAAGACAGTTTCCATGAAGATATGTAGCAGGTATATAGCAGGAAACGTAATTTTTGTTTTAAAAGGGATGGTTTTAGTCTGAAGCAAAAAGTATTTTCAAGTTCTTGGATCCTGCTGGTGGCTTCAAAGTATGGTTGTAATAGGTTTTATTACAAAGAAGCATTCAAAACCAAATAAACACAACTTCTGTGTGATTCCATTTTTGTATGTAGTATTACCTCTGTGAGACTAAAGAAAAGGCTAACTGATAATTTCATAAGTAATGATTTGCCCATCCTTTATCTTCAAGTTATTTAGAAGTCAGTTTCTAGGAACATTTTAACCCATGAATCTAATAACCCTGAAGTAGGCAAACTTTCTAATTAATGATCGAGTGGAAGAATTTAGAAGTTATTGCTAAAAATGCTTTTTGCATGTCCGAAGGTGTCCTTGAGCTCATACCGTTCTGTAGATTGGCTTCTATTTTGTATCTTTAAATAAAACGTGTAGATATCTGTGTAAGAGAGGGAGGCGAGGAGAGAGATGACTGTCTTTGCACTGCGTGGATACCCACGGTGAGGCTTTGACCTGTCATTTCCATGTGTGTAATAGACTTTTATTTCAAGGGCTCTGGGATGAGTAAGCTATCTTGAACTGAGCCCCATTTTGAAAGGGAGGACTGAGGAAAATGCAACAAGTTATGCTTCCTTTCTCTCAAGCTGTCCCCCAAGGTTGTTCGGGGCTTAGGAGTCACATAGTCTCAGTTATTTTTTCATATCTGAAGAGAAACATTTGACTATAATTAATCATTTATTTTTGTTTCTCCTTTTATGTTCCTGTAGTTTTGTTATATATTTTTTCACATTTCTATCCTCTTTCTAGCCTTATGGTATCACTTTTCTATGACCTTCCTTTTTTCTATATGAAGAATGAATTCCTTATAACCAAACTTTTATTTTTAATAAGGAAATATTAAAACAATCTGGTTTACTTCTGTACTGCACCATCACAGAAAGAATAGTGTATGACTGTTTTACTTATTCTAATTACTATGCTATATTCATGAAATTCCAGGAATATTTTGAGCATGGATAAGTACCAAAAAATGGGAATGCATGATCCTGTGGTTTCCATCCTGAAAATAGGATATACAGACGTATTTAAAAACTTAACTTAGAAGCATATAGTGCTATTTCCTTTAGTATTGACCTTGTTTAATTATAGTAACATTAATGTCTATAGCCAGGAAATGCCTACCGCACAGCTTACATTAGCAAGAGAGAATCCGGACTGGAGTGAATCATCCTAAGCCACAACTGTGGCTCAGGTGGCACTGTCGAGGCAATGTCCTGGGGAGCAGCATTTTCCAGCGGAATGGAATGTGAGCCTCATGGGGAATTTTGTTTTCTAGTAACCATGTTTTAAAAGTTTTTAAAAGGTGAAATGACACATGTTCTCCCTCTGGGGAGCACGCCCCCATCCTTCCTGTTCCTCTCTTGCTCTCCCCCCACCCCCACCCCCAGCTCCTTACCTTTGCTTTTCTCTCTGCTGAGCTCCAGGAGCCCTTCTTCTGCCTCTGTGACTTGTTTCCTGAGCCCATGCAGCCCGGCTGGCTCACTTCTTCTACCTCTGTAACTCTCTAAATAAACTTTCTCTTGTAAGTTGATTAAATAAATAAATAAAAAGTGAAATTCAGCCCCAGCCAGTTTGGCTCAGTGGATAGAGCATCGGCCTGTGGATGAAGGCTCTTGGGCTTGATTCCAGTCAAGGGCACATGCCTGGGTTTCAGGCTCAATCTCCACTGGGTGGCGTGCAGGAGGCAGCCAGTCAATGATTCTCTTTCATCATTGATGTTTCTATCTCTCCCTCTCCTTTCCTCTCTGAAATCAA
>NW_005370397.1:1556510-1579950 GCF_000412655.1 Myotis brandtii
GCCCCCCCCCCCCCGTGCATGAATTTCGTGTACCACGCCTCTAGTATATGTATAAAAAGTGAAATTCATTTTAATGATAGGGTGTATTTAAATAGATCAACATCATTTCAATATTAATAAATATAAGCCCAGTAATATATGGGTGTGGTGACTTTCTTTCTCAATTCTGAGTTGACTGGGAGTAGCCAAATTTGAATTTAGGGTTGCCCCACCTGCATGGCTCACAGTTCATGGGCTTGATCCCCAGTGGGGGGCGGGGGAGGCATGCATGTGGCAGTTGATCAATGATTGTCTCTCATCATTGATGCTTCTATCTCTTTCCCCCTCTCCCTTCCTCTCTGAAATCAATAAAAATATATATTTTTTTAAATTTTTGAATTTAGTTTTAGTGGAATACCTAATTGATCTGTTTACTGTCTTCCTCTAAATTTATTTGTTTTGACTAGAAATTATCAAATTTAAACTTGGGGTCCCACTTTAATGCTTAAGAACTTTGGCTTCTTTCAAAAGTAAAAATATAGTATTTAGGCGTAATTTGTATGAATTACAGAAACATGGCACACATACCTCCTTAAAGCATTTTAATAAAGTCATTGAGTAATGTTATATATTTAACTATTCCGATCTTTTTAGATTTTAGTAACACCTGATGTTTGTACTCTCATCAGATGTCTCAAAAGTGAAGTCACGTCAACCTGGAGTTGAGGTTATATTTCTAACAAAATGTAGATTTCTTTCTGTTAGCCTGTCACACTGTATTGTTTGTGAAAAGCTTCTTTGAAGTGTTGTGGTTTTTCAGGTTTTTATAAGCCTCACTTCAGCATGTTTGCCTGGCATTCTTCAGCGGTACAGAGTCAACATGTCAAATAACTTCACGCAGTGGACATATTTGGAATGCGATTCTGCCGCAGGAGCTGGGAGCTTGAGCTGCACGCACTGCCATGCTTTCAAAAGGCAAAACCGTCCGGAATCAGTGCAGTGACTGCGTGTTGCTGTTCCTTTCCTGAGAACTGGTTACCGACATAGGGACTCTCACAGAATAGACATGCAGTTTAGATGCGGCAAAGAGCCTTGAATGCTACGTCAGCTGTGCCTCTGGCTCCAGGCCCTGCGCAGTGCTAGCATGATGCTCAGCCCTGTGTGTCAGCTGGGTCTCCTTCTCCTGGAGACCTTCCCTTGCCCAAGTGCTTTCTCATGGTGAGACACAGGTGCACGAACACCAACATTGTGACTGCAACATATTTTTCATATGTCTTCATAGTATTTTATACATTTTTTAAAAGGCTGATAAAAATAGTTGGTCTAGCATTGAGGGAGAGGGAAAGAGGAGAGAGAAGAGGCAAAAATAACATCTGTAACTGTTTCCAAAAGCAGTAGGACTACAGTGATTACAAGTCCCATTAAGAAAGTTATCCTATTGCCGTAACCGGTTTGGCTCAGTGGATAGAGCATCGGCCTGCGGACTGAAAGGTCCCGGGTTCGATTCCAGTCAAGGGCATGTACCTTGGTTGCGGGCACATACCCAGTGGGGAGTGTGCAGGAGGCAGCTGATCGATGTTTCTCTCTCATCGATGTTTCTAACTCTCTATCTCTCTCCCTTCTTCTCTGTAAAAAATCAATAAAATATATTTTTTTTTAAAAAAAAAGAAAGTTATCCTATTGTTTGAACTAAAATATTCTAGTTGAAGTGCGTCAGCAATGTAGACAGAAGCCAAATACTGTATGATCGGTCCCTTTACCTCTCCGAGGAAGTGGACGGGAATCCATGTGCCTGACTTTTTCTTTTTCAGAGAGAAACAGTAGAAAATTGGTTCCCTTACTCCTTCATGTATCTGTAAGAACAAGGCCCAAGACTAGCCATTGTGAAGAATAGAAATTACCTGTGGCTGGGTTATGGGCATCCAGACGCTTACATCTAGGAGGACACATAAGCAAAAATATACCATGTAGGGCAGTATTTGGGAAGGACTCTATGTGGTGGTACAGACTGCCATAGAGCAGCGGCCGCCAACCTTTCGGACCTCATGGACCGCCGTGGTTCGCGGACCACCTGTTGGTGACCCCTGCTCTAGTGGGTATGTTATGTATGGTCCTTTTGGAAGGGAGAGGTCAGGGTAAGCAAATTGGAGTGACTTTTCAGCCAGGACTTGAAGAATTGGTAGGTGTCTTGTAAGAATAATTATAAGACATTCATGCCGTGGAAAGACCATAAGAGTCAGTATTAAAAAGTAGTTTACAGCCCTGGCCGGGTTGGTTCAGTGGATCGACTGTCGGCCTGCGGACTGAAGGGTCTCAGGTTCGATTCCAGTCAAGGGCATATGCCCGGGTTGCAGGCTCAATCCGCAGTGAGTGGCGTGCAGGAGGCAGCCGATCAATGATTCTCTCTCATCATTGATGTTTCTATCTCTCTCTCCCTCTTCCTTTCTCTCTGAAATCAATAAAAATATTTTTTAAAAAAAGTAGTTTACAAAGTTACCTTTTGAGAGTTAAACTAATTGTCATTACAAACTAATAGGCAACATGTCTTGAGGCCCAAAGGAAGGAACACCTACGCTACTGGTAATAGTTACTTAAATAGCATATCAGGGTGTCCCCCCAAAAATGTATACACACTTTGAATAATTATAAAGGCAGTGTTTATTGAAATACATTTCATTTTCAAAATGTAATAGAATCTACAGACATAGTGTGTTTGCATTTTGGGGGGACACCTGTATATAGCTTTAAATGGTTCTCAACAGGAGAAGGCAGGCCATGCAGGAAATGGTGCATTGTGTGGCCCCAGCACGTCCCAGGGAAAGAGAAGACTTCCAGGAACTTGAACTTGGTCATCAGATGTGTGTCCCCTGCTGTCGGGTGGAGATTAATCACTGGGGCGTACCTCACTGGAGTGAGGCACTCTTTCGGTTACAGATTTCTCCCCGTTGTCGGTAGGGCATAATGACAAGAATGTGGCCTCGGGATCAGAACTCGTTCAAATCTCATGCCCAAACGTGCGAGCCGAGTGACTCTTGACAAGATACGCTACTTGTCTCTGCATGGGTACAATGGGGCTAAAACTATCTGTCTGCTAAGGAATCGTGAGGATTGAATGAAAGCATTGATCTGAAGAGTTACACTCAGGGCCTAGCACAACACTCAGCGAAGCTGTGAATATGATCTGTAATTTTATACCCACCAAGAGCCTTAACCACTAATTTCTCGATACCTGAATCATCCCAAACAGGGTGTGCAGGTCAGACGCTTGAGCATTCCAGGAACGAAATCAGATACCCCGTCAGGAAGCAGTGCCTCCCAGCATTTTCAAACAGTGCTGGGAGCCTGAATCAGTCATCAGGAACCTAAGCGTTCCTGGGAGGTCAGGAAGCACCGTTTCTGAACCCGCCGTGAGGCAGAGGCTGAGACCTGTGTGAGTGACCTGCCAGTGTTGAATGCCAACCTGGAGAGTGTGCAAGTAATGACAGCCCGCTTTCATTCAGCATTCACTGGGGGCCAGGGACCCTGCTAAGTGCTCTGCCTGCCGTGTTGTGTCAGCCTCAAAAACGACTCTTCAGGGCAGGTTTTAAAATTCTCCTCTCTAATGAGAAAAGTGAAGCTTGGAGGTGCTAGGTAACGAGGTCACACCGTTGTTCGTGGCAGAGCCAGGATTTGAGCCTCAGTCTGCCGCTGCTCTCAGCCATCACGCTGCAGTGCACCAGGGTCAGACCAGGAAGTCCCGGTTTCAGATCCAGTTCCACTTCCCTCCAGGAACGTGATCTGAAGCGAGGGGTTGTTGCCTCTCGGGCCTCAGAGTCTCCATCTGAAGCCCAGAGTGAATGCGGCCCATGTAACGGGCTTATTCGGAGGATTGGGAATAAGGCACCTGAAGTACCCGGCACAGTTTCTAACACACGGAAGTGATTCACCCCGACAGGGTGGCTACTATTTGGGGCTCTCTAGACGGTTTTCTACTTCCCACTGTCCCCCTTAGCCTGTGACTTCCGTGTCACTTGCAGGTAAAAGTAAAACCTTTATACTTTTCCACTGCAAATACATGTAGACTATGGCTTGTTTATTTAATTTATAAAATAATCGAGGCTATTACCAGTTTTAAGGTCTGACATTTGTCCTACGTAGCCACATAAATGTCACTGTTTTTATTGTGATAAAATGTAAATAACATAAAACATGCCATTTTAACCATTTTTAAGTCTACAATTCTGTGTCATCAATTACACACTGTCATGCAGCCATCACCATTGTCGTTTCCAGGTCTTTCCATCACCGTAAGCAAAGCCTCTGTTACCATGTAACTGTAACCCCCTCTATTTAGAATTTCTTTTAGTTCTACACTAAGTTATTCTAGTCAGATCAAATCCTCTTACTTTTTACATCACATACCTATCCGTTGAAGATAAGTAGTATATGTTTTAAGGAAGATGATACCAGTCAGATTTAGATATTTTTATGTTTGCCAAGCAGTACTGTTATGTCTGAATCAAAGTATTCCAGTTGCAAAATATGTTGAAAGCATATGATACAACCAGGGTAGAGGTGATGATATAGCTTATACTTCCTTTTCATATTTTTAAAGAATTGTACTTTACATGTCTAAAGAGTAAGCATTTCTGTTTATTAATTAGAAGAATTTAAAAAGTTCTATTATTGAGAGGTGGTTTTTTTCCCAGAATTACTGGAATATTATATTTTACTCAAACCCAAAATCATATTTGGCATGAAATAAAACTAAATCTGGCTGACACCATTTCCCTTAAAATGTAATGTACTTTTTGATAAGAGTGGATAAAACGTGACTGATCAAGGGCTTGTAATCCATTTTGTAGATCTTCAAAATGTTTATTTTCAGAATGTGAAAGATGTAATGAGAATAGCATAAATATATGCTACCTGAATTTTTCCCCACATGCCTTTTTCAATTTATTTTAAATAGATATAAACGTTTTCATTTGCAAATATTGCTGGTGTTTGGCCAGACAAGGACTTAAACAACTAACTTTCACTTGTCCGGTTAAGTGTCCAGTTATAGCATGAGTGGTCGATTTTAGCAGATAACCTCATCTAACCAATAATTTCTTTCATTGAGGCAGCAGTCCCAACATGATGCACATTAGAATGTCCTAGAGAACTAAAAATACACCGTCTCTGGGCTTGAGCCACAGAGACTCTGGTTTGATAGATTTACGACAGACTTTACTCGCGTGTTTATTTGTAATAAACATCAGCCAGGGTTGAGAACCACTGTGTCCAAAGGAGAACGAGAACGGGGGGAGGGGATCTGGGGTGGGACTGCGAGAGGGGGCGGGAGTGAGCGCCAGGCATTTCCCACGCCTCCCTGGTTAAGTCAGGCAACCCCAGAGAAGAGGAAAAGGAGGCTCCCTGGTAGATCCAGAATTTAGAAAATAAAGCAGCTTTTCTCTTTTTGTCATTGCAGACATGGAAGGACTTTAATGAAACTCACAGGACTCCACAAAAGATGCTCTAATGGATGACAGTGAACCGCCTGCAGGTAAACTTCAGATAGAACCACAAGATGGGCGTCCTCCTGGTGGCGGTGTGGAAAGTGTAGGGTCCCGCTTGCCCTCTGCATCGGACGAAAATGAAAATCGCCTTGACGGGTGTGGGCATGACCGCCTGACCAGCAGTGACGGCGCCATGGGCAACCCTGCAGCGTCCGAGCAGGACAGTCTCAACAACAATGCAGGCTGCACACCCAGCTGTGAGGCGGCCGCCAGTGCGACCTCAGAAAACACTGCTTGTGAAGGCCCCGAGGATGGACAGGACTTCTCGGGAAAGGACGAAAACATACCTGGAAAGAGAAGCCCAAGAACCAAGACAGGCACGGCCAGGAAGATCCCACCAGGTATTGTTTGTAATTACTGCTTGTGCCACTCCCTGAAAACACATCTTCTTCCCGCCCACACTGTACCGGCCCCGCATCTCGCTTGTCTTCTCTCAGTATAGTCCGGAGCTAGTGCTACAGGCGCACAAACAGACCCAGCTGCGTGGTATGCGGGCGTGTGCCGTGTCTCCGCAGCATCCCACCGTGTGGGTGTACCGTCCTTTATTTAACCATTGCTTTATGGCTACTCCCAGTATGCTCTGTAATAAATGTGCTGAAATTGACATTCTTTATACATGTTTTCACACTAGATACTTTAAATACAGGGTATCCCCAAAAACTGTATACACACTTCGAATAATTATTAATCCCAATGGGTTAAATCTGAAAAGCAAGAAACATCAATTGATCTAAAAATATTAAAGTGTGTATACATTTGGGGGTGGGGAGAGAGATGCCCTGAATATAGGGTCCTCTTCCTTTATAAATTAGACCCTTTTCTGCCAAAATTAGTCTCAAAAATTTCCTTCTGTCATCACTGTGGCTTTGATCTCTAACCTGTGAGTTTATGTGCTTGTATAGTCTTACTCTCTATAAAATCTTTCCAACTCACTCAGTGGGTGAATATATACATTAACAATAATGTTGAATAAGACATCAAGCTTTAATTATCTATAGTCACTTTGGTTACAGAGTAATTCAGAGCATAACTTACTGGGCATGTGGTTTGGTGATTAAAATGTGGAAGTAGGGACTATTTTGCCTGGATGCCAGGGCAGCCCTGGGAAAAGGCAGCCTCTGGCTATTTTGTATCAGAAGCGTGAGGGGGGTGGGCTGGAGGGTTCTGGGGCATCCCCCGCTGGGACTCCTTGGTCAGCGCCACTCCCAGGCCAGCTGCCTGCATCCGGCTCTCCTGCGCCGAGTGCACTGCCTCCTCTCACCTGCTCCTGTCTTCTGAGTCTGTGGCTGATTTGCCATAGTCTGTTTTTTATTGTTTTGTTTGTTTGTTTTTAATATATTTTATTGATTTTTTATAGAGAGAAAAGGAGAGGGATAGAGAGTTAGAAACATCGATGAGAGATCGATCAGCTGCCTCCTGCACACCCCCTACTGGGGAGGATGTGTCTACCAAGGTGCATGCCCTTGACCGGAATCGAACCTGGGACCCTTCAGTCCGCAGGCTGTATCCACTGAGCCAAACCAGTGAGGGCCAGTATTTTTTAATTTGGAGTAAAAGATGAAATTTTCCAGTTTCTACAAATCAATCCTTATTTATTCTATAAGGTAACTTGATAACTTTTTAATGCAGCTCATAATTTGACTTTCCAGTTAATTGCATGCCCTTGACCGGAATCGAACCTGGGACCCTTCAGTCCGCAGGCTGTATCCACTGAGCCAAACCAGTGAGGGCCAGTATTTTTTAATTTGGAGTAAAAGATGAAATTTTCCAGTTTCTACAAATCAATCCTTATTTATTCTATAAGGTAACTTGATAACTTTTTAATGCAGCTCATAATTTGACTTTCCAGTTAATTGATCCCTTTGTCTTTGCTTTTCCTTAGTAGTCTTAAAGCAAATGAAAATAAATTTGATAAGCAATATGAAAGCATTTTTTACAAGACCTACATTAGCTATGATATATACAGTACTACTTATATAAATTGATTTATTCTTTATAATTCAAGGGCAGCTTGACTGTGCCTCTCTAATCCAATCTTGTGATATTTTTAAGAACTGAGATCTAGTTGCATATGTATCAGGGTCAGTCATAGCTTCACGATTATGACTCCTTTTACGGTATTCCTCCCTTCCATGGCCTTATCCCAGTTTTCCTAGGTGGGATTGTGTAATTTAAAGTTGCTTAGTACTTACTACCAGTGAGAAGATATGTGTAGAATTACCACCCCCTAATGCACTTGAAATAATATGTTTATAAAACCTGGGAATAGTCTTTATATAAAGATTATGTTAAGCTTATTTTTTTGCATCTAATATAAAATGAGTATAAGAGTGTAAGAAGCCGAATTAAGAGTTGTAAAACCTAAGTTGAATCTTACTTCTGGTTCTAGGTCACTTGGTGAGACCTATTTGCTCTGCACTTCACTTTTCTCCTTTGTATAATGATGTTCATATATGTGTATCTACAAAATGCCTTTCTGAGCAGTGAGTAGATTTCTGAATAGAAATGGTATGTCTACACTCGGTTGAAGTTTGGTGATTTACCTCTGGCTTATCTATAGAGTTTTTACATGTAAAGGGTACGTTTTCATTTGTACTTTAAGTTTTCTTAAAGGAAGGTAAGTCTAGGTGGGCAAAAGAATGTTAAACTGAATGAAAAGCTATTTTTGAGGGTAGAATTATCCCTTTCTGACCCGAAAGGGCCTAAGGTGGGAAGCTTTAGGACTACCTGGGCGCTTGCCTGTTTACCCTGAGATCCCTGAGGCCCGTGCTCTCAGTCCGTGTCCAGTCACAGTCTCAGTGACGGTTTCTCCCTACGACTCTCGTTAGCCTGTTCCTCCCCGTCTCCACCACACAGTCCCGGTTCCGCAGCAGCGGCTTTAGCTGGAGTCCTGCCCAGGACCCTGCGTGTGTCTCCCGCCCTGCCTCTCCATAAGCCCCTCTGTGTGGGAACTAACACTGCAGACATTCATGCTGGGCAGGGCATACGTACTCTCCTCTTTACTGGGAAATCTTAACATCCCAAACAAGTACAGTTCCAAAATTTTACAGATGAGTATTTTTCTAATAACAGAATAATTTCTAAAATGTGAAATGATATCTAAAATGTGACTTTCAATCCCAAACCAGGAATAAGCTGCTTGTCGGTAAGTGCTCTTTCAGTACTTTTTAAGAAACATACATTAAGGTAAACTCACTCCTATGCTCCCTGACCTAGCTTAATTTATAGTACTTTTTCATGTACCCCAAGGCTAGTACTGTTAAAAAAAAATAGAGCAATAGTATTACGATACATGATTTTATCGATTTCTTGGAGGCAGCATTTCTATAAACCTGCTAAGCCTTGAACTTGGCCTCATCTAAGTCCAGTTGTCATTATGGTAAGGGCTTATTTTTTCTTTTTTCTTTTTTAAATATATTTTATTGATTTTTTACAGAGAGGAAGGGAGAGGGATAGAGAGTTAGGAACATCGATGAGAGAAACATCGATCAGCTGCCTCCTGCACACCCCCTACTGGGGATGTGCCTGCAACTGAGGTACATGCCCTTGACCGGAACCGAACCCGGGACTCTTCAGTCCCCAGGCCGACGCTCTATCCACTGAGCCAAACTGGCCAGGGCAGGGCTTATTTTTTCTTTAAGAGAATTTAATCCCCTTGATTAGTCAACTAAGCAGGGTTACAGGCTGCGTTACAACAAGTTTTCGCTGGCATCGTTTTAGGTAAATAATATTTCAAAAATTAATGGAAATGAGCCTATAAATATTTAACAGCCTTATTGAGATATACTAGTAATTCCCACCTAAATTGTACAGTACAAGTCAATGATGTATAGCTATTCAATAGCTGTGCAGCCATTACCACAGTCAATTTTAGGACATCTTCAGTGCCACACAGAAACCCCATGCCTATTAGAGTTGCTCTCCCTTTCCCCCTTAGCCGTCCCAGCTCTAGGCAACCACTCACCCACTTTCTTTCTCTATAGACTTGCCTGCTCTGGGCATTTCACATAAATGGAATCGTACAATGGATGATCCTTTATGACTGGCTTCTTTCACTTAGCACAATATTTTCGGGATTCACCCATGTTGTAGCATGTGTCAGTACTTTGTTCCTCCCGAGGTCAAATAATACTCCATTGCATGGGTATCTCACATTTCATGTACCTATTTGTCAGCTGCTGGGTATTCTGGCTGTTTCTACTTTTTTTTTTTAATATGTTGTTATTGATTTCAGAGAGGGAGAGAGAGATAGAAACATCAGTGATGAGAGGGAATCATTGAGTGGCTGCCTCCTGCATGCCCCACACTGGGAATCTAGCCCGCCACCTGGGCATGCTCCCTGACCGGGAATCGAACTGTGACCTCCTGGTTCGTAGGTCGATGTTCAACCTCTGAACCACGCCAGCCGGGTTGTTTCTACTTTTTAGCTGTTATGAATAATGCTCCTGTGAACATTTGCATACAGGTTTTTGTGTGGACATATGTTTTCCTTTTGAGGGGTTTTATATGCACAGGAGTGGAATTACTGGATCATAAAGTAACTGTTTAACTTTTTGAGGATCTGGCAAACTATTTCCTGAAGTGGCTACACCATTTCACACGCTCACCAGCAATATATGAGGGTTATAGTTCCTCCACATTTCACCAGGACTTGGTAATATCTGACTCTTTATTAAAGCCAGAGTTGTTTTTACTTAGAAGTAATTCACATGCCATAAATTCACCTTTTCATAAAGTGGTTTTAGTACATTCAAAGTTGTATAACCACCTAATTCTAGAACATTTTATTCCCCCCAAAAAAGAAACTCCCCATTTTCCCCTGTCAACAACTGGGGCATAAATTTTGAATAGTTGTGAGATACAAGTTTAGATGAAGTTTCTGATGGTTCCCATAACAACTTCAGTTATTTACTCAGCCAGTCGCCATAGTTTCTAAACATTTGACAAAACAGCTCAGCAACTGGCAGGAAGCCAGAGGCGGCAGCAGATGCACATTGAGAAAGACCCTTCCAGACGGACTTTGCCACCCTGCAGTGCCCAGACTTGTTCCACTGGAGGCCTTCACAGCGTGGCCGCTGGGAGGTGACAGAGAGGCCTGAGAGCTGGGAAAACAGCTCTCGAGATGGTCTGTGTCCTGCAGTCAGGCTGTGCAGTGAGAACAAAGACTTGGGTTTTGAATGTTGGCTCTGCCTGTTCCTGTGTGACCCTAGAAAAGCAGTACCTCTGTTCCCGGAGCCTCCTGCCTTGTCTGTGGCAGGGCTGATCCCACCTGTCTTGTCCTTGAAGTGAGCAATCCTGAATGTCAAGCACCTGTGAAGTCCCCAGCGTAAAGTAGGGGCTTCTAACTGGCAGCTGTCGTTGTGTGTGTCACCCGGTGAGTTGTAAGTGGCATGAGCAGGAGCAGCATTCAGCAAAATCAAGACATTTGTTTAATTTGACTCTAAATCCATCTCACCTCTTTTGTCCGTATGTTTCTTCTGGGATCTTGGTAACACTCTCTTTCGAGATTCACCTCTCCCCCCTAATGTGCATTCCTCCTCATGCCTGCTGGCATGTTGACTGGCATGGATCCTGAAGGCACATTTACATTTTACATATCTGGCTTTGACCATGGAACCTTTAATTGAAAAGAGCCTGGAGCGTATTCTAGAAGTGCTTTCTCAGATGCACTGTGTATTTACACAATCTAAATATTGAGTATAGGGTACTCAGACTTAGTGTATCCCAACTAAGTGAGCCTTTCATGTGAGAGCAGAAAATAAATAATGGTCTTTGAGTTCAAAACAGTGTGGCTGGAGGCAGAGCGCTTAATGACGAAGGTCGGCTTACAGATGGGTGTGCCGTGGACATTATGAAACTTAATGTTCAGCCATTAATTTACGAGGAGCCAGGATGAGAGCAGTCAGGTCACTTTCCTTAGGTCACAGGGCAGTTTGCCTGCAGCCGGCGCTCTAACCACAGACCTTTGCCGCTACGCTGAAGGCTGAGGCACTGCCTGAGGGCACAGGAGGGTCACGTGCCACACATGCCACGTGGAGCAATGGTGAGTGTGCCCTGATTACGTGAGATGCCCTTTGACCCCACGTCAGGTCCCAAGGAAGTTGGCTAATTTTCAGATTTATCTCACTCATAATACTAGTTCCGAGAAAGGAGGGAATGTTTCCCTTTAACCACTCACACGCATTTAGCCAAGGATTGCAGATATTTAAATGGTGAGCACTCCTCTATTTTCATGAGACTAAGTAGGAGCTTAGGGGTGACGTGGAGGACAGAGGAGTAAGCCGCAGAGGAACTACATGAACCATGTACCAACATTTATTTCTGCTCCCTCCTCCAAAAGTATGGGCAAGCTGTGCATCAGCATGAGCGAGGAAGATGGATTGAGGAATTCAAGATGCAGTGGCTCAAGGAATCATAACCTGAAATCACAGACAGAAAGGCATTCAGTTCTGTTTTTTATTGCAGTAAAATATGTACATAAATGTGCCAGGTTAAGTGTACAGTTCAGTGGTATTAATTACATGTTGTATAACCATCACCACTATCTATTTCCAGAATTTTATCACCCTGAACAGTCTCTGTCAGCATTAAGCAATAACTCCCCATCCTTCCGCCCCTTGCACCCAGTAACCTCTGTTCTATTTTCCGTCTCTGTGAATGTGCCTGTTGTAGATACTTCATGTAAGTGGAAGCATATCAGACTTGTCCTTTGGCGACTGGCTTTTTCACTTAGCGCAATGCCTTCAGGACCATCCGTGTTGCAGCATGCATTCCGTTGTATGAACAAGCCACCTTCTGTATGTCCAGTCATCTGTTGATGGATATTCAGGTTGTTTCCACCTTTCGGCTGAATGTGAATAGTGCTGCTGTGAATATTGGCATATGTGTATCTGTTTGACTGTGTGTATACCTAGAAATAAGCCTGTTTGGTGTGTATGTAATGGAATTGCTGGGTCAATGCAGGAGTTGAACATGCGCTGAAAGAGGAGAGGAACGGCAGTTACTGCTCAGTGGGTACAGAGTTTCTGTTTGGAGTGAGAAAGAGTCTGGAAATGGATCGTGGTGAGGACTGCACAACATCGTGAGTGTCGTTAATGTCACTGAATTGTACACTTCAAAATGATTGAAATGGTTAAGTTTTATGTTGTGTTTTAAAAAATCATAAAAAATGATAGGAGTTTCAAACTCAGTGATAAGGACACAGAGAGCTAAGTTGATGATAGCTTACTGAGTTTTAAAACAGAAGCTCCTGCGCATTTATTGAGCACCTTCTGTGTACCAGCCACTGTGACACATGTTTTCTATGGGACATCATATTTAATCTTCTCCACAGCCTTATTATTTGTGGCCTTGCACTGGTGTGTGCACATTTGAAGAAGCAGTGTTTACAGAATGGCTTCGGCAGGGAAAGTCTTTCTCCAGTCAGCCTGCCCCGAGGTTCTGGCTGGGCCATTGGTGGTGCTCATGGGCTGGCTTGCTGCTAGACTCCTTAGATGGGCAAGTCTGGTGCCTGGGTCAGTAGGTGGGGAGGCTTGGTGCTTTGATCCACAGTGGCCAGCCTGGTGCCTAGGTCTACTGGGGCAGGCCCAGTGCCTGATCCTATACTGGGACTTGGGGAGAGCCCGGAGCCTGGGTCCTTGACGGCCAACCAGGGGACCACTGGGGTGGGGCTGATGAATTGGTCCATGAGGGTCCGCCTGGAGCTGGAGCGAGCTTGGAGCATGGGGCCATGATTGCCAGCCTGGATGCTGCAGGGCTCGGCCTGGCCCTGAGGAAGGCCAGGAGCCAGACTCTGTCAGAGCTCTCCTGGAGGCTGGGGCCATGGGGGTCATCCTGTCTACATTTCTTAAATACCGGAATCACCATGGAGATTTTGAATGTTTGAGATGGTCAGATCTAGGAGGGACCTGAGATCTCATCTAGGCAATCCCTTTATCTTAAAGATGAGGAAACTATACTATCTCTATATATAAAAGCCTAAGTGTCTGTCTGACCATCCAACCAGTAGCTATGATGTGCACGGACCACCAGAGGGCAGACGCTCAATCCAGGAGCTGCCAAGACACACATTGGCCATTTAAAAATAAACGGCACCACTGACCTGGTGCCGACAAACTAACACTCAGCTTCCCCCAAGTGGGACACAGGCCCCGTGACACCCCACCAAATTGCAGCCAACGCTGCCAAGATCCCATGGTGCAAAATGCGGCCCCCAGCCCAGCCCAGAAACGGTTGCTGTGGGCACCGGGTAATGATGCCACATAGCAACGCCCAGCTTCCTCTCCCTAGCGACTAGCATCCTTTGAGTTTCTTCAGTCCAGGAACCCAATGTGCTTTATAGCCAGGTGCAAACATGTCACAGTTTAATCAAATGTTTGTGAAGCCTTTTCCCATGCCTCATCTCATTTGATCCTCACAGAAGTCCTAGAGTAGATAGGAGACTTGATAGAATCCTATTTTCTTTTCATTAGCAAGATGCGAATAGTGATATTAAAATATTTCTTCTAATTAATTTCCTTTCAATGTGCGTGAATCCATGCATTGGGACACTAGTAGAGAATAAAAAGTCTACTCCAAGGTCACATAGAAAATAGTGACAGAACTGAAGCCTCTCACTCGAATTCCAGTGCTGTTTGATCTACCCTACTCTGTCCCAGCAAGGAATGTTATCTCAACAGATAGGGTGATTTTATTTAAGTCATCTCTGACGCTCATGATCGTCAAGCCCTGATAGGTAATTCTTTTGTGGTCTGAGTCTTACAAGTTTCCCTCTCCTGTTAACCCATCTGGAATGACCCATCTGAGCTTAGCTCATATTTTTCATCCCCTCCCTACACTTAATGGTTAAAGTCCTATATTCTTTCTAATTGTTCACATCAGCCTTTGTTGCTCTTGGAATCCTTAGATTTCTGTATGCTTTTGGAACTTCTGTCAGTTATTCCTCTTAAAATTTCTTTTGTTGCTACATAATTTTATATTTGTATTGATTTCAAAGAGGAAGGGAGAGGGAGAGAGAGATAGAAACATCAATGATGAGAGAGAATCACTGATCGGCAGCCTCCTGCACACCCCTTACTGGGGATGGAGCCCGCAACCCAGGCATGTGCACTGACCAGGAATCAAACCATGGCCTCCTGGTTCATACCACTGAGCCATTCCGGCCGGGCACTACATAATTTTATTTACTAATACATTGCTTATTTATAAATTGTACTTATGTGTAAGTACAATTATTAATTATTAAAATAACTTAGAGACAAAATAGCAGGAATCATGACCATTATGAATCTACTAGTGTTTAGAGCACAGATTCATGCACATTGAAAGTAAATTAATTAGAAGAAATATTTTAATATTGCTATTTGCCCTTTCTCTATAATAGAAGTGTCAACCGAATTCACGATCGACAATGACAGATAGAAACACACATGTGTGATTGGCGCCAGTGAGAGCTTTATATGTATTGTGCATGCACGAGTCAACTTAGCCTTTTATAGATATAGAATAAACTTGCTTAATTAGACCTGCTTTCTGATATAGCTAAACTTTTTCCAGCCCAGTGAAGCACCCCAACTTCTCTTTCAGGTAATTGTCAGCAACACAGCAGTAAATATCAACATGAAGCAGATTATTATTGTAGATCACACAGGGAGAACAAAGGGTAAAATATTTAACTGCAGCAGTGTTTGACTATATTCTGCGCAGTGAGAAAACCTGAAGTTATTTTCAAGTTCCACCATTTCTTCTTTTCAGTCGGGTCAAGTTTCTAAACTTTCTAAATCTCCGTTTTCTGGCTAATGAAAAGAAAATAGGATTCCACCGAGTCTCCTATGTACCTCCTCCAGGACTTCTGTGAGGATCAAATGAGATGAGGCACGGGAAAACGCTTCACAGACATTTGGTTAAAGTGTAAAATGTTTGCACCTGGCTATAAAGCAATTCGGGTTCCTGGGCTGAAGAAACTCCAAGGAGGTTCTGATAAAACGCTAGGGAGAGGAAGCCGAGTGTTGCTACGTGACGTCATTACCCGGCGCCCACAGCGAGTGTTTCCAGGCTGGGCTGGGCTATGGGCCACATTTTGTGCCATGGAGTCTTGGCAGTGTTGGCTACGATTTGGTGGGGTGTCGCTCAGGGTGGTGGCAGGGCCTGTGACCCACTTGGGGGAAGCCAAGTGTTGGTTTGTCGGCGCCAGGTCTGTGGTGCTGTTTCTTTTTAAATGGCCAGTGCACATCATGGCAGCTCCTGTGTTGAGCGTCTGCCCCCTGGTGGTCAGTGTGCATCATAGCTACCAGTCGGACAGTCAGGTGGACACTTAGGCTTTTATATATATAGATACTGTCTAAATAACTGAGATAATCCATTTCCATTATTCAGAACCCTTTTTTTTTTTTACCTCCTTGAGATAAGGTACTCATAAATTCTGTTCCTTTTTTAAAAACTTGGAAAATTCTGTCTTTAACTCCATTTTACTGAATATGAGTATTATAAAATTTTAACATTTTTTTCAAAGAAGAAACATGAAGTAGTATTTGATAACTATGGGAAGAACTAAATCAAGAGAAGTGTAGAATATGGCAGGCTAACCTTATTTCAGTCTCTATGAGATTAAATATTTTAGACAAAGCTGTATGGCAAGGGAAGAGGGAAATAAAACAGTACTTCTCTTAATATCTTTGTAGTTTTCTGTGGAAAGCTAGTAACAACCATGTGGTTTAAAAATTAGCAAGCAGACAAATCACTCATGTTTTCATGAAAACTGTCCCTGCAGAATGGCAGGCCATCACTGCACCTGTACTTCCAGAAGCCAAGTGACATAAACTTTATAAAAGAGAAGTTACAACAATATAAGAAATCACTACGGATAATTTTGTTTTTTCAAAAGCACATTACTGGAATTTTAGTGCTGAGCCACTGCTGGATACAAGGGGCATAATGTGGTACATAAACTAATCCTGTGCTGCAGGAGTTGTGACCCAATAAAGATGAGGCCGTACACCAGTTACTATAATGCAGCCGGATAGAGGACTCAGAAGAAAATACGTTTACTTCAGGCTCCTGCTATAGGGCAATACATCGATTTTGTTAGGGGAGAACATAAGTATGCGTGGATGAGAGGAAAATGTTCCAACTGTTGGCATCTCTAAGTGCTCTAAGTGCCTTATTAGGGGGATGAAGAATTGATCGGTCTGGTCAGACAGTGGGTTTATTTAGAAGGCAGTAGAAATCCTAGCCAATTTGGCTCAGTAGATAGAGCGTCAGCCTATGGACTGAAGGGTCCCAGGTTCAATTCTGGTCAAGGACACAGACCTTGGTTGCAGGCTGGATCCCTGGCCCTGATCGGGCACATGCAGGAGGCAACCAACCGATAGGTCTCTCTCACATCCATGTTTCTCTCTCTCTGTCTCTCCCTCTCACTTCCTCTCTCTCTAAAAATCCATGGAAAAATATCCTCCGGTGAAGATTAACAACAACAACAAAAATAGAAGGCGGTAGAAGACAGGGTTCTGGACACCATCTAGAGGGCTGGGGATTGCATCCTCAGTCGTGGTGAAGGCACCAAACTGCTGGGAAAGATCCTGTCTGAGGCAGACCAGCTGACGGTCTGGACAGTCAGATAGTCTATCAATTTGAATATGAAAATTGGAACTGATACTGAGAATTTAGTGAAGGTTGACATTATAATGTATAATGATTAAATTTTTAAAATTTTGTGCATCGTTTCAGGAGCTGTGGGCCAAGCATTTAATTTATTGGTGACTTTTTTATTTTTAGAAGTTTGTATTACTTAACTTTTTTACTAGGAAAAATGTTTCTGTGGCCATTAGCTCTGGCATCTGAATTGGTACTGCTCTTCTGGGATCCAGAAGTAGTTCCAAAGTTATCAGGCCAGAGTTTGAGGAGGAAAGCTTAACCCTTTAGCCAGCAATTTCACATGATAAACACATTTATCTTCCGTTCAGTTCTGTTTTATTTTGGGCAAGCGAGGACTTCAAATTACATACAGTTATTCCATTTTTTTCTTTGGGAGAATCAAGTTTTCGGTCAGGTTTCAACCTGCATAAACCTTCACACTTCTATTTAGATCTATTTTTATTAATACTTTTAGTGATAATTCTGCAAAAATGGTTTATGTGTGTGCTAATAGAAGCAGTCAAATGTCAGCACAATCTTAATCAGGCCAGTAACTGTGTTTTCACGTATTTAGTCTTATTTGAAAATTGTATCATGAGCAGGCATCATTGTTTCAGGGTGTCCCACCATAGTGGGAACTTATCCTAACATAGGACTTTATTTACTTCTTCCAGGACTTTCCTCGGGGGATTCCACATCTTTAATGCAAGAAGACGTGCTAAGTGCAGACGCATGTGCTGTTGGTGAGGAAGAGTCAGCCGAAGGCAATGCTAACGACCAACCAGAAGCCCCGACACTGGCTTTGCAGTCTCTGTTCTCACTGATCCGCGGTGAGGTGGAGCAGTTGGACTCGAGAGCACTTCCCCTTTGCCTCCATCAGGTACTGGCTAAACCCTTCCTCTTTCTAAAATCCTGGGGCCACTGTCAGCCATGACCCGAATCCAGTCCTGTAGTTGACTCTACCCCACCTGTCCTCGGTGAGCCCACGAGAAGGGACCTGGGCACGTGGGTGGTGGGAAAGTTAATATTACTGAATAGTGGCCACTGAGTGGACATGGATACTCAGTCAGTAGTTCCAATAACCGCTAGCTTCTTTTACTTAGGGAATAAGGTGTTTGCAAGTTAGAGTCTGTGTAGCAAGCACTTAGTGAGCACCAGGTAGGTGCCCAAAACAATGCCAGAGACGAGGGAAACAAGATCAGCTACAGGTGTAGCCTTAAGAGAGCCCCTGTGGAATAGGAGAAGCAGCTGTGTGGGTAAACAATTGTGGACGTCCGAATTCAGTGTTGGCATAGACAGGTGTTTAAGCCTAAAATGTGTGGTTAATTTTGTCCCGTAGATATTACGGACGTGCAAGATATGTAGGCCAAGCATGTCAAACTCAAAGGCTAACACAGGCCAGATAAACAGGGCATGCAGCCCGCAGGCTGTGAGTTTGACATGCTTGATGTAGGCACTTACTGGGAGAACAAAGTGAGGAGGTGCAGGAAGAGAGGTCACAGTGGGGTATATCGCTGGAGATTAACATGGAAAAGAGATGGGAAATGAAATTGGGTAGCTGGTGGCGCTGAGGCTTTAGGGACTGGGGGTGTTTAATTAGGGGAGTGCCAGAATCAAATTTGAATATTAGAAATATAGCTCTTCTGATGATGGGAGGGTAAATTAGGAGATGGAGAGCCTGGAGATCCGGAGGCCTTTAGGACAGTGATGAGGGAGCTTTCTTTCTTACACAAAAGCTAATTCAGGAAAAAAAAATAACATATTTATGAGCTATGTTTTATTTTCCCTTAAAATGAAAATAACTGGTACAGGGGAATGGAAAAAGTTTGGCCTTTTTCTTCATTTACTTCTCTTGCATTTTAACTTTTGCAATGAGTAGTAAGTAATTTTTAACTTTTAAAAAGTAAAATATAAAATAGCTTTTGTCCCAAGGCAGGAAAATGTATCCTATATAATAAAGAGCTAATATGCTAATGGTCATGACCCCGTCACGCTGTAACGACCGATCAGCAGGAGGCTGCGTGCGAAGCAGGTGCGGGTGGGCGGGGCTGCGTTCTCGGCAAGGCACACACGGGTGGGCGTGGACTTGACGCTGTGTCCCTGCCTGGCACTAGCCAGGGACTTGATGCTGCATCCGGCCAGGTCTGGGTCTCTTCCCTTTTAATGTGCATGAATTTCATGCACCGGGCCACTAGTATTCTTATAAATTTATATTGTGAACCTGAAGAATGCCTTTGAGAAAATGGGTGCTGCTTTTTTACTCTAAAACCTTCAAACTTGCCTGGTCAGTGTGGCTCAGCAGTTGAGTGTCAACCCAGGAACCAAGAGGTCACGGGTTCGATTCCCCATCAGGGCACAAGGCTAAATTGTGGGCACGGTCTCCAGTGTGGAGCAATATGGGAGGCATCCGATCAATGATGTTCCTCTCTCATTGATATTCTATCTCTCTATCACTCTCTCTTCCTCTCTAAAAATCCATAAAAAACATATTTGAAACCTTCTAACTTGCCCTAGTTGAGAAGCAGCTTTCTCATCTTTCAGCCTTCTTTGTATTTGTACAGTAGAGACTTTGCAGAAAGTAATCACACTTATTGTAACTTCATCCTCCAAACAACCTAGAGGGTTAAGGATTAGCATCAGCTGTTTACAAGAGGGAACGCAGGCTCCTTTACAAAGCAAGTTTCTTATCATTCTGGGCTGGAATTGGTCTATTCCATTCATTGCATCTGTTTTTGTAACAACTTGGGTGAAATTTGAATCTGGGCTATTTATTAAGTTACATTGTTTAATCACATCTCATTTCTTGAGGTTGACAATATAATTGTAGGTTAGGGAGGAGAGTGTCCTTGTTCTTGGGAAACACACATGCAAGTATTTAGGAGTGATGTATTTAAGAATTGCTTTGAATAATGCCATCAACTTACTCAAGATTTTTCCATCAGAAAAAAAATACGTAAGAGAGAAAGCAAATTTGGCAAAATGCCAACAATCAATGAATCTAGGTGAAAGACACATGGCTGTTGATTTTCCTATTCTTTGAACTCTTCTGTATAGTTTCAATAAAAAAGGGGGGAAAGGACGTTTGGAGTAGGTGGAAATAACAAATGTGGTCAGATGTTTTCAAGGAGTTTATGTCACTGGGGTGCTGTTACATTAAAGAAGAGAAAAATGCGCTTATCAATTGGCAGGCGATCCTACAGCCGAAGCAGATCTAGTAGAAAATCACATTTTCGGCAGGAAGATGGTAATGATCATGATCAGGCCTGAAGATTATTTGATTTTTAATAGCTCAAAGGAAAATTCTGCCCTCGTTCCCAGGAACATACCAGTGTGCTGAACCCTGTAGGTTACGCTTCTTCAGTATCTCAGCCTCGTCTCTCCTGGCAAAGAGCTGGGCACATACAGTGCGCTTGAGAAGTACGGGCTTTGGCTCTGCCTCTGACATGCTAAGTGGCTTTAGTTTCTTCTGGGAAGTTGTAGAGCAAGTGAGATAATGCATGTAAAAGCACTTAATGTAGTGCTTGGAACACAGTAAAAGTCAAATAAATATTAAGCATCACTCTATTCTCACTGTCACGGATTCAAGAATTGCTGTTAGAAATGAGGCTGGGATCAGCAAAGCCATGCTGAAGATGCAGCAACTGAGCCATCAGGGCAGCAGAAGCAGCTGATGGCCTGCAGCCCAAGAAGACAAAACGTCCTCCTCCCTCCCAAGGGAGACACAAGTCAGGGCGAGACGAGGTGACGTTATTCATTTCAGTCATTCCCTGTGCCTTTCGCCTGGACTCACCAGCTGTTGACATTTTACCAAATTTTTGCCCTCTCCCCCCACATATTTTCCATGGAAGCACTTTTCCCCACATCCAAACCCGGTCGGCAAGTCCTGCAGATCTACTTCAAAATATGTCCAGAATCTGATCTCCTTGTGCCTCCTGCATTGCTATCATCTCAATACAAGACACTGTCGAATCTCATCGTATTCTTGCAGTAAACGCCTCGCTGTGAGACCTCTCTGCTTCCACTCTTACTTCCATTTAGTTTTTTCCCTCCGTACAGCAGTCACTGTGATCCAGATGAAAAGTAAGCCAGATCATGTTACCCCTCTGCTCAAAGCCCTCCAGTCCTCGCTTCTCATTTAGAGTAGAAGCCAGAATTCTAACCATGGCCCACAAGGCCCTGCATGATCAGGCTACTTCCTCTTCGACCTTCATTCCTAAAACTCTCCTCATTCACTCCTTCCCAGGAGAGAGGTGGAGGGAATCTCCAGTGATTCTAAGATGGACCCTGAAGTTCATCCAAGTTCAATCCTAATATCTACCAAGAAGGAGAGGGTAATTAGTCAGTCCTGTGTGGAACAGATCAGCAGACTCTGAAGAGAGACTTTTATACCATTTTCCTGTTTCGGAATACTTGATGTGTCTGAATATACTGAAAGAAGATTTAGGCTCTTAGTAGAGTATTTGGGGTTATTCAAGTGAGAAGTGCATGGAAAACTATGCCCAGAAAAAAAGGAAAGGTAAAGAAAAAAGTTGCTCCAGGAAAAACAAGTTTTTAGGAAAGAAAAAATAATAATAGTTTGGCCCATAAAAGGTAAGCATTAAATATTCCTCTACCCATTGCTACAATATAACAATATGGGTTGCTGAATCTGTATGAGAAAATAGTGTTTGTGGGATTGAGGTAGAGGAGAATCAAGAGTCAATATTTGCCTTCTACTAAAACTGAAAAATCATGTAACAGTAAATTAAGCATAATGTTTAGAGACATAGAAGTTAAAAAAAAATAAGAAAAAAAACAGGTAAAAGAAATCTAAGTGCTTGCTCCTGAAGGAAGAAAGGAGTATAGAGCAAGAAGACGGGGCTTTCTTAACACACCTTCGAGAGCTATTGACTCCTGGAACCATGTACAGTCATAATTTTTATAAAAATAAGAACTAAAGGGTGACATTTGTAATTTAAGCATAAGGTGAGAAGATCATTTAGGTTAAGGCAGTGACAGTGGAAACAGAGAGGGATGACTTTGAAATCTTGCAAAGGAAGAATCACTAGGGCTTGGTGCAGATAGCAAAAAGGGCGTGAGAGAGGAGTCAGAGGCAACTCTAGGATGTGCAGTTTGGAGGAACGGTATGTACCATCAATAGAAATTGGAGATTAAAGAGGGAGAGTTAACTTGGGGATGGTTATTATTTTTAAAGTGATACTATGTGGCATATTCCTAAAGGCCATTGGAAATATGACTGCAGTTACTTTAGACATTACTTTTAACTCTTGGGACTCTTTTTTTTTTTTTTAATATATTTTATTGATTTTCCACAGAGAGGAAGGGAGAGAGATAGAGAGTCAGAAACATCGACGAGAGAGAAACATCGACCAGCTGCCTCCTGCACATCCCCCACTGGGGATGTGCCCGCAACCCAGGTACATGCCCTTGACCGGAATCGAACCCGGGACCCTTCAGTCCGCAGGCCGACGCTCTATACACTGAGCCAAACCGGTTTCGGCAACTCTTGGGACTCTTAACAGACTCCATTTGAAAATTCTGGTTCTGGGGTAAGAGTAATGTTTCATACACCGACTTAGTTAACATGACTGCAGTTAGCTTTAAGGTGTGACTGAAGTCTAAGCCCGGAAGTGAGAGGAAGGACATCAGTGCTGTGGTCTCCGTCCAATGAGCTTTTACTGAAAAGCATCGGACTCAGGCAAGAAGTGCCTCCCTGGGATCCTGAAGCCCCTCTGTGAGGCTCTGGCTGAAAGCTACACCTTCCTAGGTCCCTCCTTGTTGTCCTGGCAGGTAGAAGCCCGGAACCAGAACACCTTATAACTTCTATCCTTCCAAAGTGACTTTCAACTTCCCTCTTCACCTGATTCTACTCTGCATCTTGCACTCCTGGTTCAGACTCACATTCAAACACCACTTTAAGCACTTGCTGGTATGTGCTAGGCGTTGTGCTCAATACGCATTTGCAATCCTACAGCAGCTCTGTCTCATAGAGTTGTAGATATTATTGTCATACTAGAGGCCCAGTGCACGAAATTTGTGCAGGTGTGGGGGGGTGTCCTCAGCCCAGCCTGCATCCTTTCCAATCCAGGACATCCCTCTCGCAATCGGGGACCACTGGCTCCTAACTGCTCACCTGCCTGCCTGCCTGATTGTCCCTAACTGCCCCCCCCACCCCGCCAGCGTGATCACCCCTAAATGCCTCTGCCTGCCAGCCTGATCGCCCCTAACTGCCCCCTATGCCGGCCTGGTCACCCCCAACTGCTCCCCCCAGCTGGCCTGGTTGCCCCTTA